>NC_044506.1:15159450-15496950 GCF_902362185.1 Chanos chanos | reverse complement strand
AACAATGAAACCAAATATATCTCATTCAGTCTTAACATAATGGTTTCTCTAATCTAAATTATGAAAAAAAGCTGTATTATTGTCTTAATATATTTTATTCCCTGAGCTATTGAGATATTATGTGTACATTATAAACATTCCTATTGTTTCTATTCTGTTATATTTTCAGTTCAGTTCTATTGACTGTTTTTGAGATACGACACTGTCCCCTTTTTTGACAAACAAATCTAAACACACGTTAGCGAATTGGTTTTTTTTTTGTTTTTTTTTCGGTTAATACAGATTTGACCGCGTCTGAGAGGGTGCTGTGTAAATACTGTTTGTAGGATATACACGGTGAAGAGAGGATGGTAAACGCCTCATGCTTTTAGACATGTGAACCCGTCTTAGGGCCACGTGAGGTTGGCATTTTAGTCTCCGCAGCGTATCTCGTCTCCCGTGCCTTCTCAAAGGACAGTCAGCAGGATCTTCAGAGCAGTAAAATGCTAGGATTAAGGGCACAACGACCTAACATGAAATTCCAGTATAGATTGGCTCAAAACAAACACAGCTGGTCGCTTTGATGATAGAGAAAACGGCATAACGTCGTAGACTTACTTCCACGATTCACTGACTGCAGTCATATGGTGGATTCAGTAGTGTGAGAATACACTTTATGGAATGTGAATTCCAACCTGTTACAATTATGCCCTGTTTAGTTTCATGAGTTGTGTCTTGTCACTCTCTGACATAACATACTTCTTTTTAGGTTTCAGCTTAATGTACTCTGCCAGAGACTTAACACTGCTCTACCAAATCAGACCATCTTTAAGAACAACTTTTGTTCTCTGTTTCTGATGTCTCTTTTACCATCATAAGCTATGCTGACTGTTGAAAGACAAAAGCGATTATCCAGTATTATAATTTGCTCAAATCTTCTTCCTTCATAAACAGTATGATGTAATAACCCTTCTATTTGATTAGCTGTGGATACGCTTTCCCATTCAGTCATCCAAATACATCTTCCCTTGTATGGATGAACCTGTAAAACACAGCCTGGTTTAATGCAGTGACTGAGTAAACGATTGGACCCAAGTCATGCAGATGAAATGGGTGGCATTTGGCCAGTTTTTGTCTTAAGGCACCAGTAGATTTGATCTTCTCCTTTCAAATATGGACTTTGTCCAACGCAGTTGAAATAGTTTTTGCCCATACTGCAATTAATCCACGTAGAAACCTGCTGTCACTGTTGATTTTATGTTTATTTAAGTACAAACTGTAAATTGTATACTTCTGCCTTTCTGTGCAATGTATAATATGTTACTGTGTCTTGTATAGAGTGCATACTGTGTTAAAGCACCATAGAGTTCACTTGTGTGACGCAATAAAACTTCTCAATCTTAACTTCTCAGTAAATTGTTGACGTTTAATTAATGATCCAATCTGACAAAACACTTGAAATGTAAAATTAAGCAGAGGAATCATTCGGGAGACGCTGAATTCTACAGCAGTTCTATTTTCATTCAGTATATACGCTGTATAGACTGAAAATATTTAGGACTGAAATTTAATAACAGGCCTGCTTATTTAGCTATATTTCTTCCACGCACATTCTTATTTTTATTGGCAAGTTCATATCAGTTTAGAGGTATTGCATACTGATTTGGTTACAGAATAACCAACCAGTATTGTTTTGACCTCAGGAAGGACAACTTTAAAGGATTTTTCTGTACATAGGGTTTAGCTGACAGTTGGAATATTCAAAAGACTGTAAACCAGTCCAGAAGGAAAGACAAAGAAACCAGTTGTTTTTAGTCTCGAGTAATTCTAATTCTTGTGTAAAAATGTAGCCGATCACATAAAATACTCGACGGCTGTAAGGAGCAGTTGAAGTTTCCAGAGCTTGACTTTGTTCTGGCTCTGTAGCACCCCCTCCTGGTGGACGGTTTATCACCCACACTGCTCAGACAAACTGGAGAAGGTCTGAGAACGACCCAAAACGGAAAAGTTTTGTAAAGGAGGAAATGGCCTCAGTGGAGAATGACTGTCTGATTTCTTTTTTAGGACGCCTCTTAAACCCAAATCACACTTTTTTTTCCAGTCATCTGAAGTGGATTATAGAGGACAAAAAGACATAGATCACAGATCACCATGGTCCCTCTGGTAGAGAGCAGATTTAACCAACTGAATTATTCCAACGATTTAACCGTATTCCTTGAAAAGGGAAGAGCGTCCAAAAAGTTGAGTCGTTGTGAGTTTTAGGATCTCCCAGTTGTGCACTGACAATACTGAGGGGCCAGGAGTCACACTACACCTTTTGCAACCTTACCCCTGTTTTTCTCCTGTTTGCTGTCATCTAGTGGACAATTTCTCCCTTAGTCTCCAAAACGCTTCTACATGAGACTGTGTCCCTCAGGATTGCTTTATTAGTGTTATGAACACAGTAATGCCATATGTACTTCATACATACAGCCGCTGCCCAAGATACCCATAATACAATGAGAATGGTATGAATTTCTGTGTAATCAAAGGTCAATGAAATAGATCTGTAGGATTAGACCAAAAAAAAACCTTCCCCCCCCAAAAAAAACCCAAAAACAAATTATAAAGCAGGAAAGGCAAGGGTGAGCTATGTTCCATATGTTTAATTTCAAAATAACCAATGGCAAAACAAAATATTTACAGCACGTCGCGTAAACACTTATGGACTCTGTACAAAGAAATATACATGCAAAAGTATAAAATAATCGAAAATTAAACAAGTAAAAACAGTAATACATACATATAAAATATGATAAACTAAGAAGAAAAAAAAACAAAAAAAAAAACAAAAAAAAGGAAAGAAAGAGAGAAGGAAAGAAAAGACACAAAAAACAAAACAAAAATGAATCCAGTTCGAGTTCCCACGTTGGAACGGCCTCTGTACAACTTTACAATGACGAATAAATTAAAAGGTGATATGGAACTGTACAGATGAATCCACAATGTTTCTCCCTACGGAGAGAGAGAGAGAGAGAGAGTTTCTGGCCACGAGCAAACATTCTATCAGAGATTAACAATCTGAAAATGTCGGCTGACGCGTGACATAACGATCACTGGTTTCTAAGGACGTGACAAAGCAGCAAACTGTAGAGTAAGGGCTCGTCTGCTATAGGCTATGGAAGAATCTCTTACCAATGTGAATTAAGTATTGATCATTTTTCTCTCTTTTTTTTTTTTTTTTTCAAACTCGTTGAAAGGTTTATAACTAATATCTCACCAAATGCTATCCAAGGCTTTAGACATATTATAATCTAAAGTGGTAGAAAAACTATCTATACGGTCAGATATTATATAAATATCATAATTTAGAGGCTTCACATTTATGACAATGATCTCTTGCTTATCACAAGAAAACTATTCCATTGATCGAGACTTGATTATAAAGCCTACTCTTAATGCGAAAAGGGTTTCAAAATTCCCTCCCCTAAATGTGCAGAAGACCAAAACACAAGGTGTGTGAAATGTCTGTTACAGGACACCTGCGCAAAATGAGACTTTGTTTTTCTCCTACAAAATGAAATCAAAAATAAAGCTATGATAAAACATGTAAACATCCATTCACGGCTTTACGACGCATAACTTAATGCAATGAAATGTGAGAAAAAAGGTAACCATTCTTGTAAAGCTGAGAGAGCTTTGGTATACCACTAACTATGCTTAAAATCAAAAACAAACCAAACAAATAAACATAAGTGCCATGTACACATTGACCCCTGTGACTTAACAGGGAAATAACACTAAAACCAAATGAAAGTTTCTGTTTAAATAAACACAATTAACAGCAGAACTTGCAGTACCAAGTACATGCTTTTCTATATATTTATTACAGTTACAACAGATGTCTTCATAAATAGTTGCATAAACTGTTAAAGCCGCAACATTGCACATGATAAGAATCGGAAACATAACATACAACGTGAGTGCATTTACAGTATTCAGTCTTCCTTTGCCACTCTCATATCTGACTGGCTCTCTCTACTGTCACTCAGAACGTTGACTGCCCATCCCCTGCTAGGATTTGTTTTCTCCCGCCTCTGGGATGCTCTTATGGCAGCAAAAAACTCTCCAACAAAAAATTAAGAGGGCAGACACCACCTATGTACAAAGTAAGGCTTTTACATCTTTAATTTGCACAACACAATTTGTTCTAGATAAAGCAAAATAATAAACATTAAAAAAGGAGTTTGCGTTTACTTAAAGAGGTTTGACCTGCAGCAGTTTAAAAACTTCATCACCACGTGTCATGTTCATCAACTAATTCAGCCAGACAACTGAAGAAGCTCTGTGTGTATTATCCAAGATTCATACATTGTCTGATGTTTTGGCTTCCATCTCTAATGTGTATTCAAATAGGTCTGAAAAGGCGTGGACAACGATATCCTCAAGTTTTTTTTCTTTTTGTTTCGTCCTATACAGTGTCTCTTTAAGAAAGAGATATTCCTCTGGTCTGTTGAGTTGAATACTGTAAAAGCAGGAAAACAAACCGCTTGCTCTCTCTGGCTCAGGCAAAACGAAGGAAGACCCCCCCTCCCTCCCCAAAAAAACCAAAAACAAACAAACAAAAAAAACCCTCCAAACAAATAAAAAAAAAGTTCTCCAAGCTAGCAGGACAGTTTCATTGCATCACTTTCTTCACAGAAAAGCTCTGTCACCATTGTGCAGATTTGATCATATTTTAGCAATCAGTGAAATAATCAAGCTATTGCACTGACTTAGTGTGTCTTTACAAATCTTCATTTTTTTTTTTTATTGATTTCTGATCCAGTCAGCAGCAGAGGACTGGAGGAGGACTGGTTCTATCTAATTAGAACCGTACTGTCTGGGGGGGGTTCTGATTGGGTTAGGTGGTCTTCACCACATATTCTGATTGCTTGGCAAAGGACTACCAGAGTCAAAATTGGCATCTGAAAGAGGATGAGATTGTCATTAATTCATTGGCTTTTTTGGTGTTTTTTTTTTTTTCAAAATCGGGATCAGATCCTGGGCTGAAGCCTGCTATGCAGAAAGGCCCGGACCCCTCCCAGGGGTCGCAGGTCGTTCTGGTGTTTGCGCCGGTCGATGAAGGAGATAAGCCTGGAGGTGTCGATGCATTCTACAGAGCGTCTCCCTCCCCCCGGCCGCAGCCAGGGCTCCTGGAGGCAGACGGCGGCGGGGGGGCGCTTGGAGGGGTCCGTCTTTAGCAGCAGGCAAACAAAGTCCCGTGCCGCCTGGCTCACGCCCTGGAAGTAGTCCTCGGGGAAGCTGAAATCCAACCGGCAGATGTTGAGGCATGTCTCCTCCACGCTCTCATCGAGAAAGGGTGAAGCTCCGCTCAGGATCACATAGGTCACCACGCCCAAGCTCCAGAGATCGGACGTAAGCGCAACCGGGTCCCCCAGGACCAGCTCGGGGGCGGCGAACTCCGGGCTTCCCAGAATAGGGTGCACGTAATGGGCGGAGTTCAGCTGCACTGCGTCCCCGAAGTCCGTCAGCTTCACTTTGGGCTGGGAGGAGCTCTGCTCAACCAGTAGGTTTTCAGGCTGTAGAGATATCACAGAGATGGTTAGGGATGGAAATACTGCTCCAGATATTACTACGAGTCATAATTCAGCTCTAGGCTATAAATTCTATGAAGTCTACCAACAAACACACTCATATTATGCAATAACTATGCTTGCTGTGCACTTGAAAAGGTCAATCTTGCCTTTAAATCCAGGTGGACTATCCTGCAGTTGTGTAGGTAGTGTAAAGCTTCAAGAATGTCCCGGAGGTAGAGAGCCACTTTCTCCTCAGTGAGATTACCCCAGCTCACAATATAGTCCAACAGACGGCCTTGGTCAGCCCTAGAGACACACACAGACATTTACAAACACAAAAAGGTTGCTAACATGTGAGAGTGTGTTATCCATTATTTGTGACCAGACCAGACAGAAATGTGTGTATTTGAATTTGTGAGGTAGAACACATTGAGTCAGACCAGAAGTGCAAAGTGTGTGTGTGTGTGTGTGTGCGTGTGTGGTACTCACATCTCTAGGACCAGTGCATAACTGCTGGAGGTCTCAAACGTGTCCAGTAAGCAGACTATGTGGGGATGTTGTAGTTTCTGTAGGATACTGAGCTCCTGGGTGACCTGGTCACGTTTCATTAGTTTCTTATTGACCAGTTTGACTGCTACAGTCCGTTTGGAGCCCTTCTGGTCACAGCGTTTCACCACAGAAAAACGTCCCCTGGACACAGGAACAACATGGTCACCATCATTAACATGTGATGACTAATTAGTATTACTTACTCAAGATCACACATATGGAAAAAAAGAAAAACCCTTTTCTGAATGCTAGATGAGAATGACTAGCCAGGCTTATCTTATCATGTCCAGGCAAATACTGAAAAGAGGAACCGCAAAATAGTTTTGAAAACCCTATAAACAATCCCACAATTATCACAGGAACCTGGACATGAACACAAATTCTTGCTAATCTCACCTGCCAAGTTCTGCCACCTCAGAATAGAAGGACTCAAAGTTGTCCTTCCACATCACCCGTAGTCCGTCACTGGAGGTTCCTGTAAAAGTATCCATGATTGCATTTGTTTCTGTGAACAGGTCACATGTGCATTCGTTTCTCTGTGTGTGTATTCTCATATAGCCATGTCTACATAGCCAAACTTACCCAACACTCTGAGACAGGCTGTCGACGAGACACTGCCCACGTCGTTGGTGGCGATGCAGGTGTAGTCGCCGTCATCTTCTGAGGCCACGCCCACTATACGCAGTGTCGCCTCGCCTGTGTCACTGTAGGGTGAGGACGATAAGAGAGAAATACATTCATGTTCACCAGACTTGGTCATTTTCCACCCTCGGTATCCATCTCCAGGAAGCACGACTGTGCATTTGCACAGGAAAAAAAAGAGGCACAAACTGCTTACTGGTCATTTACTATCGTTATCTCAGAAAACAAGCACTCCATCCTTATTACAGATAATAAGCACACTCTCTGTGAATTAAAGAATGAAAAGTAAACTCCAGCAGCCTTCTTTATGCGATGTGAAGCAGGTTAATGTTTTTCCAGGTAGCTGAAGGGTTGTGTTTTAAAGGCACAGCTGGTGTTTTATTCGGGCCGAAGCCGTGAGCCTGTCCGTACCTGTAGGCTATGCTGAAGTGGCCGTTGTTCGTCAGCGTGCTTTGGTCGGGTCCTTTCCAGGTGATGGTGGCTTTGGGGCGACCACACACCTTACACCTGAGAGTGACGCTCTCACCCTTATCACAAGTGACGTCGCTCAGGGGAACGAGGATCTCCGGTGGAACTGCGCACAAAACCACATCGCACAGTCAGGCCTTCTTTTAATGAGGACAGTTACAGACAACACTTCAAACAATGCCCTGAGCGAGGAAGAAACTGGGAAACTCAACCTACAGAAATACAATAACTTACCATCATAGATGTAGTTAGGATTTAGAAGCTGCAATAAAAAGACGAGATACAAATGAGACATCAGAAAAACGGGTAATGAAAAGTAAACAAAAACAGAGACCTTTCCGTGTGACTCATTACCTTTACAGAAACCTTGTTGGCTAAGCCCTCTCTGGATTTTCTATAACCGTTTTCAAGCTTGCCCTCCTTTTTCCCTTCCTTTTCTCGTTTTTCTGATTTCTTCCGGATCCGAAGGGATGTATGCCATGAAGATGATTTCCTGTTGAAACATTGAGGATCAGATAAATTGAAAATATCCACCAATTTAACATAAATAACAGCGCGACCACTAGAGGGCAGCAGACTACTCCTAATACCCACTATCCTAACACAGTCAAGGATCTGAGCATCAAACCAAATAGAAACCCTATCTATGAAATATGGCTCTTTCGTACTTGATGGTGCCTTCCGGAGCATCGGAGATGACGGCGGAGGTATGGCCCAGCACGTAGCCGGGGATCCAGCCCTCGGCGGCCGGGCTCTGGTCGGTGGCGGCACGGAACACCAAAAACATGTTCTGCTGGTTGGAGGCGAGGATCTGAACGACCTCGCCCTGACACACGTTAATCTCATCCTCTTTCAGAGCCACGTAGTCCTGCGTCACGAGCATGGTGGAGATGTTACTGCTGCTGCTGCTTTCACTCTGTGAGGGCCGAAATACAGATGAGGTTCAAGAGTGAATTTCAATACATGAGGGGAGAAATTATAGGTTTAAACGGATACGCACGGGCGCTTCATTCTTTCATGACACACGTGCCTTAAAAAGCAAATTCTGATCAAACATGTTTGTGAGATTTCAGTATTCCTCAGAACTGATCCAAATATTAACTACTCAAACACAACATCCAGTTAGAGTCATCAGTAGAGGTCAATATCTAAGAAAAGCACAATCCATTGGCTCACACCCGTGCATTAGCTGATCATTAACCGGAGAATTTCACTGAAGTAATGATCAGTTACAGAGATTCATATTGCAATGCTGTATATTCCCATAAAGCTTTAGTCAGTTATATTTACACAGAAAAAGAAAGGTGAGCCAATTAGGGCAGTTTTACACCTTGAGAAAGTGTAGAACCAAAAGCAAGGCCAGAGAGGAAAGAGAGGGAGGTGGAATAGAGAAGTGAGAAGCTACGTCATCCAGAGATCAGACCAATCTTTCACTTTTAGGTCATGTAAAAAAAAAAAGCAAGTCAATGCATTCCCATGAATCTGAACCAATTCCAGAGAAAGAACGTGATTCTTCAGAGTTAGTAAGACAGACAATGTTTTACTTGTGCAGGTGAAGATTTCAGAGAGGCAGGTAAAGATGCAGTTTTTGTAGCAGCAGTGTTAGGAGACTCAGCCTCAGTTGCCTTCTTTTGAACAGTAACGAGAGGAAAGAACAATGGTCCAGGAAGAAGTAGTCAAGCTGAGAGTGGAGTAGTTGAAGAAAAATTCTATCTATTTGCAAAGGGAAGTTTTTCTCAAAACCCTTGTTATAAAACAGATGTTAGTAGCCTATTGGTATATTTACACATTCAAAGAACTCAGAAATCCACACAGAGGAGGAACCCAGGTGTTAGAGGCATAGAGCAGTTAGGAGAAGTCCAGAAAGAGTTAGTAACAAGGACAGAGAGCAGGTTGTCTTGTTGTGAAGGTCTAACAGATCTAGCCTCGTGGAGGAGAGAAGCAGAGTGGCCTTGAAGCCTGGGGCTGGAGTAGAGCTCTTACCCCATTGCTTTGGGTTGACTGAATGGACTGCTCGCTAGCAGAGGAGCAGGTACTCATACGGTCAGCCTCCTTGCTGTGGCTGGAGTGCCGCTGACTTTGGTTCTGGTTCTGTCGGCCCAGAGTCTCACAAGCTTCCCCAGGGAAGGTGAAGGAGCCAGGCCGGCTGGCCGGGGATGCTGGCATGGACGTCCAAAATGAAGAGGAGGATGAGGAGGAGCCTCCGGCTGTCTTTTGCACTGGGCTGCAGGGTGGGCCACTGTCCTTGCCAAAGGCCGGTGTGGCTAACGGGGTGGCCATTGGAGATACTGTACCAGGTCGTTGCTTCATCAGGGACAACGGGTTCACCAAGGCGCGAGGAATGGGTCCCGGGCCTTCCCGGTTCTCTTTGGAAGGGCTCTCGACCGAAGCGGTCCGTTTAGAGTGAGGGCTCCCTGACACCTTCATCTTAGGAGGAGCTTCCCGGTTTGTGTCAGCCTCAGAAACATTGGCCGGGTTAGGTGTAGAGGGTGTCGGATTAGAACCCCCAGAGAGGGGCCGGGGGGACATACCTGATATTTTGTCTGGCCCGTCAGACTCGCCAGGTCCTGAGCCCAGGGCGGGCGAGTGGTGGCGGAGGGGCTGGGGCAGGCGGGAAGGCTGGGGGATGCGGGACGGCCGTGTCCGAGAGCCTGGCCCCGCCAGGACACTCCCTCCTCCTCCTCCTCCGCCGCCGCCGCCGCCTGAGGCCACACATGGCATGCTTGGCCCTCCGCTGCCCCCAGCCTGAGCACTGCCTGCAGCACCACCGGGACCAGCCGCACCCCCTCCCACATGGTTCCGCTGGTACTCGATAGGAGAAGTAAGCGCTGCAGTGGGAGACAGAATGAAATTAAGATATTACTCAGATGATGACAAATGACTGTCTGACGTGCTCTGTGACTATGACATTTATAAAGCCATTGATATATTGTTATGGGATTGCATACTGGATCATATGGCACAGCTGACAGAGTACCATTAGCCTAATTGTATGTAAACTGTTTTTGATAATGTCCGTAATAAACGAGACAGAGTGTGTTCATGTACCGTTGAGGAAGTTGCGCTGGGTCTCCAGTATCTGGCTGATCTGAAGCATCCAGACCTGTCGTACTCCGGGGTGGGACGAGTGCAGGATGTAAGCCTCAGTGCCGCCGTTAGCCGTTCTTGAGGTCAGGGTGAACTTGCAGGGGTCACCATCCGCACTGTCCTCCAGCCCTAAACAGCTCATCTACGAATACACACACAGGCATCAGAATGGTATTCCATCCAGTACCATATACTCTAAAACACCAAGGTCCTACTTGTTAAATTTAACTGAACAAATCCTTCCTAAGCCTTCCTTACTAATGAACGGACATGTCTTCTGTACCTTGATGCTGCTCTTGTACATGAAGCCGGGCATGGAGAAGCCCCTCTTTTTATCGAGGGGCTCACTGAAGATGACAATCTGCTCAAAGAGGAAGACTCTTCTCTCCTTCATCCTGCCCAGCAAACCTCCCTCAGGATCTGACACCATGAATGTGTCCTGTAGGAGGAGACGACCCTGAGCCACGATCTTCCCCTGAGTGAAATCGGGGGGAAGAAAAGGAGGAAGAAAAGCAAGATGAAAGAAACAAGGTTCATGAGTTATCCTTGGTTAACTAAATGGCAATCAATCAATCAATCATTGCTTTGTCTTGATCTATTTAATCAAATTATTTGTGGTAGAGAGCCATACATCAAATCCTTGGAGTCGTCCAACATTCATCATGTCGTTGCATCGTTTTGGTACAATGCACATGACCTCCACTGCTTTCTGTAACACATGCACAACATCACAGCAATTACGGGGAAAACAGAGAACATACGAAAAAATTGCTCAGAGCCAATTAATGGCCAAGTTGAATCACGTGATGAACAGAGAGAAAGGTTCTTACTTCCAGATCCAGACTATCCAATCCAGCTTTTTTTGTGAACTTGAGGAAGTCTTTGAGCAGCAGCTGGTATTTCATGATCCTCTGCACAGGTTTGATGAGCAGGTCTGTGATCTGAAGCCTGTGGCCCAGACGTTGTTTCAGATCCTGAGGGTGGTTGAGAGAGAGAGATGAGAGGTTGGCATGTCATGTAACATTACAGTTAACAATGACCCATGCAAGGGTGTGCACAGTAAAGATCTGATGAAGGACACATATGTCTGTAACTGTACCAGAACTTGGACACAGGAGATGAAGTATCCCTTATGGCTATTACTGAGCGGACCAATCAGTTAGCACATGCACAGACATAAACTTTCAATCACTAAATGCACTAACAACACTCCTGGAACACTGGACTTGTCAATAGTGGAAATAAAGGGCACACACCTCAAAGTAGGTGTCAATGTACTCCGAGACTATGTGTTCTGATTTGGGTTTGTTTTGGCAGTAAACAATGTACATTTGCAACCTCCGTTCCTATAATACAAAAATAAGACACAATGGATTAAAACACCTTGACTCTTTTATAGAGTAAAATAATAGGCATGTTTATATGAGACATGCTGAACACGAGGGCCTTACATGTTTCACAAACAGAGGGCCCAGTCGGTCAGGGTCTTCAAGGCACTTCTCCAGCTCGCCCAGAAAGAAACTGAAACATCAGAAAAAAAAACAAAAAAACTACTCACTACATAGCCATGTATCTTATTGATTTAATTACCTATAATCCTAACCCCCATCAACCTGAATCCACAACATGTAATTGCCAATGAACTCTTTCTAGTCTTCACATAGCTGCCACCTCAGGCCAGATGAGACGAACTAAGCACGCACTTCAGTTCTGGCTTTAGTCAGTCTCTACGGTTTTATACCACTTCTAATCCAACTTCATCATAACCACAGCCAGGGAAAAGCAGTCACCAAGACGAGAGTAAAATGTCTTGTTGGTGTAAAGCTGAGCTCACAGGGTGAGGGATGTCATACGTACTCTTTGTGCCAGTCGTAGATCTGGTGGATGTTTCCAAACACAATCTTATCTTTTCCTTTCATGTCGTCAGGAACACCATCCTCCTTCATCCTGGTCATGTAACCCTTAGAAGCAGAGATATGGAAATATTACATCAAAGAACGCCTGAGAGCTGGAATAAAACCGATTGTTAAATAACTGAACAATGTGAAGAATTAAAGCTTAAGTAAAGGTATTACATCAGTAGATCAGGAGTATGGCAGTTCACATACCTCAACAACCAGACCCAGATCCCTCACATAGTCCCTCTCTGTCTCGACCAACTCCAGTAGCACATAACTGAGGGAGAAGAAAGCAGGAATGAGAGAGAGAGAGAGAGAGAGAGAGAGAGAGAAACAGAGGGAGAAAGATGCATAAGGTTATTGGAAATAAGACACAGCCACAGCATGTGTGCGTGCCGTGATAAGAGAGAGAGAAAACGAGAGAGAAAAATATAGAGAGGTGAAAGCCACTCACTGTCGTCTTTTGAGGAAGCCGGTCTTGCGTTCCTCGACCTCATCGTTGGGCGAGGAGGAGGAGAGAAGAGAGTTGTCTGAGGGGTTGAAGGAAGGGCTGCTGCTGTCCCCCTGCTCCACAGACAGAGAGCTGGGTCGGTCCTCTAGGGCCTGAGGAACACAGATCAAAACCCCATGTTACACACTGAACTTCCCCACACACACACGAAAACCCTACACGAGCAAAGGACGAAAGAGAAATGATTCAAACGTTTAGAAATCAACTGAAAAACAAAAATTCAAAACACGAGCTATAGAACGCACACAACGACTAAGAGCCAAACTAAAACTACACGGATACAGGCATGCTCGCAGACCCACCATCTTGCTTTTGACCAGTTCTTCGATGGCACTGACTAGTTCTGCAGCGCTTGGCGTCTCTGAACTAGAGGGCCGAACCGAGAGACGAGACGACGTCTGGCCGGGGGGGAGAAAACGACGAGGGGGGGGAGAGAGAAAGACCAAGTTGAGATGTCTTGAGGTAAGAAAAGTAAAAGAAAAAAAAGAAGAAAAAAAGAAGAAGAAGAAGAAAAAAAGACCCTCCCCAAAAACTAAGGCAAACACACCTCCATGTGGATGCATATACAACAGGTTACCTATAGTTAACCTGCATTCACTGAACCCTTTGTCTTTTAAGTAAGTCTTGCTGTACGAGACTTACGTAAAAGACTTGATTAAAAAAAACAACAAAAAACAAATTTTCCTTTAACTATGAAATTATGTAAAGTAATAGTGCCACAGGGTTGTTTAATTAGGTCAAAACTAAACCACAATAAATTTGTGCAAAATATTAAAGGCTTATTTTATTTGAGCCTAAATTCAGAACCTAAAGTCTAGATAAGATTTTATACCAGCTGTGCCTCTCTAAACAACCTGGAAATATGTTGACACACAGTCTGAGGTATCAACATATTTCATCTTACATTTCATATTTCATTATATTTTATTCACATCTGACAGACAAATCACTTAGGAACTTATAAAGACCATGCTCTTCCCCACTGTGTATTAACTAATATTAACCATGACAAATGATGACACCAAATCACTAGAAGAGATTCATCTGGCATCTTGAGCTAACTTTATCTGTAGCCTGCGACAAGGCAGCCATCACACAGAAGTACAGGAAAATCTAACAGAGAGTCTCTCACCCTTGCTGTGCCTTCCAGACTTTCCAATTTGTGTCTGGGACTGGCCTCTGGTCTGCTTAGCTTTTAGATGCCAATTAGACGGCCGAGTGGATAATGAGAGGGTAGAGCACAGAGGGAGGGGGGAGGAGGGGGAGGGAATGGGCGGGGCGGGGGGAACGTTAAGAGGGGAGGAGAGTGAGGAGGTGTTCTCTGAGATTCAGAGTCATCCTCAGGCACATGAACCCCTCTGACCGAGCGTGCGCCTTCACTCTCTCTCTCTCTCACTCTCACTCTCACTCTCACTCTCTCTCTCTCTCTCACACACAGACACACACACAAACCCCTTAGACCAAGCACACACACAGACACACACACACAAACCCCTCAGACCAAGCAAACACACACACAAACCCCTCAGACCAAGCAAACACACAGACACACACACAAACCCCTCAGACCAAGCAAACACACAGACACACACACAAACCCCTCAGACCAAGCAAACACACAGACACACACACAAACCCCTCAGACCAAGCAAACACACAGACACACACACAAACCCCTCAGACCAAGCAAACACACAGACACACACACAAACCCCTCAGACCAAGCAAACACACAGACACACACACACAAACCCCTCAGACCAAGCAAACACACAGACACACACACAAACCCCTCAGACCAAGCAAACACACAGACACACACACACAAACCCCTCAGACCAAGCACACACACAGACACACACACACAAACCCCTCAGACCAAGCAAACACACAGACACACACACAAACCCCTCAGACCAAGCGCACACCTCCGATCTCTTCGCTCGCTCTCTCTCTCTCTCTCTCGCACACACCCCTCCTTACACATGTGCCTTATTATACTCTGAAACTGGTCATAGAGTCAGGAGATATTCTGAGATACTGAGTCTGATCAAAATTCGAAAGCTTTGGAAGAACTGAGTTTGACAATGCTTCACAAACTCAAACAAAAACATACTGCAAAAATTAAGAATAAATACTCAACTAAAAAAAACATGGACTGGGGAAATTCTGTGCTCAGGTAAATTAAAGAAAAAAAAAAAAAATCAGACACCTCTACGGGATGGCACTAGAGTGAACAGCCAGAGAGGAATTCCCCCTTGAAGAGGGAAAACTGAAGAGAAACTTAAGGGGGTTTCTATCAAAGTGGTTTTCTATCAAGTAAACCATATATGTTTGTATATTAGCTGACTCAAGCAAAGAACAGAAGAAAACGCCAACGAAAAGTCGTAATAGGGGGAGGTGCTCTAAACTCTATTGACTAGGCTAGAACATGGGTGTAAAAAAAAAAAAGAGAAAAAGAAAAAAAGAGAAAATAGCGCTGATGAAGGGAAGGAGGCCCATGAGGGAAGGAGTCAAATGGAGAGGTATGGAAACTGAGATAAAACAAAGACAGGACACAAATCAACGTAATGCTATGGCAAACCATACAGCCAAGAAACAAATAAAACAAAAAACAAAAACAAAAAACAAAAGAGAAAAAGAAATTAGTGTCTCAAGCTGTACACCGACAGGAGTGAGCCCATTTAAACCTGATGCATTTCATTGCATTTCTCTCATCAGCAGCAGAAACATATTGAAAGTTTAAGGTCAGGGAACACAGTCTGTTGAAAGCCTGGCTTCGTTCGGATATTACAACTCTTATTTACTGGAGGGTTTAAATAGTGCTCTTTGGAAATGTTTCAGTGACCTCTGCCAAAAGTAAATCAACAGGGTCACTGCGTGTGTGTGTGCGGGCCAAGCTTTCAGTTTGCGTCAAATTAGTTGAACAAAATTACTGGTACAATGCAATGCATGTTGTAATCTTAGTCACATAAGATCACGTTAAAAGCATTACCAATTCAATTAGCAATAGTGAAAATATCCAACTGAAAAGAGGTAAAAATGTCAACAAAATCAAAGTATCAAGTGTAAAATAAAGGATGAGAATTTTCAAAACAAACAAATGTAGCCTACTCTCCTAATTGTAAGGCAGTGGATTTCTATGACAACCAAATAGTGCTATAGAGAGGAGACAGTTCTGTTTAGTAACTGCTCGCCAAGGACACTGAAAAGTTCCTTTTCAACGGTTCTAGAGGTTTTTGAAGTTTCACAATCACTGAAGGAGCTCATCAAATGACAACTCAGAGGTTTTGCTGCGGTGTAAAATCTTTCCCACTACCGCTCCCGTAAGATAGCAGTCTTTCTATTGACCCCCATCCAACAGCCACCAGCCTGTGGTCAGAAGTCTCACCTTGTCGTCCTGGGGGTCTGGTTGGAGTAAACTATGCTGTTGGATGGCCATGGGCGGAGGCAGGGGCACCGAGTCGGCCCCTTCCTCACCCTCCTCTTCTCCACAGCTCTGCATGCCCGACGACGAAGACTTAGAGAGCGTGCCACTGCTCAGGCCCTCATTACGCACACGCTGCACGCAACAGGAAGAGAGAGAGAACAACATTACTCAGACAGCAAATGGATGCTAACCACTGGTAACGTAGGAAACAGAGACCAAAATTTGAAAAAAGAGGAGAAAATGAAAGGTCAAGAGGAATAAAGGGGAAGAGGCAAAGTAAAGAGAGAGGAATACGACAGTAAAGTGATGCTTTCTGAGAGATGTGGAGGATAAGGAACAAACGAACGGAAAGGGAGATGGAGAGACCGACCTCCTCGATGGTCTCGTCCTGAGGGGTAGCGGCGCTGTCGTCCGAGTCTTTCTGCGAGCCGGCGTCTGCGCTCTTGCGCACGTCGCGGCTCTTCTTGTTCTTGTGCGCCAGCTTCTTGACGTGGCCGTCGGCCTTGCCGCTGCTCAGGCGCCGCACGGGGCTGGTCAGCCACTTCCGCAGGGTGTTGCCGGGTCGTTTGGGCCCGGGGGAGCTCTGGGAGCCGTGAAGCCCGTGGCCCGGCTGGAGCGTGGCGGAAGAGCCCGGTAAGATGGCGTCGTTACTGCAGACTGACAGCGTGTCTGAGATGGGCGCAGAGGAAAAGAATGAACGAGCAGAGTCGCTAAAGAGACGCTACTACCAATCAACCCCTGCTGCAGAGCCAGAGAAAAACCTCATTAAGGAAAGTGTATCGATTCCCCAGCTCATCTACGGCACCGTCGGTGTATCAGATTACAGTCGATATCTGATTACAGTTTTATGTGGTCAGCGGAGGCCATTAGTTCTGTTTGAGTGTTTGAGATGTGAACATCTCACAACAGGATGCCCTGATGCCCACTCATTCACTATTTAACCAGGCTAATGTAAGCTCTTTTTCAGCAGATACCACACAATCTTACACTAGTCCACCAACATGATTTTTCTGAACGAGTAATCAGCTAAAGACTGTGTAATAAATGACCAAACGCTAGCTTGTATTTTCCTATAAATCTAACTGTCTAGAAGTATAAACAGAGTCATAATTGGATGAGACCTGACATTCATTTCTGTGAATATATTCTAACCTTTGTGATTGAAGATGCCCTCCATCTCCATGCTGCTGCGGGAGTGGGCGATGCAGAGCATAGCGCTGGGTACCAGGCCCTCCTGGGCGGGCGAGCGGTCGGTGGTCCTAACCAGGCACCATTCGGGTTTTTCGTGGAGCCGCTCCAGCACCTCCACGGTTTGGCCTCTCCGCACGGTCAGCTCGTTACTGTTTCCAGCCATGAAGTCATGGATCACCACGGTCAGCTCACAGCCTCCAGAGAGCTGGCAAACACACAGAGACTTCAACCGTGAGCCACTGCAGAGTACCCAGATATAGCAGTACGGCAATACAAGTCTGTCATGATTAAGCTGTATTATCCCCTTTATCTTTTCAGGGGTGAGAACGGAACCTATTCAGAAGACAGAACTCAGTGGGTTCCTGAGGGATTTTTTTTTTTGCTGGAGACAAAAACAGAAACGTGGATGTGGTATCTGCTTGACCTGAGCCCACTGTTCAGGGTACAGGTGTATGGTCTGGGTATGGAAAGAGGAGCATGGATTGTGAACTCTCACCTTGTCGCTGTCCAGAGTGTTCTGGGAGGTGCGGGAGGCCAGGGAGATTGTGTCTGGCTGACTGCTACCATCACCCTGACTGTCCAGATCCTCTCCATCTCTGTAAAAGGTACAGTTTACACAGACTCATGAAAAAATCATGTTCGCCGTCTACTGTGAAATAAGATGTACCCTAGAATTTTGTACCAAATAACAGAGGACAACAGAAAAGAACAGAAGACAACAGGACAGAACAGACTGTTTAAATTTAAGGATGTTCCACTGGCCTGGGTGTGTACCTGCGGCCCTTGTGTTTGGCCGTGGAGGGTTTGGGGATGTGGATGGGCTCCTTTAGCGCCCCCTTCAGATGGATGGTACGCTCCTGAATCACCTCTCGAATGTGCTTGATCCAGTCCTGCTTGTTCTCTATACTGGAGGCCTGTAGTGTGAGGTTGTGTGGGCGCGGGTGTGGAAGTGAGAGAAGAGTAAAGAGAATTGATTAATTCTGGTATCCTTAATTTCTCGGCTATTTGTAATCTACAGGTTAACTGTCATTGACAAACTGTACTCACCATAGCTCCATGTTTGCATCCCTGACTTAGCTTAGTTTGAAATATAGAATAGAGAATTTCACTACTTTTTCAAAATACAATACATTACATTTGACAAAGTGGCTTGAGAGACAGATGGACAACACTGATAATTTTATGCCAATGTAATTCCAATTTCTCCAGTGCATTATAATGGATGGTTTCTGGACTGCTATGACCAAGACTGTTATACTGTCATGACTCTGTACTCTATTAAGGAGCACTGATTGGACCACTGTCCTCATTCTGTCTATTGTATAATGGGATATTAACTGTAGCACTACCAGAACTCTATAAAGTGACACTTAAAACAATAATAACTAATTCTAACTTTTGTTCAATGCTGTAAAGTGGTTTTAAACTTAAAATGAATATGATTACCACTAATATTAAAATGATGATCACTGTTTCAATATCTTACACGTTTATCCACAAAATGAACAGCTAAACTGAATGGTCATACTGGAGACTAGTCTCTGATAATGAATGGAAAATGAGACTTCTACAGCTGCTCTGACAATCATAGACAAGTCAACCACAGACATTTACAATGTAATACATTAAAATACAGAGAGTGGAAACTCTACAGTTTAACTCACAAAACAGATAAAACAGACATGCAGTTATTGAGCGATTAGTAGAAAGAGACAGAAACCATTTATAATGCACACAACCATCAATGTCTTTCAGAGAAGTTAGTTAAGCAGTTAATATGAACATTTGCTTATATGTCTGTTTCAGAGAGGTCAAATTGAGCAACATGCTTTTCCAACAGTTGACTGAACAGATGCTTGTGACTAGGCCTAAGTGTAAAATTATTAAAGATAAAGAAAAAAAAAAAAAAACGGAGCGAGAGCAAAAGGTCAGGACAGAGGATAATAATTAGGCGCATGTGGGAAAGGATGAGTCTATGAAAAAGTTTCAATACGAATTCAGCCTAGTTTTTCCTTTTACCCCATGATTAACTCATCACTTTATGACAAGTCCAACGATCTCGAGTAGGAAAGAGGAAGATCAGTTAGAGAAGATCTGATCAGGTCTCATGCTTTTATCTTCAAAGTAAAGACAATGATTGATCATGAATGCCCTTATTAAAGTTGAAACTTTCTTAAAAATTTTGGAACTCTTTTCAAATTGTATTTTCATGGAGAGAAAAAAACCCTGTGAAAACTGGTAGCTGTGGGTCCAAGTTGTGGCTAGAGTTGAATTAATCATGAGGTAAGAGAAAATTTGAGCTTTTTATCTGCAGGCTCATAATTAAACACAAGAAAAGAACAAGATCATCCATATTCCCATGGCTGAGAAAATGAATGTCCAGTGAGGGGAACCAGGGAATGTAAGTGCATATCTCAGGAGTTTTAGGGGAGAAAATCAAGTCAACTGAGTTGGCATAAGCATGTTGTCCCACTAATACTAGTTCAGTTTCAGAGATACAAACATTTACATAATGCCTTCACGGGCCACAGAGTACACAGACGGACAGCGAAATACGCTTTACAAAGCACAGAATCACCCAGGACACTGTCAGAGAGAGAGAGAGCACTCTACACAAAGAGCTGGAGCACCACAGCAGAGCACCATAGAGTCATGCTACCAAGCAGTGTCAGTGGGTAAAGAGAGAGACTGTGAAGAAAGGAAAGCAGCAATGAGAGAGAGAGAGAGAGAGAGAGGGGGAGAGAGAGAGAGAGGGAGAAAGAGAGAGAGAGGCAGAGAGAGAGAGGCAGAGACAGAGAGAGAGAGAAAGAGAAAGAGAGAGAGAGGCAGAGAGAGACAGAGAGAGAGAGAGAGAGAGAGAGAGAGAGAGCTATCGAGCTATCAATCTGAGCCCAGCCTACTCTTACCTTCAGCACGATCTTGTTGTCCGAGGTGGGAGTGCGCCCCACCCAGAGGGCAAATTTACAGGGGTCTCCCTCTACATGCTCAGTTACGCCCAACTCAGAGGTCTACACAAGAGAAGAACACACAGTGCGTAAACTAATCAATAACACTGCCACTGAAATTACAACACAGTTAGCAATCTTGACTTGAATGAGCTCATGTTGTAATGTAGAACTAAAGAAAGACAAACTTACAAAGAGCTTGCTCTTGTAGATGTACTTGCTGCGTCCATTGGAGTCTTTGACCTCCTTGCTGAAGACGAGTGACATTTCGAAGAGGAAGAGATGGCGTTCTCGGCCCTTCCTGATCAGGGTCTTTGGGTCCCATACCTGGAAGGAGTCCTGCAGGATCAGCTCACCCTGTGACTCAATGTTTTCGTCAAAACCTGGGAAACAAGGCGATCATGAGTGTCTTAAACACACACAGTCACTTCAGCTCAGTGACACAGTGAGAAAGGCGAGGGATGTGTGTGTGTGTGTGTGTGTGAGTACACTCACCCTCCAACATGCTGAGGTGCATGGCATCGTTAGCTCTCTTGGGGACACTGAGCATAACCTCCAAACCATCCTTAATTTCTCCTTTACCCTCCTCACAACACGTCAAAAGTTCCTACCACACACACACACAAAATCAATATTTATACCAAATCAACCAAACAAGTTCCATATCAGTGTGTTTAGGCAGAGAGGATTAAACAAACTGCAGTGACCTATTTGAGTTGGGTGAGTCTGGTTACCTTAAGAAGGAGTTGGTACTTTGTTATTCTCTGCACAGGTTTTATGAGGTATGAGGAGATGGAGTTAGCCAATCGGTGTCTCTGCTGGATCTCCTGTAATTCAGTAAGCAAAAACCACAACCATATGAAGAGTTCTGCATGTGCTATTCATCACACGTTTACTAAAACAATCTTGACAGTTCTTACGTCAAAGTAAGATCCGGCATGTTCCAGAATGAGCTGGGTGGAGTCTGGTTTGTTCTTGCAATAATTAACGTACATCTGGAACTTGTCAGCCTAAAACGAAGCAATTAACAGAAGCACATAAACGAAGTGGAGAAACAACAATTTAATAATTGTTTAATGCAACAATTTAACACTTAATAACAATGACATCAGCTTTGTAAAAACAAAGAAAAAGTGAGACAGCATGCATTTACACCTCTCTCTTAAGGAAAGTGCAGGACACCTACACAACACTGAGACGTACACACACACACACACACACACACACACACACACACACACACACACACACATAGAGGCACTCACCCAGGTCACAAAGCAATGGCCAACATCCTCTGGAAGCTGCTCATATTTTTCAAGTTCTTTGAGGAAGATACTGTGGTAAAGAGACAGACATAAAGAGAGGGGCACAGGGAATGGAATGAATGAGAGACACAAAGATCGCCAACTTATAAATCTAATGCCAACACGGAACAGTTTCCATAAACAGTGTGTGGTCAAACCCAGCCCTTGTTGAGTGTTACTGACCAAACGCTTTAAGTGCATGTGGGACTGCGTGTAATCTAGATTACTGAGGCTTATTTTAGAGAACAATTAACTTACTTGTGATGAAACTCATAGAGGTCCTGCATGTTGCCAAAAATGATATGTTCTTTATTAACAATCCCTGGAGGAATCTCCTCCACACCACTGGTCATCTCCCACAGATATGTCTGAATAAGGGTATATTAGAGAGAGAGAGAGAGAGAGAGAGAGAGAGAGAGAGAAAACAAAGTAAAGTTAGACAAAAAATCACTCCAACAACGACACATGCATCGAAGAATCTCAAACATATGCATTTTCTGACTGCATTTGCTTGTTTGGTTTTTTTAAATAGTGCAATGCAATATTTAAGTTATTCTCATAGGCCTTCTATTATAACCTGTCTGATATGTTTCAGACTGGGTTTATTTGTTGTGGCTGATCAGGACAGACAGTGAAAGCTGAGCTGACTTACGTCCATGCACTCTCTCAGGTCCCTCACATAGGCCTTCTCTGTCTGTATCAGCTCAGCCATGATGAAGCTGAAAAGAGACCAGACGCATCCACGTTAAAACCATCACCATGACAACACAAGCGCTAACACCAGGTTACGTACAGCGGAACAACTACGCAGACAACCTTAACTGCTGTTCTCCCTTTCACAAAAAGAGTACCGCGGCGCTAAACAAGTCTAAACTCAACACTGAGTGACCACGATGGCCAACGCGCTCTATCAATAAACTGCCACTCAAAGCAGCTTCCTGTAGTCCCAGCAATGCATGTGCATCATTAACCAATCAATGGGTCTGTCTCAGTCATGACCGTAAGACTCGTAACCAGTACTCATCAGTGACTGTAACAGTAACAACACTCTGTAACACGTGTAAGGCGTTACATGTGAGGGATTATGGGTCAGGTCTTATCAGTCAGTGAACAGAGGGGGGAGGGGCCAGTGACACGTACTCCTTCCTGCGGGCGGACTTGCGCTTCTCTTCGTTGAGCTCGTGGGCAGCATCCCGCAGTTTGACCTCTGACCCCGGGGCGCTGGCGGGGATGATGTCTAGCTGCAGGTCTTTACTCTGTGGAGGAGGAGAAAATACAGAATGGACTGTTAACGTTGGAAAGAACCACATGACATTACTCAGTTCCTTAAGTAATAAAAAAAAAAACTACCATTGCTTTTGTCAACCCTTTTTCTAATTCCCTCTACTGACACTTCAAGACTAACAGCTGTATTGTTCTGAGTTAGTAATCAGCGTTGTGGCCAAAAAAAACAACCATTAAATTGCTGAGAGAGACGTCTGAAGATTTGGCTAATGTACAGCAGAAACATAAGAGGTTGGCATGGTTACAGTAAAGCCTGGAAGCCGGTTGGGGGGGGGTAGGTAAGGGCAGACATACGGCTTTGTTAGAGTCGGAGGAGATGCCCAAGGCTTTCTCCAGAGAGGTGCGGTATTTGTCCATGCGCAGGGAGAAGTCTCGGTAACGCTTGTCCACGGCCGTCACCCATTTCTTTATCTCTGCAGCATGGGCATGGCCTTTATCACAGAAGCCATCAGCCAGCTGGATCAACAGCTTCACACGCTCTTTGGTTTGCTAGAGACAGAGACAGGCAAAGAATGAAAGACAGAAATATAGATAGATGGATAGACAGATAGACGGATAGATGGATGGACAGATAGATAGATAGATAGATGGATGGACAGATAGACGGACAGATGGATGGACAGATAGATAGATAGATAGATAGATAGATAGATAGATAGATAGATAGACAGATAGATAGATAGATGGACAGATAGATAGATGGATGGACAGATAGATAGATGGATGGACAGATAGACGGACAGATGGATGGACAGATAGATAGATAGATAGATAGATAGATAGATAGATAGATAGATAGATAGATAGATAGATAGATAGATAGATAGATAGATAGATAGATGGATGGACAGAGAGATACATGTATATATACACATATGATATATGTCAGCTACATGTAACGTGTGTGTGCTGACTGCTTGCTGGAGCTTGTACCTTAGCTGTGATGTGGAACTCCTCATGTTCCTTCAGCAGCTCCTGTGTGTGGTGAATGCTGGAGCCTGTGGAGGTGTGTGTGGACAAATAAAACTCTCCAGTGTCATGGATCCATTCCAGCGCCTGTACAGACAAAACAACTTTATTAACAAGCTCAAAAAGGGGGCAAAATGCTCTACTATTGTGCTTTTTAGAAAATACGCGCTGTGTGTTCAACTAAGCAACAGACACCAGTAAGAGAACACACACAGCAACACATACGTACACACAAAGAACAAAGCTGTGTTTGAGTGCTTGTGTGGAAACGGGGGTAATTGGCTTAATGATACTGTTTCAGCACTGTTGCATGACAGTGGGTAATTACGAATACAACAGCATGTCAAGAGTGGGCCAATCTGTGTATTATCATCAGAGAGAGAGAGAGAGAGAGAGAGAGAGAGAAAAAAACAAGAGCTAGAACAAAAGCAATGTGGGGAGGAGAGACAGACTCATAGAAGAACATGTGTGCATATGTGTGTGTATGCGCGTGTGTGTGTGTACACACCTGTTTGGCACTGCGTTCAAACACGACATACTGCTGACACTGGTCCAGCCTTCTCTTCCTCATGGTCCAAAAGTGCAGAACTCGATTCTCTCTCTGCAGCAGTTCATTCAGGATATCTACACACACACAAACACAAACACACACACACACACACACATTTGAGGGCTCTATTGTATTAGGTTGAAAGACTTGTGCATCACTAAACTGAATTAGTATGCAAATACTTTGATTTCTGAGCTGGAATGTTCTACCTCCACCTCCTCAGACAGTGATGTAAGTGAGCATGTATTTGAGTAATAACACTACTATAAAGTTTTTTTTTCCTGGATAAAGCTTTAAGAGAGAATATATGAGAAGTGTAAAAACGAAGAGAAAAGGGCTGGATCACTCCATGGGGACTGTGTCTCTGTTCCACACTGTGTTGCCAACTCCGGGGCCGAGTCTCGACCCATTTACCATTTAAAGAGCCTGGAGTCATTAAAACGTACAGTACAAGGCCCTTATTCATCGCTCCGCACAAAGAAACTGGGCTAAAGTAAGCCTAACTGGGCCAGCTGCTCCAACCAGAACTGTATTACCCATGAGAGCGCAGAGACTGCAGTGAGTCTGCTGTGACTCTAGATGGCGCTATGGAACCGGTGAGAAAGAATACATGCTCCAGGTTCCAAGACAAACACAAAATATCTCTCCAAGGAGAGGGGCAGGCCAACTGCCAGGAGTCTGATCCCCAGAGAGATGTGGGAACAAGAGAAAGGTACAAAAGAGGAATAGGAGTTGAGTAAGAGGACCAGGGGAGATAATAACAGCCAAAACCTGTGCATCCCTGGCTGGGATATGAGGAGCCTCTCAGTGACTTTGAACTGTGGATGTGTCCCTCTTCCAGTGCTACGTTAGACAGGTTCTTTCATCTGCTTCTACTGACATTTACTTGAACTCAACCCACTTAATTTGCGAATGTTTGTTGAGTATGGTTATTTTTAGTAGACAAACGACCATTTAGGAGACCCCCCGACACACTTCTTGGAGCCAGGTATGTTTTTGAAATGGGCTGTGGAGAGAGGAAGAGGAGGACTCACTTTTGACCTGCTGCTCAGGAGCCTTGACGTGACTCAGCATCCCAGGCATGTTCACGCTGTTCCTGTGCATGTACTTAAGAAACACGTCTGCGTTACGCCTGGCCAACGTGCAGGCCTGTCACACACACACACACAGAGAAAGACACGTTAGCAAACATGTCACACACAGAGAGACAGACACAGAGAAGAGAATAGAACAGAATAGAATAGAATAGAATGGAACAGAACAGAATAGAATAGAATAGAATAGAATAGAATAGAATAGAATAGAATGAAATAGAACAGAATAGACCAGAACAGAACAGAATTGAATGCCTTTATGCCTTTATTGTCACAGCACATTGTCGTACAACGTAATTTGCTGTGCAGCCCCTGAGACGGTACATTGAACATTTCACACATGCATACACACACAAACACACAAGATAATGAATATAATACAAAAGATAATTTAAAAAAATGAATAGGTAGGAGAAAAACAAAGTGGCATATCAAAAGCTACTGTTGTACATTGTACCAAGGCTATTGCACCATGCAAAGATATTATTGCACTGTCCTAAAATGTACCACTGTACCAGTATCAGTGCATTGTACCCAAATATTATTGCACCTTATAAAACCTTATTGCACATTATATACAGGACTACATACAGGAGAGACAGACATGTTAAGCAACCTCACATGTAGAATACCAACACTGTATGGGCCCCGTGTTTATCGTTATCTTTCATCAAAACTATAACTCCATCACTCTGGTTAATCCTGCGTTACTGGCATCAGTAATAACCCATGCTCTCTGTGTTACCTTGAGGAAAGCCTCTTTCTGCTCCAGGTGTTTGCTGATCATTGGGGTGACATGGTCTGTCTCACAGTTGGGTCCCAGTTTGTCTGCTCCTCCACACCAGTCCTCCTCCCGCTTATACTCCTGCTCCAGACTCTCCAAGACGCTGCATACCTACAATACAGATCAGGGGTTAAAACTACAACTCACATGATGCTTTAATACGTCATACTATTGCAATACAAAAAGAGGGCTTCTCCTTAAAACTACAGTTCCCATGATGCTAGGCTTTCAGTAACAAACTGAATGCTATTGAGAGACAGAAAAGGAAAGGGCTTTGAACTATGACTCCCATGATTGCGCACCTTCTTCCATATAACCTCAACCCCTTGCAAAATTGGGGTTGTAATTTTCACCAATTACTGTCTCAAAATCCAGTGGCTGATATGGTGAGTTAAACTGAGGCAAACAAACAATCCCCAAAAGTATTTCAGCTACAGTTTCGCCCGGACACACAGAAAGTTTAAATAAACTTAAAGCAGCTCCCTTCCTACTGTCGCCACGGCAACGGGCAGCTCACCTGCTCGGAGGTCTTGTAGAAGGCGACGGAGGCGTTGACCAGCTTGAGACGATCTTCCATCTTCAGCATCAGCTGCTGCCAATGGGAGGCCACATTCTCCGCACAGTCTCTTATCAAGTCCATGTCATAATGATTAGCCTGCAACAGAGCCTCGGCTTTCTGCTGCACCTGCAGGGCACTCTGATGGGTTTTCTACAGCACAACAACAACAACAAAAAGAGTGAGAATGGATAAAAGATTGACAGAGGACCACAGTAAGAGAGACAAAGTGAACAAACAGCAACAAAACAACAGGACAGATGAGACAAAAGGCAGAGATGACAAGATGAGATAAAAAAAGAAAGAGGGTTTTGTTTGAATGTTCTTGCCTGTAAATGACCAGTCGGTAAATACGTTTGGCTGTATCCAGTTTTACAATGTACAGCTCCATGCTTTAAGAAAGGGTGGCAGACAGAGTAGGGGAGGGTATTCTGATAAAGTGCCTTTGTCTGCCCAGGTTCCTAATGTAACCACTGATATAATCTGTCTGACTTCATTACAGGAGGTGACAGGGTTCTAGAAGTTTCTAAGGTTGGCATTAAACAGTAACCTGACTAACATGCAGTCAGTGAGTCAGGACAGACTGACTGCTCTGTTGAACTGAATCAGGTTGGCTCTGACAACCACACACTCACACCCAGCGTGACACGTGTCTTTACAAATGACAGTGAACTCTGAAAGGGAGGCTAGTGGCAGTGTGTTGTGTTTATCTGAGTGTGTGAGCAGGAGTCTCAGACAGAAGTGGATCAGCACACACAGGTGTTTGAGAGTGGGTGAGATACTTTTCACTGCTGACTTGAGGGAGAAGGGAGGACAAAGACTGATTGGATGGAGAGAGGGAGAGAGAGGGTGAGATGGATGTTGAGAACAGAAGCAGAGTGAGAGAGAGGAGGCAGGGGGTAGTGTGGGGAGTTAAACAGAGTGAGAGAGAGGAGGCAGAAGGTAGTGTGGGGAGTTAAACAGAGTGAGAGAGAGGAGACAGGGGGTGGTGTGGGGAGTTAAGCAGAGTGAGAGAGAGGAGGCAGAGGGTGGTGTGGGGAGTTAAGCAGAGTGAGAGAGAGGAGGCAGGGGGTGGTGTGGGGAGTTAAACAGAGTGAGAGAGAGGAGGCAGGGACTGGGGAGTTAACCTACCTCGATGGCGTGTTGGAACTGCTCGTGTTCTCGCTGAAGCTGTTCAGCCTCCTGCAGGGAACTGGCCGTGATGAGACCAGCATTTAACATTGACTCTCCATTACGGATCCAGCCCAGGACCTACACACACACACACACACGCGCACACACACACGCGCACACACACACGCGCACACACACACGCACACACACACACGCGCACACACACACGCGCACACACACACACGCACACACGCACACACGCACACACGCACACACACACACACGCACACACACACACACACACACACGCACACACACACACACGCACAGACATGCACACAAAAACACACAGAGAGGTGACAAAAGCTTAGTGCATGCTATAAGACAAGCTCCCACCCACCGTTAAAGTAATTTGTCCTCAGACACATCTCACAGGCAATGAGAAGCTTGATTTGGTCCAGTGCCAAGGCAAAGGCCATTTACTTCAGCCTAACACCAGAATAATGAATCCAGCCCAGAGCCAGGCTTAACAGGTGCGGCAGATGCGATCAGATTAGACGGATGGAGTTTCTGTCCTACTTTGACCAGAATGATCTGAGGTCATCAGGTCAGCAGGATTACTGTCTCTCCTAAAAAACCCTCTTTAAATCTTCTCACAGTCAGGGATCTGCTCATATCCTACAGAGGGGCACTGGTCTTCCCCGAATATGAATATTAATAATATCTATGATGGCAATAACACAGACTGTGATTATTCAACTAGTCTGGCATCATTTCACATTATAATAAAAACAAGATCAAGTACTTCTACTCATTACATAAGCAACACAGTGTGTGTGTGTGTGTGTGTGTGTGTGTGTGTTTAAAATAGCAGGTGTTTTCTAGGAAGAGGTATGTGAAAATGTGTGTGGAAATATATTACTATGGCAACAATAAAACATGCAAAATTACCATTCATCACCATGTGACGACATGCAGTGGAAGGCAGCACACTGAATTTATGCAAATCGAGAGGCTCACACTGACAGTGAGTAAGAGGTGTGTGTGTGTATGTGTTACCTGTTTGACCTCTGCCTGGAGGTGGCGGAGCTGTACACACTGTTCCAGGTGTCTGCGATGCTGTTCGGCGGCCAAGTCCAGCTCCTGCTGTTTCTCGTGCAGGAATTCCAACAGGTCCTGCACTCGCGTGGCCATATCTACATCCCTGTCACACAACAGCTCCACTCCTACAGGCAGACAGACACACAGACAGACAGAGAGGAAGAGAGACAGAGAGATGAGAGGAAACGCACTCAAAGACACACTTTCTCAGCCCTCCCACCTTCAGTCTGTCAGTCAGTCAGTCATGCTAATCTGCTGGCATACCCATCGGTCTGTGCAGCATTGGTTCAGAAGAGGATGTGTGTGTCGGTCTTGGTATGAGAGAGACGGAGGTATGCAGGACTGGAGAACGAGACCAGAAGACAGCGTACGTAGTTATGGAACTACTCTGGTTAGGCTGAGCGATTTGATTTTTTTTGGACATTTGGGGTCTGAGAAGATAATCCCTCAGACTCATCTCATATGTATCCTGGGGAGGGAATCACAGCTGGACTGGCCCCTCCTCTCGCAGGGCTGGGGGGTGGGTGGGTAAAGTACTTACACACACTACGGTTGCCTGTAGGAGGTATTAGCCATACTGTGTCCATAGTGCAACAATCAGCAGCTGCCCTGACAGCTGTAACCCAGAGATCTGACTGCTCACTGACAGAAAATCCCTCACCCCTCGTCTCAGCTCCTTAACACAAGTGAGCAGTTGACTCACCTGCAGCTAATGTATATGTGTGCTGGGCTCTGTGTGTGTGTGTGCGCGTGTTTTTGTGTGTGAGACTGACTCACCCGACGCTTGCACTTCATTGACGTACTGCAGCAGCTCCTGTCCCTGGTGGATGACGTCGAAGGTGAGGTTGTTCATGGTGAGAGCTTTGTCTGCATGGTGCTGCAGTCTCTGCTCGGCTAAGGTCAGATCTTCAGTGTCAAAATCATTCATCTGCTGAGATAACTCCTCATTCCACGACTCCAGGTCTGAGATGATCTGTCCATCAGAGAGGAGAGAGAAAGGACTTAATACACACCACGGCGACACACACACACACACACACACAGACACAGCCCTTTTCACCTCCGTAATTACTTATAAATGAAAGAAAAAGGTCGTAAAACTCTCTCAAATGTTCCCAATCCACAATCATAACAGGAGAACAGAAAGGAGTCTGAGTGGATTTCCTCTCACAGACCCTGCCAGAGAGGAACACATCATACCGACAAGCATGCACGAACGCGCACGCACACACACACACGATTGGATGTGGGCAGAGGGAGATAAAGAGTGACATGGAGAGACAAACACAGGGCAGTGCCTTGACCTGCTCCTCATGCCTCTGTGTCATGCTGTGAGTATGTATCCTCCTCTTGACCCTCACACACTGAGCGCGCTCACTGTGTGTTGTGAGCATGTTCATGTGTCTTGAGCGTGATGGCTGGTGGGGGGCTGGCCTACTCTGCTTGTCAAAGTCAGAGCTTGTTAATTAGTGGTTAATTGAAGTTCAGACAGCATGGTGTCACCAGCCCCAGCTGCTGGGTTTCACTTTCACCAGCTGAGAACTTAACATACGCACGTGCGCGCGCACACACACACACACACACACACACACACACACACAGTCATAAAAACACCACAAGCACACTAATAAATCCACTCACAATCACAGCCTTACAAAACCCCCCCCACACACAAATCTGACCCTCAAACACAAGCAATACCACACAAAATACCACTACTGACGCAAAAAAAAAGAATGTAGACAAACTCACACAGACATACACGCACAGACAGACAGACACAGACACACACACGTATACCTGCTGTAAGCTTTGGAAGTGAAAGAGGGGGAGGCACTTACGTCGATGGCGTCGCGCTCAAAGATGCGGAGCTGGAGGAAGAGCTCCAGTTTGATCTTTCTCTCCTGAAAGAGTTCCTCCATCTGGGCCTGAGCCTCGTCCAGCTGCTGCAGCACGCTCTCGATGTGGTTTATGGAGCTGTTGTGTGGGGTCTTGTTACAGGAGATGGCCGAGTCTCTGTAAGACAGGGGCATCTCAGACGGGTCGTTTCAAAATCTCACTTTTCCTCAAATGAAACACGGCATTAGTGACGGGTGCGTGAAGACGGAGTTTATACTGAAGGAAGGCGACGGAGGGATTACAGAGGTTTCATTATCGTTTCGTTATTTTGCGGCGGTTGAGTCATAATTTGACTGGAGATGGTGTTAATGAAGATTAGAAGGTGTTATTACCAGTGATGAAAGAGTTTCTGCTGGAGACTGAGCAGTCAGATGGATTTTATTTTAGCTTTAAAAGAGCATTTCATGGGGAAAAAAAAAAAGATAATCAAATTAGCACTTCAGCAGGAGTGAGTAAGCACCAGAAGCTCAGAATGGAGGAAAGAGAAGGATTATTATAGATCAATCTAGATTACAGCTAACATTACAATAATGATAATTATCATTCCTGGAAGCCATAAATACAAGGCAACAGATTAAAAGAAATGAAAAGAAATGAAATGGTCTTATGAATAGAGGTAATGGTAGCTGTTGAGGTGAGTTCTTTAAGACTTGGCATAAACCAACACTGTAATAATCCAGGACCATTCCAATTTTAATAATGGTCTTTCTCATTAATAATGAGCGCTTTAGGCCTGTAATCCTCTACTCGGTACCTGAGAGATCCCTGAAGGTTAGCTCCCATGGCGACATAGTACCATTATTATTATTATTACTATTACTATTATTATTACTATTATTATCATTATTTTTATCATTTTTATTATTATTGTTATTGTTATGATGATGATGATGATGATTATTATTATTATCATTATTATTATTATTATTATCATTATTATTATTATTATTATTATTATTATTCTCTTTTACCACAGTATGTCTGATGCAGTGGTAAGCTTTGTGGTGTAATGATTCATAAACTCTATCGTATGGTCAGTCAGCTCTTTACTCCACATTCGTTAGGCCAAGTACAAACTGCATTTTGATGCTGGTGCCTGTGTCTGACAAAAGCGTTGGAAATTCAGTCAGTGTTAGCATCTCTGTGGGTCTTACGTAACGCACAACGGTTGATTTGGTTGGTGTTTGTAACTCTGAGTGTTGAACGTGTTCAGACCTCCGTGAGTGTTTAGTGTGCTGGTACGGAGAGCAGAAGGAGTGCCAAAAGCATCAGCAGGAGCGATATAAGTTTTCATTTTTGTCTCCTGGAAAGTGTGGTACACTGCACCGGTATTGTAGACTGGGTGGGAATTGGGTGTTTGCCGCGTGTCGCGGGAGTATCGCTCCTCTGTGTAATTAACTGCTTGCTTACGAAAACCAGCTTACGTAATAAAGCACCGGTGAGCACTGGCATTGGAGAAGGGCGGACTGAGAGGGGGAAAAAGAAAAGAGAGAAAACAGGAGATGAAGAAACAGAAATGAAATAAGCGTGGAGGGTTTGATTTTGAACAGGCTTGATGCAAACGTTTCACTAGCACTCTTTTTTTTTTTTTTTGTCATATGGACACTCTCCTCTCCTCATCTCTATATCCTCTTGACATTCAGCAACCAAATGTGTTCTCTCTCCCTCTCTCTCTGTCTGACTTATGGCACCTGCAGAGGAATGTGGTGAGGACAATATCTACACCTTTGAACTAACAGCACCAGCTCTGCTTAATGAGATATTAAACCAAACCTAAATAAGATGTATCGACAAAACATGTTACCTAGCCGCGCGTCGTATGGTCCGGCTACTAGGACATACGGATTAAAGCGTAAATTCAGCGCGACGGCATCGATTCTACGTAGCATCGCTCCTCATAACCACAGAGGAGGGACGACAGGCGTCTCGGGATGTATATTTCCGTCCTGCATTATGAATCTGACGGCGGGGTATCCATTAGTGTCATAACTCAACCTGTCCTGCTAGTCACAATGGGCCGTACGTCCTGACAAGAGAGGTCATGAGGAGAAATGACACCGCTGGACAGGCATCATGAAATTTTAATGCCGTTGTCATAACAGCCGCGTGTAATGAGCTGGTACCAGCGTCCCCGCGCTACAGGAACCGTTCCGCTTCGTAGGAAAGACCATCGGCTAGGTTTGCCTTTTCTCGCAGACAAACATGCGCGTCCAGAGGTTTGCACTTGGTTTGCTGTAAACTGTGCACAGGCGTGAGTGGCAGGGGGTGCGACAGAACTAGCAGGGAGAGAGAGAGAGAGGGGGACTGGTGCCGCTGTTAGCGGCTGAGAGGCTGAGATGTGCCTGCGTTGAAGCTGCAGAGCCTCAGGCAGCCTGAGGGGACAGAGGCTGTGGTTTCAATGAGCTTCTCCACATGGAAAGGAAGCAGGCTTACATAAGCATGCAGTGAAGAGAGCCCCAAAGCCTGTCTGACAGCCCCTCACGTTGCTTCAGCTGGAGCTGCAGCAGCACAGAGAGAGTGATGAGGAGAGAATGCTAACGCTGTGTGTGTGTGTGTTGAGATAAGAACACAGCGATCTGTGTTCCCAGCCTTATTTGAAGAGGCACTGAGGTAAATTTAGTGATAAACCGCTGAGACAGTGAGGAAGCCAGTAACATATAAGGAATGGAGTGAGTGAGAGGGTTTTGGTAGGAGTCAATCAGAGACCAGCATGACAGGTAGTGATGTCAGAAGAGAAGGGGAGCGAGGGATGGAGAGAGAGAGAGAGAGAGAGAGAAGGGGGGGGGGGGGGGGGGGGGGGGGGGCGTGTACCTGAGCTGTTGGATGAGATCCTCTCCCTCTTTGATGACGTTGACGGTGACCTGTAGAGTGGTCTGCTGCTGCTGACCAAAGCGTTTGATGAGTTCCTGCACTGCCTCCACAGACTCAGCATACACGTCATCCAACAGCTCCTTCTGTAACTCCTCCAGCCAAGTCCACAGCTAACACACACACACGCACGCACAAACACACACAGTTTATAAGTGTTTACGTTTGAAAAGACAACATTTGTTAAAAGTGTTGAGCTGAGCTCAAACTGCATCTTCAAATCGTTTTCTGTACTCTTCATTTCAAATCATTAAGTTGTCCTCCTGTGTGATGTAATTTAACACAATGTAATCGATCGCTTTACATAAATCAAAGTGACAAAGTGTCTGATAACTACCGAACAAAACGATAAAACCTATCATTAAAAGGTTAAATTATAGCGCTATAAATATGATCAGTGCCTCTCTAACACACAGACACATGTAATTACAGACGGACGGTTAAGGGAACCACATGACGTCGCTGTGTGTCTTGAGCATGGAGTTCTTACCTCTTTGACGTGAGTGTGGAAGGCCACTGACATGTCCAGCAGGACTTTCCGCTGCTCCACCCGCCGTACAAAGTCCTGGATGCGGTCCTCCAGCTGGTGTGCTGCCTGGTAGATCTCCTCTGGATCACACTCCCCCGTCTGTGCCAACTGCTCCGCCGCCTCCAGCAGTTTATCAGCATTAGTGTATGTGTTCTGGTACCACGAGAGAGAGAGGACAACATATGCCGGACATACTCAAACACGTACAGATGGGGTTGAATGTCTCTTCTGAGAGTTCGAGAAAGAGGAGGGACGAGGAAGACAAACCTGGGCAACTTCCTCAAAGTCTTCATGACGTTTCTGTAGAGCTCGCGCCCGGTGGAGTGACTTTCCAACTCCAGTGTGTTTACTGAGGAAAGCTTCGCCATGGTTCTCGATCCAGTCCAGAACCTACACACACACACACACACACATATGTTTAAATGTGTCTAAAAATCTTTTTTTTTTTTCAAAATAAGGCCTTGGGAAAAAAAAGGCCTTGCATGAATGGCCATTCCTCTGATCAATCCAAACAGTATTTCATCATGTGGATATTGAGTCTCTCGGTAAAGAAAGCTGAACACAACTCTATTCTCATGAGAAAGTTGATCTGCATTTTTTCCGACCCTCCTCCCACCACCCTCATACACTTGCCACCTGCAGACAGCTCTGCACCTGAAAGCAGCCAAGAATACTGGTTACCATGGCAACAACCTCTCTGTCTAAAGAGTATCTGCATCCCCCACTCAACCCAGCACAAAAAAACCCTCCAATGCAGAGGACTAAAGTTGGCAGGCCCATCGATGGGCTCTTAACTGAGAGAGACACAGAGAGAGAGAGAGAGAGAGAGAGATAGAGAGAGTGTGTGTGAGTGAGTGAGTGAGTGACAGAAAAAGGAAAACAGTGGGTGAGAGAGAGAATATGTCATATACCATAAAAAGAGAGCAAATGAGAAAACACAAAAAAAGAACGAAAGAGAGGAAAAGAAAAAAAAAAGCGTACCTACTAATTATATGTCACTTGTATGAACATGAATATAATTCTAGAACACTTTTGCCAAGATGTTGTGGCGGTGTTGTTTGCTCCGTTTCAAAGTCACAGTATTACCCATAATTACACACTTAGCTAAAGCCTTCTCCAAAAGTACTCTGACTTTTTTAAGCCTGAGGTTTTCAGCGCTGCCCAGACGAATCAGGAAACAAAACCTCACTGATTATGAACCAAATTCAAAGGCTTATGTACTGTCTGATGCATTGCTAGTACAATTTATACCGCCGTTATTAAATTAGCAAACACCACCCTGCAGCTAGAAAGACTTTCCATCTATTATTTATTTGTAATATCTCTCTCTCTCTCTCTCTCCATTACTGCTCTTTCAGTTTTACCCCACTGTGATTAAAACACTCACTGTGTTCCTCATGCATCATGCCCACAGTCATATGCTCCCTGTGAGTGTGTAAGGCAATTACCTGTTGGACATCCTGCTGAAACACACACAGCTGAAGGCGCTGGTGCAGTCGGACCTTGCGGTGCTGCCAGATGTTCTCCAGCTGTCTCTGGTGATGGAGGACTTCATGGATGATATCCAGAACGTGGTGAACAGCCTTGGAGTAATTGGCTGAGGCCGTCAGCGAATCGGCGCTGCCGGGGGTAAGAGGTCGTTGAAGTTTGTCCAATAAGGCTTTGCCATCTTGGCTCACCTGCGATAAATACAAAACAAGTAGGAGAGTTCTTCACCTGGCTTATAATGTTCAATAACAGTAGGATCAACAGCGCTTACCCAGCTTGTGAGGACCGGTATAATCAGCACAAATTTCTAAAGCCATAGTCAGTGGAAGTAATGATAACAGATCAGGGCACACACGCTACTTTTGGATCAATTAACATGTCTGGAAAGAAAAAAAACCCCACATACACAAACATAGACAGACAAACATGAAGACACACACACTGACAAACAGCCACACAGACACACACACACGGACACAGACAGACAGACAGACAGACAGACAGGGATGAGTGAGAGGCTGTACCTCAGAGTAAGCTGCAGTGATGTGTTCGTATAAGCCCTGATGATGATGAATGGCATCCTCCAGGTCCTGTAGTTCAGACGGCAGGTCCACCTCCCCACACGCTTTACACCACGAGTCCACGTTACTCATGTACTGCACCACATCACACACACGCACACGCACACAAACACACACACAGACATGTGAGACAGCCTGACCACAGGGCATGAGCTAATCATATCCAACCAAGGAAACCATATAAACAATTTAATTATATGACACTGAACAAGAGCTCAGCTCACTCCTGTGTTGTACATACAGTTATCTCGTATCAGGGAAAGACTTCAAAAACATCAGAAGAACACGCATACATTAAAAAAAAAAAAAAATTTAATCAAACTATTTAATAAACAAGAAATGCCAAGCATCAAAAACACAAACTTGAAAAAGCTGGAGTCGTGATGTAATGACATCATATGCTTTTTCATGATAAGAGCGTGTCTTTTCCAGCCTGCACTAGGTCTTGTGTTTCTGCACACGGGGCGGCGTGCGAGAGGGTGGGGGGGGGAATGGGTGAAACGAGGCTATGTGAGTGAAGCGCCAGCCTGAGCAGGGGTGAAATCCCTGGAAAATAGGCCTGATTTGAAATGCTGATATATGAACAGGCGACACAGGCCGGAGGAATATTCCATTACGGAAAAGGCACAACGCGTTTTCCCCCTCACCGCTGCAGTTTTATGCCTTTAGCAACTCGGCATATTCACGCTGCTGATTTTTTTTTTTTGGTTTCCACTGCCACTCTGGTTCACGAGGATACGAAGAGAGACGCCATAAAAGGTGCGTCAGGGCAGGATCTCACACACTGCAGTTAAACTGTGAGGGCTGAATTTGTCTGGTCTACGGTGCTTACACCCCATTAATCAGTATTAAGCTTTCAAAACCCAAACACATTTCAAACCAAAGTCATTCCCTACTCTGAATCGACACAAATCGCAAATACAATTATCATTTTGATTTCCTCTGTGCTAACCGTTTAAAGTGTCAGCGTGAAGAATCGTTTCTTGGGTTGGATTGAGTTTGTGGTGCACTAAGAGTATAAAACAGGTGCTGTCCTGACCTGGTCGCATTTTTGGTGAAAAGAAGCGGACATTTCTAGAAGGGTACTCCTCTCATCCAGTGCGGCAGCGAAGGCCTTCCACTCCTGCTCTAGTTGACTGGAGATCTGTTTGATCTGCTGTGAGGCGTAGTGTCCAGCCTCCAACAGCCGGTTCCCCACTGACATGATCCGATTGATGTTCACATACACATTCTGCAACAGGGAGTCCATTTATACAGTGAGTTTACAGCACTGGGAATGTACAGTGGCGTAAGCAAGACACAACATACACATGAATTTTTTTTTTTTTTTTTTACAGGAACGCCTGTAGCAAAACTTGTCACACAGTACTGAGTAAGTCACTTCAGGTTAAATATCTCAAACTGACTATCACAGCCTGATATAGCTTGTCCCTTTGTAGCCTTTTGGGGTTTGTTTCTGTGTACTATCACAGCCTGCAGCCTTCTGGAGTTTGTTTCTGTGTACTATCACAGCCTGCAACCTTTTGAAGTTTGTTTCTGTGTACTATCACAGCCTGTGGTCGTTTGGAGTTTGTTTCTGTGTACTATCACAGCCTGCAGCCTTCTGGAGTTTGTTTCTGTGTACTATCACAGCCTGTGGTCGTTTGGAGTTTGTTTCTGTGTACTATCACAGCCTGTGGTCGTTTGGAGTTTGTTTCTGTGTACTATCACAGCCTGTGGTCGTTTGGAGTTTGTTTCTGTGTACTATCACAGCCTGTAGTCGTTAGGGGTTTGTTTCTGTGTACTATCACAGCCTGCAGCCTTTTGGGGTTTGTTTATGTGAACTATCACAGCCTGTGGTCGTTTGGAGTTTGTTTCTGTGTACTATCACAGCCTATAGTCATTAAGGGTTTGTTTCTGTGTACTATCACAGCCTGTAGTCATTTAGAGTTTGTTTCTTTGTTCAGTATGGTTGAAGTGATAATGAGATGATGGATCTTAGAGGTCTGAGAGTGTAGCTAGTCAATAAATCAAACGTTAGTCTGTTTAAAGGCGCTCAGCACTCCAGTCTGAGGAAGAATGTTGTAATTTATCTTGTGTGCCCCAAATGCAGCGATTTTTTTCTTTCAATTGTTCCATGTCCATAAATTATTTAATCATTTCCTTTCAATTCCTCAATGTTTACTTTTAATGATAATATCAGCAGAACACTAAATGTTGACTTTTAAATGAAATCCTGGCCATTTGGGCAAACACAACAGTAACTATCTCTGTTTTTCACTCCTGTTCTCTCTGCTTCTGACAGGAAGCGATCAATAGCCCATCCTGCAGTAATAGGACTCTTTAAACCTGCCAGGCAGTAGGACACCAAACACACAGGAAGTACTTAGATGGATCACTCTCTCTGCTTGATTATCGGACTTCTGATGAGTCGTTGTCACTACACAGAGCTGCTATTAAAAGACTAGTGCACTATTCTACTCCAACCTAGGCTTTACCTAATACACCATGCTATTCAAACCAAGGCTTCATCTTATGGCCAAACCTATTCAAATCAATGCTTCAACTACTACACCAACCCACTGAATCCAAGGCTTTCCCTAATGCACCAACCTACTCAAAGCACCTACTACACCAACCCACTGAGTCCAAGGCTTCCCCTAATGCATCAGCCTACTCAAACCACCTACTACACCAACCCACTGAATCCAAGGCTTCCTCTAATTCACAATCCTATTCAAACCAAGCCTCCATCTACTGCATCATCCTACACAAACCAATGCTACACCTACCCACTGTGGTGTGTGATCGACTAAAGACGGCCCCTAATTCCCAGCTAAAAATCAGTCTGTAATAGTGAAGCAGTAGGAGGAGGCAGCTGGACTCTGGCCCTGCAGGACTGGATTTGGAGACCCCGCAATAAAGTCTACTCACTGTAATTTACAGCCAACATTGTCAAACACAATTAAACAAACATTTTTTTTTTAAAGCCGGTGTTGTTTCTCTTCCAACTGAACAGGTTACTAGTGTCCTCATTTTTCCTGCGTAGCCCTGACCAAACTGGATGGAAGGCTTTCTCTGGGTCTTCCCTCGGGGGGCACTGTTTTAAAACCAGGACCGCTGTTCTGGGTGAGACAGAAGACTGCAGGCTGGTTAATAAACCCAGAGGCGGTGGGTTAGCAGGGCTGGGTTGACTCCCCTAAGACCAGCGCAGAAACCCACACCATATGGAGGAATGGAAACTTATCCTGAGCCGAGGGAAACATGCTTGGTTTTCTAATGAACCGAATGAGCCTGAATCGCAAAGCTTTCACATCAAAGTGTTTCACCATCTCCTCATTCATAAACAGCATTTCTCAGTGTTCAGAATGACAATTCTGTACATCTCTGTCTCCAGATAATGCTTTAGGTATGTTTACTAAGCATGTCAGTACAACATATGAATCCAGTGAATCCCTTCACCATCCTGCACTTGTCTGACGGTGTATGGAGTATGTATGAGGGGAGGGTTAGCTCTCTTACCATGCAGTTCATGGCAAAGTGGTTGTGTTGGGTTTGGAGCTCCATGGCGTGGGGGTGGTTGTTGCCAATCTCTGTGTAGCCTGATAGAAACAGGCCTTTGTTGTGCATGATCCAGTCAAACATCTGCAGAGGCATAACACACACTTGTTACTAATAGTTGCTGGAAGGAAGTTGTACTGTACATGTGTATTTGTGTGTGTGTGTGTGTGTGTGTGTGAGTGTGTGAGTGTGTGTGAGAGAGAGAGAGAGAGAGAGAGAGAGAAAGAGAGCAGGATGATGCACTTGCACGTGTGGCTAGAGGAGCATATTCTTTTATGTGTGACTGTGTGTGTGAGTATGCCCACAGAACCACACACACACACACATAATGAACTGAGTAGATGCATGTGTAAACACGTGCATCTGTGTGTGTGTGTGCGCGCGCGTTGGTGTGTGTGTGTGTGGGTGTGTATGTGCATAATATCACTAAAAATAGACTGCTTAAGAATGACCCGATTCACAAGAGAAGAGAATAACCACTGGTGTCCTAGCAACATGTCAAATCCACCTCCCACAATTATGTATAAACTCCTTACAACAGCTCTGCTAGTGTCAGTACAAACATACAGAAACCATTCACGATACATGCTTCTTTTTCTGGTCCTCTTCTCGATAATCTTTCTTACGAACACACACGATTCAAGTCGACTCGACCAAACCTATTCCAATTTCTGTAGAGGTAAATAAGAAACCCAGAGGAAAGAACACTGCGCTCTCTGAGATGGAAAAAGAAACACTCACACGCGCTGACACATCACTGGCGCTCAAACAAACACTTTATCACATCCGGTTGGTTATCGACAGAGTGCGATTATAAATACCACAGTGTATCTGTGTGGAAGCTGCTCACCTTCTCTGCGTCCTGCTCAAAGAGCCTGAGCTGGAAGCACTGGTCCAGCTGGAGTTTGCGGACGTGCCAGGCCTGGTGGAGGTGCTGGCGTGTGCTGTGGAGCTGCTCCAGTAAGCCCGTGATCCGGGGGATCAGGCCCTGCGTGTCTGCGTTGGGCTGGCTTTGGCCCTGACCCTGGCCCTGTCCCGGCCCGGCGGGGACGCTGCGGTTGGCGTAGCTTTCGCTGCTCTGGATGCGCTGCAGCAGACGCTGTCCCTCCGCGTCCACCTCCTCCACGGGGGCCTTCATCACCTTCTTCTTCAGGGTGGCGTGGTCGTCGATCATGCGTCGCGCCCCGTCCAGGTCCTGCGGGAAGTCTTTGCGCGTCACCGTCTCCTGCATCTCCTGCAGCTGGGACAGCAGGTGACGGGCGTTGGCCGTGAACTCCTCGAAGGCCACGCGGATCTCGATCCATTCCTCGTGGTTATAGTCGAGGCTGCCGTCAAAGTCCGGCGTGAGCTGGGAAGGGTCCACCACTTTAGACAGTCCTTCCAAAGACACCATGGTGGTCTGAAAAAAAAATATGGATGGACACATGGATGGATGGATAGATAGACAGATTGAATGGCAGAGAATGAATAGAAAGAAGGGGGAAGGAGAAAAGGGGGCAGTTTAAAGGAAGAAAGAAGGAGGGGGAAGAAGAAGAGAAAAACATTAATCATGCAGTCCACTACCATAACACATATAGTAGGCTTTCTTAATGTCCAGAATCTCCTGAGGTTTGATGCAGTCGTTGCTGGTTCAGTTAATGACCAGTAAGATGGGATGTCTATTTTTAACCAAGGGCATAATTTTAATTTAAAATGGCCTCACAGGGAGTGCCTAAGGTCCAATCTACTTCCACACACACACACACACAGCGCCTTATGACAGGTCTGCAGGACCTCAGGTATGAGTCTACATTAACAACGCGGCAGTATGTCTCTCACATATTGAACCAGAGGAAATAAGCTGGCTGAGATGACCTATGCCTCACAAGGCGACCTCAACAATCTCGCTCAGTCCGCCGCCCTTCTTCATCGACGCGTTCGCTTCCAGGTACAGCCACGTCAGGCCAGGAAATGAGCCATAAAGGAAACATTCACACACGCACATGCAGATGAAATCAAGAGGAGCCAAATTCTCTGTGCCAATAGGAATAGGGCGTAAGCTCTCAGTCCAATCCGGCCACAGCGTTACACGTGAGAGAGGACGAACGTGCTTAAGCCGCCCCGCTTCTCGTGGACTGACTGCCACCGCGATTCTTTTTATTTATTAAGAGAAAATACTGAGAACAATCTAATACCAACACGCATCTCTCTCAGCGTCCCCGCTCCTCTCGCTCATCTATCAGCCCGTAAAGGAGAACTGTTTCATTTAGGGTTTTTTTTTTTTTTTTTTCCATCTAGCTTGCTTGCTTTTCTGATCATGGCAAATGTGAAGTAAGAGAGGATTAATGGACAGACTGTTCCTCACAGACACGGATGAGGAGATGGAGAGATGAACAGGCAGCTGATAACAGATGAAGAGGGAGGGAAAAAAAAAAGGAATGAGTAGGCTCCATCAGGGCTGCGAGAGCGAGAGAGCGAGAGAGAGAGAGAGAGAGAGAGAGAGAGAGAGAGAGAGAGAGAGATAGAGCGAGAGAGAGAAGAGAGAGAGAGAAAGAGCGGGCAGGCATTGTGGTACTCTTTTGTAAAGTCAAGGTAACACAGTCCACTGTGCTTTTTCCATTTGGATGCTGCATTCCATCTGTTAATAACAGCAGGAGAAGAATGAGTCTCTCTCGCTCACACAGCTCCTTTTCAAAGCTTTATCAATGCAGCCAATAAGTCCATCTGCAAGCTTCTCTACGGAAAGCAACACCACGTCCCTTAAAAACACACCAAACAGAGAACCAAGGCACTAAAACGGCTTGCAGTCCGTTTTTACTCTAAGTCTGAGATGAAATGCAAATAGAAAGAGAAAGACAGGACAAAAGAGAAAGATTTTGGCTTCATCAGCACGTCTGTGAAATGTCTAAACATGATTGGCTGTTTGACGGTCAGAGGAAACATGGGAATTCCTGCTGTGGCTCTGAAGCCAGAACGATGTTGGAATGTCAGAAACATTCCTCCTCACATAGCTGAGCAGAGAGCAGATCCTCCAGTCAAATTCCTTTATCCCATTTCCTACATGGAAACACGCCGTGACTCTCCAAGAAAGGAAGACACAGAAGACATGACAAGAATATACAGCAGGCACGTATGAACGGACACACACGCTCACACACATTTATGTATACCAGTGCATACACATACACACACACCCCTACTCATTTGAAGAAAAAAAAAAAAACCAACCCAAAAAAACCAAACAGAATTACCCACATGTGAAAACAGTCAACAGCCAGCACTCTGTTACTGTCAATCCAGTGTCCGAGTCCGTCCACCTTCACGCGTTCGGGGGACACGTTTGCGGTCGGCTCGGCCAGCACAAAAAAAAAAAAAAAAAAAAAAGACAAAAACACCTACGCCTACGCCCTCCCACGCAACTACAGACCACAAACACCGTCCATCTGACAGCCACGCCATACCAACTGCCGCCTACATCTCCACGGCCTGAAGCTTTAGCCTGCGCCAGCTCACAGAAAAGGCACAGGCAGCGCGGAGCCCCCGCTCTTCTCTATGCAGGTGTTTACACGGCAACGGCGGGTACGACCAGACCACTTCACACATACAGATCAGACCAAGCTATTCTACATGCACGTGTATGTATAGATGAGAAAATGCATTCACCGTTTAAAAATCCATCGGAACATTGTGTTCTACGGGATGATGCGATAATAATCTTGGGATTTCGTTTGATTAGTCCACTCTTGTTGAGGATGCGTTCACACGAGCGGTAATGACGTGTATTAATGAAGCGCGTAACGAGCGACCGTACCTCAAATTCAAACTTGGAGCTGCCAAAGTTGGTCCTCTGTTTCTGCCAGAAGTTGTCTGGTTTGATGATGAGAGCGACGTGAATGCAGCAGGGGAAAGACTCCTGGAGAATCTTTAGCAGAGGCTTGATGGAGTCCCATTTAGAGCCGCGCATGTCCACGATAACCGTGAAGCCATGTTTACACACGTCCTCACTAGAGCAGGCAGGGAGGGAAAGAAGAGATGACGAGAGAGGGGGAAGGGTGTGAGAGAGAGAGAGGGAGAGAGAGAGAGAGAGAGAGGGAGAGAGAGAGAGCAGGAGAGAGAGAGATAGGGAGAGAGAGAGGGAGGAAAAAAAAAAAACAGATTTAATCCTCTTTGCATTGCATAACATAACCAGCACCCTTCATCAACCCAGTTCACTAACGTCACTGAGAGCTGTGAAAAAAAAACAAAAAAAAAACAATAGTCAGGAACAGTGACTACACCCCACGGTGTGGAAAAATTTCCATCTCATCAGGAATCAATGAAGCTATACGTAAACTGTCTCCTGCACTGAGAGAATTAGAAAAAGAAAAAAACCCCACACACACAGCCACTGCACATAGCTGTCCAAGCCCCACATTCAAAATGATTTTTATAGAAAGCACAAACCTGCTCTCATAGTCAGGTGAGTTCCTTCAGTCCTGTCTGTCTGTCACACTGTCTCCATCAACAATTGGTTTTCCTGTCTGTCTGTATATGAGGCTTTTTTTTTTTTCCCCCTTTTCGTTTAAGCTTTCTCTTCTTTCCTGACCCTCAGTCTGCTGACCAGGGACATAAATGCTGTGAGGAAGTTAAGCTGTATTCCTCTGTCAGTCAAAAGGCTTGTTCTCTGTCCGCCACAGAACTGCTCCACTGAACGACTACTGACTGCACAGCTGACGTTCAACCTGCCTCCAAAACAAGCAGCTCTCTCCTCGCTCAGCGCGGATACACACACACACACACACGCACGCACGCACACGCACGCACAGCTCCAAAGCGCAGCAGATGCAAAAACACTGCCCGTGTGACTGCGACACTCTGTTTTCCTCTCGCACAACCCTCCCTCCCTCTCTCTCTCTTCCTCCCACTTCTCCAAACGTTAGTTTGATAGCTCGCTCTCTCTCTCTCTCTCTCTCTCAGAGGGTATATCTTCTACTCTCTCTCTCTCTCTCTCTCTCAGAGGGTATATCTTCTACTCTCTCTCTCTCTCTCTCTCAGAGGGTATATCTTCTACTCTCTCTCTCTCTCTCTCTCAGAGGGTATATCTTCTACTCTCTCTCTCTCTCTCTCTCTCTCTCTGAGGGTATATCTTCTACTCTCTCTCTCTCTCTCGGGGTATATGTTCTACTGTCTGTGGTGTTCTCGCTCTCTCTCTCAGAGGGTCTATCTTCTACTCCGTCTCTCTCTCTCTCTCTCTCTCTCGCCGCGTGTGTGTGTGTGTGTGACTGGTGTGTGGGTGCAGAGAGGACAGAGCTGTAAAAGTGGGGGATGAGGTGCTGGAGGAGGAAGGGCTTTTGGCAGGAGATGAACTGCGGCAGATTTTTTTTTCTTCCTAAGGCTGGCCCACGCTGCCTCTCGCACCCTCTTCTCTTCTCCTTTCTTCTCTCTCTCTCTCTCCATCTCCACCTCACACTCATCACCTTCTCTCTCTCTCTCTCTGTCAATCTCCTCTTTCTCTATCTCACTCGCGCTATGAGCTTGCCTGTTAGACTCTCTCCTCTGAGGTAGGAGGACTTACAACCCCAGGGAATAGGATAACCTACATGCAGAGAGACAGACCATACATAATCTACCACAATACACCACTTATACAGAGCACCAAACTAAACCCCAGTTTCATTGTCATTACTATTATATGTGTACAGAGATACTCCTGTATATAATACAACCCACTGTAATGAGCTGGAGAGAACAGGACTGTTCATATCAATATAATCCAAACACTATCCACACTGTCCCACTCTACCTTCACAGAGGGCTCTCTGCTCATTCTGTAAAAGATAAAGCTGTTTGTTTTTGGAGATTCCGGCACACCAAACACAAGCTGTGTTCTCTCTCATTGAGAAAAGCTGAGTAAAAGAAAGTAATTCAAAGATGTTTTTAAACCATTCGCTCTACACAAAGCTGCCTGGGCCAAGTGAAATACAGAGATGTACATCCTGTTTCATAGAGAAAAAAAAACATGCTGTGTTGATTGAAATATGAAAACTCCAGGATGGATTAAGATTACACAATCTCATTTTAAACAGAGGTTTATGAAAGAGTGTGTTGCCTAGTCTGGTTAGGCGTTTCCACAGCCTGCTTACCTAAAACCACTCCATGTATATACACACAATACATACATCTTTTATAGGACACTCTAACTGACCACATCGTTGGTCTTAGATATGACGGGGAAAAAAATCTTTCACGCGCATTTATTGAGTGTTCGGACATCAAAGTCAGTTTGGACGTTAGTAAACAAACAGTGGACTATCTGAGTAAGTGGCCAGAAAACAGCATAGCTTCTTTCCAGTGTTGGAGAGAGAGTAATGTAGCATTCTGTTGTTTAAAGTCTGAGACACCATCACTATGCCAACCATACAAATTCAATGAGACGGAAACCTGACAGAGATTCTTTACCTGACGCGAGTAAAGAGCCACCCTGTAAAACTACAATGTGACCATAACCAGGCCCTCAGCAGACTGAGTCACAGCCAGGCTAAAAACAAACAAACAAACAAACAAAAACCAAACTCAGACACTTCCAGAAGGGCTTTGTACACACAAGGCTTTGAGCCCGTGCATGCTGCGGTTTTGAACACTAAGTCTCTCCTCTCTAATCCTCGGTGAAGTGCCTCATAAAACCACGCATTAGGTGTGATGGTTCGGCGACGGTGAGTGAATGACAGGAGCGGAGGGAGGTGCCTGAGCAGGAGAGAGGAGGAGGCGGAAAACGGGTCCGTACCTGGGGATTCCGGCGAGGTAGGCGATGAGTCTGCGCAGGTCTTCCTGTCGTATTCGGTCGTGGTTGCTTCGTGACGGGAACGTTAATACGGGACCGCCGCGTTTGTCCCTGCCCCCTGGTGGAGAAGACAAAAAAAAGCATTGAGAGGAAAACCGTCAGCGGCCTTGTTCATGTAATCCGTCTGTTAAGGCGGCGAACGCAGACACACCCTCCAGAGGACAGGCGTAGACCGATGAAAAAACAAAGGCAGGTCACTGAAGCTTGTTAGTCTTGTCCCTCAGGCCTGTTACCATCTTTAGATCTTTTACATTACTGGGTCCAAATAATGGCCAGTGTGAGTCTGTGCAGGCTTCAGCTGATGTGTATGACTCTGTGTGTGTGTGTGTGTGTGTGTGTGCAGAAGCATGTTCTCGTGTTGCTGCCCTGGAGAGGAATCTCCACACGACAGTCTCTGTTCTAGGGGATGGGAATAAAAAGGACACTTATGGGGATGCTGGATCGGCTCCAAAACCTTAATCTGATCCCTCGCTCCACAGAAAGAGTGAGAGACAGACGAGTGCCCCTCACAACCCCGCTCAACCACCACTGGTATTCTAACTCTAACAATGATTTTAGTCTAATGGCAATATTAGGCAAAAACATAAGAGAAAAAATGCTCTAAACTATCACAATACGATCTTAGAATTTGCTAAAAGTTTGTGAGAGTGTGTGTGTGTGTGTGTGTGTAAATGTGACTGGGCCTTAAACAGAACGTACATCAGCATAAGTGTGTGTGGCTGGACCTTAAACACTACATATGTACCAGAGTGAATGTGTGTGTGATTGGATCTTACACAGTACTCACACACACACATACACACACACACACACACACACAATGTGAGGAGAACAGCACAGAGCAGCGAACTGTGCAGGTCTGCTGCCCCGCACACACTGTGTGAGGAGCTGATACTCAGAGGAGAGAACGGGAGACATTCAGAGAGAGGAGATGGAGAAGAGAACAATAGATAGAAAGGCAGCACTTTCCTCAGTGCTCAACAGGCTGTTAACTAACTTCAGACAGACTGATGAACACTGAGCCAGAATTGCCCCTCTCTCTGTAGACAACAGGGTGAAATAGACTGGTGAGCTTACCTGCCACAGCTGAAAGAAAGGAGTGAAGTTTCACTGAGGTTTAGTGTCTGTTAAACTGATAACATTTTAAACTAAACCCTTTATAGTAGACAGAAAAAAAGCCCCTTTGAGGATTAAAAATAAAAAGGGGAAAACGCCTGGGGATCACGCCGGTTTTATACAGGCTCTCTCGTTCATTTTCTCTCTCTCTCTCTCTTTCTCCCTTTCCATCAAACCTCCTCCCTCTCTCTCTCTCTCTCTCTCTACCTTGAATCAACCTGTTTAAGACAGCGGTGCAGTAGTAGAGTTGGCTGCAGCATAAGAGGCCAGAGCCCCAGGGAGATGTGTGAGGATTTTCTCCAGTAAGAAAGTGCTGAAGCTGGCTAATTGAGTCCACAGTTAATAGGATCACAGTCTTATCCTCTGGCATGAAGAACAAAAAAAAAAAATCACATTTGTGTGCTTATGTGGATTCAGCTGGTCCCCTCGCAGCTTTTGGTTTCTGTGTAGGATGTGTCTGTGTGTGTGTGTGTGTGTGTGTGTGTGTGTACGCATATGTGTTTGTGCTTTTCACTGTGGCATAACAGCAATCTTGCTCACAGTACTTCCTCTCGTCCAATTACCCTGTCATTCAGTGCCATGGGATGCACGTATGACAGTAAGTCATCTCTATGGAGACAGCATCCATGCCCTGAATGGTCTCGCTGCCTGTAATGTGTTAGTCTCATGACCTTCCATACCCACCACAACCCAGCAAAAACGAGAGAGGAAAGAGAGAGAAAACAAAGGAAAGCCAGAGAACAGAAGGGAGCGTGGGGAGAGAGAGGGAGAAAGAGAGATAAAGAGAGAGAGAGAGAGAAAGAGACTCACACTCAGGCAAGTCTTTCTCATTTACAACCCTGTGTCAAAAGCTGAAACCGCACAATGTCTTCCATTGTCCACTTCCTGAGGTACAATGTGCTCAGCAAAGGCATGCTAATATTTTTGCAAGTTAGAAAAATAATGTGAGGTTGAGGAATAACACAGTGGGAGAGTGCTTTTCTCTGGCCTGGGGCCGGAGGGGGCTTAGGGGGAGAAGACAAACAGTAGTAGAGGCAGGACTGTAGGGCTGATGCCCAGCTTTACTGCTTATGCTGGCAGTCCCACTACACAGCTCACACATGACACCAGCTCACACGCCTGGGATCTGATACAGTCAAGGCTCAGTAAAGAGAGAGAGAGTGTGTGTGTGTGTGTGTGTGTGCGCATGTGTGCATGCATGGATGGAGAGAGAGAGAAAGAGAGAGAGAGAGAGAGAGGGGGGAAAAACATCTTCACAAGTAGTCTGAAGTCATTCTCAGCACCACTCAGGTTCTCCTTCCCTTTTGTGCACAGATGTACAGAAGGAACACACACACACACACACACACACACACAACTAGAGCAGTCCTACACACACATATCTGTCCCATTGAGCGGAGAACACACACCTGATAAGAAAGCCACTTTTTCTTTGAGGATAGGCAACACCTCCATCGCCTTCATCTCTTCATTCCTGCGGAAACCTAGAGAGAGAGAGAGAGAGAGAGAGAGAGAGAGAGAGGGGGGAAAACAAAAAGAGGAGAATTAATCAGGTGACACCCAGCAAAGAAACTCATTCAATGCTTGTACAGAAATGGGCATGCGACAGAGTGACTCCCCAACCAGGCTCCCTGTCTGCACCTCCACACCGATTCTCCTCAAGCTCTTTATGAGGTGAAAACATAATCAGTCCGTCATCCCAGACGCTGTCATGCCCTTAAAATGTTAGGCACCCATTGAGTGGCTTCCTCCTCAAACGCCTTTTCCATCATGAACTAATTTCCACTGAGGGCTAAGGCATTTTCCATTGGCTCAGCTGTGACCTGGATGAACTCGGGCTTCTGTTGAACTACTTGTTACGCTGACTTTTATAGGAGCTGCCGGTTGACGGCGTAGCCTGGCTTTTTGGCGGAGCCAGGGCTGGAAGACTGAGTCATGCGACATCAGCGGCTCTCGCCGCGCCGTCTTCTGCCCGTTTTGCGTGGGGTTACGAACAGCGTTTAGCAAGGGCCAAGACTGATGACTGGTCAAAAACAGACTCTGGCAAACGACTGAGCTGGGAATGAGACAAGGGAGATCTATCTCAATGAACCCCAAACCATTTCATGCTTTGTCAAAGTCAATAGAGTGGGATAATACATAACGGATGGCAGAAGGAGAGTAAGTACAGGGCATGGTTAAGGACAGATAAGACGCCGGCTCTGGCACCGGGGTGTGGGATTTTGTGTTCGCTCTTTTGGGTCTTGATCAGGGTATGTCTCTTTACACAATCCAGGTGTGAGACCCCTCCCTCTGGCCCCCCACACACACACACAGCTAATTACATACAGGCTGAGAGAGATGGGCTCCCTCCCTCCCTCCCTCCCTCCCACACACATACACACAGAGGAGATGGTAGATGAGAGAGAGGGAGGGAGAGAGAGAGAGGGAGAGATGATGTCATCTGTCATCTCTCAGTGACGGGCTCTCTGTAGAGCCACAGCGCCTCACACCGTACAGAGAGTCAGCACACACGCACAAACACACACACACACACACACACACACACACACACACAACACACGCACGCACACGCACGCACGCACGCACGCGCACACATTTGTCCAGGGAAATGCATTTTTATAAACCAACAAGAGAGGCAGTTTATTTCTCTAACACTGCTATTATTCTGTTTGAATTTTCAAATGAGAAACACAAACAAAACATAAGGCTACAGATGAAGTGCACAATAACAGGATAAATGTACAATAAAAAAAAAAAAAATTAAAAAACAACAACAAAAAAAAGGCAGGAAAGAGCCACTGATTTAAACGCATCTCATTAAAAAGACACATTAATTTCCTTTTTGAAATGAAACAGTCACTCAGAGAATACTTAACAACAGATACAATACGACACCAATACAAGCCCACCGGTTCATTTCACTTCAAAGGCTTTGGAGATCAAACAAGCCAATGCTATAACTGAATGCAGAGAGAGAGAGAGAGAGAGAGAGAGAGAGAGAGAGAACAGTACGGGGGGTAAGTAGGAGCAAAAATAAGAGTGTGATAATTTTCGCTTTCAAACGGCAACTCGTCACGGGTGACGACTGAGCTGTGCCAATGCTAATCGCTCTGTGTGCGTGTGTGTGTGTGTGTGTCTGTGTGTGTGTGCATGGGCGTGTGTGTGTGAACATCCTCAGATGCTCCTAAAAACCGGGAACGGCAGAGAGTGTGAAATTTCTCGTTAGCGTTGGATAGGTCAGGGGTTAAGAGACGGCAGGATTTTTGCTGTGTGTGTGTGTGTGTGTGTGTGTCTAGGTTGGAGGATGAGGAGGTTTAGGTACTGTAGAGTAGACAGAGCCTGTGTGTGGGGACAGCTGCTATTTAACTGTGTTTCTCTCCCGCCCAGGGCGAGAAAAGATATGAGAAAAGACCAGGGCAGAAAGACAGGTGCTAAGTCTCCCCCTCAGGGTAGGTAGACACAAAGGGTCAACATAAGCAGGGATGGAGAGGGAGAGAGAGAGAGAGAAAGAAAACAGTGGGGAGAACAAATATGGATCTCACTCTTGCAGCTGGATGTTGTAATGTGTGTGTGTGTGTGTGTGTGTGTGTGTGTGTGCCTGCGTGGGAGGAAGACAGTGAAAGTGCTCCCTGCTGTAGAGTGGGACAGTGTGCAACACATTCTCAAGTTGTTTACAAAATGAATCACTGCTCCTCTCCATGAAGTTCTGAAGCACAAACAAATCTGTCTATAGGCCCCTATATAAACCCCATAAACACACACACACACACACACACACACTCTCTCTCTCTCACACATACTGTGAATCACAGGTTATTCATAACAGGGACGCAGCACGAGTCAGTAACACACAAACATAGAGAGAGAGGGAGAGAGAGAGAATAAGTGATTGGGAAAAGAGAAAGAGACAGAGGGATAGAAACTCTAGCTAATCCAGAGGGATGAAATTAGGGTTATGGGAGGGCTAATAATTTGATTTATAATTCGTGGGTTTGATGGAAGGTCAAAAATTCATTTCATGAGGGGTAATGGAAGTTGAAGGGACATGAAAATGACTCATATTAGAAATCCAGAGAGCCGCTTTCCATGAGCGCGATTTTTTCCCACCAATATGGTCTCTCTCTCTCTCACGTTTTTCCTTTCCAAACCAAACTGCTGAGTTTTTCACTAAATCCCGTGTCCTTTGAGGCCACGCTACTGTATGAACTGTGTCAGCCCAACGCGACGTGTCCACATGACTCAAAGAGCAAACCTCAGACATAAAACAAAACGCTCCGCAAACGCACTCTTTATGTTCCGAAACACAATATGCTCTTCTCCATCCAAGAGTGGCAAGTCGTTGGCTTTTACAGGGTCACCGCGAGTTAACAACATTAAGGGAAAATTCAGAGTCCAAGGAAAATGAATCCAGTGTCAGGGTGAGTTTAAACCAACGAATGAGTATTCTGAGTTCAAAACGTTACAGAAATGAGGGAGAGATTGACAAATACGATTCAAATGTTAGTGTGTGCATGTCACACATCTGTGAGAAGAGTGGCGTGTGGGTGTGTGTGTGTGTGTGTGTGTGTGTGTGTGTGTGTTTGTAGGTATGTATGTTTGTATGTATGCAGGTGTCTACTGTATTATACCCCAGAGTGTCTGAGCCACACTTTCAGTCTGATAACGGAAGCTTTCCATACCTACATTAGCATGTGTAAACAGAGAGAAAGAGAGAGAGAGAGAGAGAGAGAGAGAGAATGTGAACAGATGGCAGCAGAGAGCACAGAGGTCTGTGTCAGTTCACGGCTAGAGTGTGGATGAGCCTATGGGGACAGAGAAGGAAAAGGAAAGAGAGAGAGGAAGAGGGAAGTAGTGAGAAAGAGAGGAGTACAGGAAATGAAGGGGAGCGAGGGGGTGGGGGCGAGAGAGAGGGAGAGAGAGAGCAGGGAGACAGGCTGCGTAGCTGTTGTGATGGGGGAGATAAAACTGGGACGGAAGAGGAAGGAGTAAACATGGAGAGGGTAAGAGCGAGGGAGTGTGTTGCTGGGGAAGTGACAGAGCAAGGCCAACCAGCTGCATGACCGCCAGTCACCACCGGAGACAGCTGAGAGAGCCTGTCAACAGACAGACAACAGCTGCCTGCCTCTCTCTCTCACACACACACACACACGCGCACAAATATACACCCACGGACACACACACACACACACACACACACTTCCCCCTGCTTCCTGTGTCCCAGTGGTGCTGTTGAGAAGACTGCCTGCCTGTCACACTGATATGGATAAGTGTGTAATGGGTGCAGGAGATCAGAGGTCAAGGGCTAGAGCTGCCATGGCAACGCCGAGGGAGGCGATCTTTTGGGCCGCAGTTATGATCTTGACCCCCAACTGCGATGCCCATGATGACATCAATCAAAAACTGCCACTTCACCAGCTGCAGATCATACTCCAGAGAGCGGACTGGTGTTAGACAGAAGACTGAGCAACAGTACCTGAACCACTGATCTGACCAGCATCTGGGGGAACGGACCACTCACACACAGCAGTTCACTCCACTTAATGGGGTCCAAGAGAAAGCACTAACAAAAGTGTTTTGTGGGGTCGGGTATTCTTTAAAGAATCTGATCTGTTGTAGTGGAAGAAAATTCCAGAAGATTAGATGTATCTGTTCTGGCTTTTGCTACACAGAGGGTGTTTCACAAGGCTTTTTTTTTGATCTCCACTTATTTTATGTGGCCTCTTCAGAGACTGACTGATGGTAATCAATGTTTTATGCATGAGCGGGCAAGACCGAGTGTCACTTTGGCGTCTAACGCAGAGCCAGAAATCTGTAACGTGCCATCGTCAGTGGGGAGGAGTAATAGGAAGCAGGAGAAAGAGAGAGAGAGAGAGAGAGAAAGACCTCCTGCCGCCTCCTCTGACCTGCTCCTGTCTCTCCTGCAGCTGCTCAACTGGGTCGACACCGCAGCTTGTTAACCTTTCACCCACAGGGCACACGCCCAACACGTCCTGCCTCGCTAACCTGGCTCTCCGGCGAGGGCATGGAGGTGTCACAATTTTTAGATTGGTTTGGCATAGTTTTACATTTACACAGACCACGAAGAAACGCGAACGAGAGAGAAGGCGACGGAAGAGTGACTGAAGGAAAGGCAAAACGCGGGCGCCTCACAATGTTTAGTGCTAAGAATGTATATTACGATAGAAGAAGAACAACACTAAAATGATTTAAAAAAAAAAAGAGTCAATCCAGATCTGAGTTCCACTGGCATTTCTCAGCAGACAGACAGTCACTCAAACACATCTAACATACTGCCAACAGGCTTGATAATACTCTACAGTCAAAAAGGCTGTGTTTCATGTTGTGTGACTGTTTTAAGTAAAGGGTAGGAACTGTGGGCTCGCATTAAGCGGAGATCATTCCATTTTATTAATTATGAAAACACGTTAAAAGATAATCACGTTAAAAGAAAGCTTAAAAAAAACTCCCGCTGATTTCTCAGCCAGAACGTGAGGCATGGCGTAAACAGAATGGGTGTAGAAATGCCACGTCACAGTACATTTCAACGGTTCACCAGATCAGTATTATAGCTAAAACATACAGGCAGGCAAGCACATGTGCTCTCTCTCTCTCTCACACACACACACACACACTCTCGAACACGCTTGTGTGTTCTCCTGCTCTCGCGCTCTCTCTCTCGCTCACACACACACACACACACACACACACACACACACACTTCCTGCCAGGTTTGATTCAGTAGGGTATGAACTAAAATGGTCCAGAAGCAGAAAAGAGGTCCCAAACATGGAGAGATGACAGATCTGATCAGGCCTTCCCATTTCTCCCTTAAAAACGCCCGTGAAAAGCCAATACCTCAGCCATGACCTTATAAACCTCACCACAGGAGCCAGTCCTTGCCTGTCTGTGTGTGTGTGTGTGTGTGTGTGTGTGTCTGAGTGAGTGTGGATGGTTCCAGTCTGTCCGCTGCATCTTTGGTCCTGTTGCCTCCCCATATATTTCCTCTGTCATATTTGATTTCATTATTGCTTGTGTTTTTGGTTCCTGCTTCTGCTCTAAATTTAGCCTGGCCCCCGTGAAGTCCCAGCGTGGAGCACCGCTTTCTCCATTTCAGGAGTGCGAGAGACAGAGAGACAGAGAGGGTGTGTGTGTGTGTGTGTGTGTTGTGTGTGGTGTAAGTGTGTGTGCATGTGTGTGTGTGTAGCTCACACCCACAGAGTGCATCCTTGTCTATTTCAATCCCTCTCTGTCTATGCACCTTTTGGCTTCTGTCTCCTTCTCTGTCCCACCCAGGCCATTGTCTCTCTCTTGCTCTTTCTCCCTCTCTTTCCCTCTCTCTGCCATCAGGTTGAGCTGTAATCCTCTGTGGGGCCAGCATGCATTTTAGGATTAGGACACGAACCAGCTAATTGCGTTTTAAAAGTGCAGTTCACAAATGACATCATGAATATTTTTACTGACAGAGCGTACAGACCTGCCAGACATCGTAAATATGAAGGCTACAGATACAACACATTCAATATTACAATAAAACTATGAGAAAATTACAAGAAGAAACACATGGGAGTCAGAGAGAGAGAGAGAGAGAGAGAGAGAGAGAGAGTGTGTATGCAGGCTGTATTTGCAGATGGGACAGTTGAACCTGCCATATAACTCAATCTAAAACCACAGTGGAAATGCCACTTCCCCCTGTAGCCAGTCACAAAGGAACAGCGATACTAGAGTCTGCTTATGCCTCAGCTTTCACATGGATTAGAGACCATCTGGCCCCTGGCCAACTAGTACAGAAACATGCATGCAACACACACACACACACACAGACCACGTAGCAGGCAGAGGCATGCCCACATTCAAGACAACTACGCAAAACAAAAGCACCCAACCTGCCAGTGAAACGAACATGTCCACTCTGTAGTGGAACACTGAAGTACGCATGTGGCTCCTCACTCCTCCTTCTCACCCCTCACACACACACACACACACACACACACACAGCACACACTGACAGAGCAGGGGAGGAGTAGCTCTCACAGGCTCTCACTGGGTCTGTGGGTGCAGCTTCAGGAGACTTCAGGGAGTTGGCAACAAGACAGCCTGGGACCACATGGGTGATTGCGTGTGTGAAGGAAAGACACAGAGGCTTAGAAAAGAAGTAAAAAAAAAGAGAGTGCAAAAAGAGAGAAGAGAGAACAAAGAAAAAAAAAGAGTGAGTTTAAGAGAAAGTTCTCTGCGTGGTCTATAAAGCATCTTTTGAAAGTGAGGAGTGAAATGCAGGATGGACAAGTTCATTCAACAACAAGGACATATAAAGGCAGAGACAGAGAGGGAAAGGGAGCGAGAGAGTGAGTGTGAGAGAGAGAGAGAGAGAGAGAGAGAGAGAGAGAGAGCGCGTGTGTGTGCATTACTGCAGTGCTGCAGACAATGATCTCATATGGCCAGAACCTCAGCCAAACACTCAGGCACTGCCAGGATGGAGAGATGAAGCCGTTTATGCCTCCTCCACACTCCTCCCTCTCCCTCCTTCCATTCTCGCCCCCAACACCTGACTAATGGCTTTTCATATCCCTCTCCTCCTTCTCTGATGCACTCCCACTAGACCAGTAAAGCTACAAATTTACACTGGGAACAGTGACAACTCACGGGCCGAGGGGGCCGGAGAGATGGAATCACATTCACGTGGTAAAAGAAATGAAGGATGAGGGGCGGAGAGAGAGAGAGAGAGAGAGACAGAGAGAGAGAGAGAGAGAAAGGAATAAGTCTGATAGGAGAGAGAAAAAAGAAGGATGACATCACCGTGATGCATAGCCTCAGTAGCACAGAACCTGTCACCTCTGCTCAAGAGAAAAAAAACAACAAAACTTCTACACATGCAATACATGGATGTACTCTTCCCAAGTGAGTTATTATTACATTATGAGTTACTATTATTATTATAGGGCATCGCTCAATGAGGTTTCTTGCTGACAGTTCCATTCTCCACAGAAACAGCAAGAATACGTAGTACCGACAAACGCTAAAAAAGCTTTGAGACAAACACGTTAGGGTTTTGAATCAGACCCAGATGCATTTGAGCAGTAGGGATTGCGCCACTATAAGAAAGAGAAGTATGTGTTTTCATGGGGAGGTTGGCTCGGGTCTGGTCCTCATGGCTTTCACACCTGCTACTTTTTCACCTCAAAACATCACCATACGTGGATTTTTACCTATGAATCATTGATAAAACCGCCAAGTGGTCCATCAGCGGTTTAGAGGAAAACCAGTGAGTCAAGTAGCCAGTCAAACCACTCATCTGCTAGTTCTTGACCAATAAAAGCTTAAATAGCGTCTTAACTCTCTACAGGTGATCAAGGGTATAAGGTATTTTTTGATATAACTTCAACTCCAGTATGATTTCTTGAGACACGAACAGATGCAAAACTTGACAGCAATTGAAATATTTCCCATCTGTTGTCTTTGTTGGATTAATTCAGTTGTTTTGGATTAAATCAGGTCAGGATGAAATTTTGGGACATTCCATTTTTGCACCTTGGAGACCTGAGGACCAAAGCTAATCACATCCAGTCATACTCATTACGGACATCCTTTTCAAAGTGCTGGATCTCGAGGCCGAAAGCCCCTTCCTCTGTAGGTCATGTCAGAACGAAAAAAAAAAAAAAAAGAACACATGGAGAGGTGCCACGAGACACCATCCACAGATGGCTAACATGTGACTTAGGGGCACCTGCATGCACTGAGCGCTGGTGAACGTTACCTGGCAGCTGAATCAGCGTGGTGGCCGTCTGCGCGTACTGCCATCTGTGATGGTCTGCCGCTGACGTCACGTCGCACATACTCGATTGGTTCATTAAACTGGCCACCGAGCCGCAGTGAAAATGCATGGCTGCGGCTCCGGACCATTCCACTTCCGTCCTTCGATCCGTTTGGCTTCAAGACCGGGGCGAAATCTAGAAGAACTTGCCTCAAGGACAAAGTAGTCCCAAGACAGATATTTCAAAACGTCGAAGGCAAGCGAAGTGAAGAGTTTGAGTATTCCACAACAGGAGCGCCCAGTAGTGCTATATCGAAATACGTATAGTTCAGGACTTGACCATTTGTGGCACGTTAGCAGTACTAATCCAGAGTATCTACTGTTAGTGAGCAGGTGGTGAGCAAAGCTGAGGCAAGCAGTTGTCTTGCCCGGATTTAACGGAACAACAGGCTTTGTCTATGACTGCTTCTAATCCCCACACCTAATTCTCTGCTCAGGCCCGAAACCCTTAGAAAGATCTGACCACACAGCCCTACGGCACCACAGAGGTAAAGTTTCATTGAGGTTTAATGAGTTCGTAAAGAGAGCGTTTATTTCAATTTATCGAACTAGGGCTGAGTTTGGGGTAAAAGAGACGAGGTGAAGGAAATACTCCAGCTGTACATGAGGATGACACCAAGTAAGACTAAGGACTGTCTGGATGTCATGCTGACCTTTAGAACAAACAAAAGTATCAGAGAGAGAAAGCGAAGGAGAAAAATCCTTAGTAAATCTAAAACCCTGCTGGCATGGCAAAAAAAGGGGTACAGCAGCCAGCGGATTAGGGAGAAGCTTCTTAGAAAGTGTGGCGATCGGTGACTGGGTCGGCAGTAAATCTAGAATAAGAGTAAAACAATGCTCAGATTTATGTGTGTGTGTGGGCAGGCGTGGGATTACGTGTGTCACCGTGCCCTTTTCACGTTGGTCCTGATTTAAAGGTTCCTCTCCGGTTCTGAGAGGCAACGTACAAGGGGAGGGGGAGGAAATCAAGTCAGCCCTGCTCTGACCCCGTTGCTATGGCACCCGAACGGGCTTCAAGCTCATACGGTGTAAGGGATTCTGCTCTATCGACGGCCCCTGCCACGGGCCGCTCACGTATCAGGAGAGTTCAATCCTGTCTCAACCCTGGCAGGTTCTGTCAGGTTTGGGGAGCTCTAGAGGGTAACAGAGAGAGAGAGTGGAGGAGGATTGATGGAACTGAAACTCAAGACGCTGGGGAGGGATGGCACGCGATTCCCGCCAATGCCAACACGCACAAGCACCTGCCTGCCACCTCCTCTCCTTACTGAGACCCCTCTCTATAACGGTAACCATGGAGACAGTCACAGCCCCATGGACAGGTGACTGAGTTCACATCCTTAACGTTTTATTAAGCCCCTGAGATTGTGTTTGAGTGTGTGTTTGCGTGTGTGCCCTTCTGACTGAATACCACGTAACTGCGCTACAAGTTCCTAATGCCAAACCTTTCTTTTTCTCAGCCATCTCTCAAATCGTTTCCAGGTCAAGGACACAGCTACACAATAACATGATTCAAAAATACAAAACAGAGGACATGTGATGCGAAGAGAAAGACAGAATAGAATAGGGTTTGTTTGTGTGCTGAACACTCACAGCTTTAGTCATTGTTCCCCCACAGACAGCTGGGGCAAACTGATTTTAGTCTTTTTTTTAAACAAAATAAAGAGAAAAGAGGAAGAGAAAAAGCCCAGTGAATTTGTCTGACTGCTGCGTACGTGTGAGGATATTTAGACAGTGTGTCGTGTGAGTCAGTCAGTGCTGTTTGTCTGTGTGTGGCGTCATTCCCTTAATGTCATTATTAAACCCAGAGCAGTCCTCACAGGAGGTCCCAAAAAGCACACACTACTGACTTTTATTCCAGAATAGACATTCTGCACTTGTGCTACAACATGCAACCAGAGAATTGAGAGGGGAAAATAATATATTACTACTTAAGCTTAGGCTGGAACGCAACCATTTTTTTAATATCTCTAAAATCATTCACCCTGACGAAAAACAGACTGAGAGAAAAGAGCTGATTACTTGACCCAAACATGTTTACACAGCGACTATGTGTCTGTCTGAGTGAGTTAGGACGTGTGTATGTGTTAGAGGAAAAACAGACAATATAGAGGGGGGGGGAGGGGACAAAAGTACAGAAACACAATGCAGATTCAATCTGAACATGAGTTTCCTGTTGGATTTAATAGTGTTACTAAAAACACATGTATGCTGTGTCTATAGAGAGATTCCATCCTTTACACACACACACACACACACACACACACACACACACACACACACACACCTGTGGTTCAAAAGGGCCTACAGAGACATTAGCGTAAGCTGAAAAATCCTTGCATCTGTCTCCATGGAAACCAACCCATTCATCAGATTCTTGGGATACTGGAGGAAAGAGGAAGTGTCAGAATTCCTGGAACTCTCCTTTATTCATCACAGCCTCTCAGAGGCCGCTGGCCGAAAACAGTACGGACAAAATGGATCGGCCCCGATCAATGTGTTGAACAGAACATACGTCCAAGTTTGTGTCAAAACCACCCAGCCAAAATACTCACACTTCACAGGACCGCTCTTGGCCGCAGAACAAACCAACATGAAAAAGAGTCACAAGCCAGAGTGATTTATTTACCACAAAAAAAAAAAAAAGAAAAAAGAGAGAGATGGACAATGCAGAGTGCTGGTTGTTCTGTGTTAAGGGACTGTAGCAGTGATCAGAAAGCTGTGGGCTCACTTCCTGATGCAGGAGGACATGTGTCTTTGTAGGGGTGCGACAATTCATCGTAGCACGATACATCTCAAAAATGTCGCCGTACTCATTGTATAAGCTGGATGGTTCGCATCGTGTTAAGTTGGATGGTTTTGGCCGTCAGCTCTAATTACGTTTTTGCATTATCATCATCACTAAACGTACATTTTATTTCAAATGTTTAGACATACAAATACATACAAACACCAGATATAACAAACCCTATATTATGATTCATCAGCGGTAGTAAATAAATATATAAAATGAAAGTAGTCGCCTGTATCATTATTTGTGTTGCCAGTGCACAAAGTCATACATCACGAGTCAAGGTCTCGCGTTCAATCGAGGCCTCACATTTTACATGTGTCCGTCATAGACAGAGAGAAGAGGTTTCAGTAGCAGACTAGCAGCGTCAGCGTGAAATGGAATGAGTGTGGCCAAAGCTGAGATTGAAATGGAGGAAGCGCCATCCTCCGTTAAATCAGCAGTGTGGCAACATTTTAGCTTTCCGATCATTCAACAGGAGAATGGCGACAAATTAACTGACAAAACGAACACGGCACTGCTACACTACTGCTAATACCACGAACAGGATGCAGCATCTACAACGACATCACAATGACAAACTCCAGTCAGATGTGAGAAAGAAAGTGCTCATAGGCCAAACTTCTACTGAAAAAAGTTTTGCGTCCCTGTTGCCTCATACATGTGCAAGAACACGAGATATCATCAGATCCATAAGAGTGTTTATTGCTACAGACATGAGACCATTCTCGGTAGTCGACAACGAAGGATTTCGCCTACTACGTAAGACACTAGAGGCCAAATACAACACCCCGTAACGCCCGCACTTTAGTCAGTCTGCAATGCCAGCAGTGTGCAACGAAGCAAAACCAAAGTGACAGAAATTCTGAAAAGTGCAGAGAGTTAGCTTATTAACTTGTGTCTAAATTTGAGCATTGTGTTGAGGTGCAATTTTCATGATTTCATATTAATGTAATACAGACAGACCCATTTAATTTAATATTATTTTATGTTTGAAGACTATTTATTTTTGTCTAGCTTTCAAAGCATTCCTCCCAGGGTCAAGCTGTCGTCACTTTTGGTTTAATGGCACTAAAAGACAACAATAGTTCGGCATTGTTAATGCATCAAAAATAAATCCATTGTTTCCATTCCAGTGTCAGTTCAACTGATTTTCTTAAAAATATCGTGGAAGAATGGAACCCTAAACAGTATTGTGAATCGAATCGGACCGTGAGCTGAGTGTATCGTCACATCCCTTTATTGCTGTGCTGGAGAGGAGCTGGCTCTCACAGTTGGCGCTGCCAACACGGCCTTGGTCAGGGAACTGAGCCCTGAGGGCACTGCTCTGAGGTCACCCTCTGCTTAGACTGGCATATACTCCGCTTCATGCCAGAACACCTCTCGCAAACACAGCCAAACTGACACAGGAAGGGGCGGGAAAAAAAAAAAAAAACCCCACAGTGGTATCAGAGGTGAAGCAGAAGAAAAATTTGCATGGCTGAATAATGAAATCAGTGTTGGGGAGAGAAAAAGGGAGAAGCATTGAGAGAGGCTGAGATGAGAAGATGGGATGGAGTGATGAAACGCTGGGGAGAGAGGGCGCGTAAACGGTAGGCTGATCAGGATCTGACGAGGTTAGAGACAGTAAAGACGTGTGATGAATGCAGGTGTCAATGCTACGCGTCACATCGCTGACAATGACAAAGGACCTGTCTCCATAAAGAGGACATCTTTCTCTGACAAACTGCTTCCCTCGCTTTTTTTACTGGCTTTACAAGTCTCTCTACGACTCTTCCTTCACCTCCCCGTTGCTCGTTCTCTATCTCGTTTTCTGTAGGATTATGGGATTGGTCATTATGTGCCCGTGGAAAGCCGATCGCTGCTGTAGAAAAAAGATCAGCGTGCTCTCTTGACATCTTTTAATCGTTCAAAAGATTCAACAAGTCCTGAAAAAAAATAACCTCCTCCAAAGAGAGGTCCCACTGGTTTATGGTTTGTCGAAAGGGTTTACGCTACTTACTACGTTCAATCAATCCTTCATCCATATCTAATAAGAATATGCTGCAACACACAGGCAGGGATATTCAGCAAGCTGTGATTGCCCCTGGACAAAACGGAGCAGTTCTATTGGACGTCATGTCCTGTTTGATTGTGAGGTACATCAAGGTCAGCTGTGAATGTCCAAAGCACTTGTAGCTAGGTAGAGAGAGAGGAGTCACAATGCGCACATACACACACACACACACACACACACACACTTCAATACTTGAGTAAAGCTGCTCCATCTCAGTTTTTCAAATGTTGCACTGATTTTCAACAAAATCTTGAAAAAGTTGCATGATTCATCTGATTTTCCACAGAAACTGTGTCTGTCTGAAGTTCTCATCTTTCTCTCCCCCTCTAGCTTCAGGATTTTAGGGCCCCTAATAACAGGGTAGAGTTAAAACAGAGGCTTGCACTGCTGAAAAGGAGAGAAACTGCTACAGACCAAGAGAGCAAATGACACTTCATCTCTGTAGTATTTAAGGATAGTATCTTTTTTTTTTTTTTTTTACCAACGACAAGCAGTTCTCTGGACTTTTACAGATGTGCTGGTTACACCCCTGATATGAACACAAAACAGAACCAAACACACTCTTTCATATCACACAAAACTGTTCAATGCAAACCAGCGTCTCTGTGTCTATTGTTCCATGCACTAATCGGCCAAAGCCAACAGATGCCTCTCTGTCTGATGTTCTGGAAGGTATTTAGAGATTACGTAAGACTGTCCTCTCACAGACCCATCAGTGAGAGCCACAGTTCCACTGGACAGATGGACCTGCTGACCCGCCAAGCAGAAGAAGCTGACTGGGCAAAGTCCGTCGAGACTGACGCCTGGGCCCCGGTGGTGTTTTGGTCCGATGAAAGATAAATATTCATAATCCATTCTCAAAAAATGCATAAACAGTGTGAATCACCGAGCTTATAGGACAGACATAAGCAATGTCCAATCAGATCTGTCAAAGAGTCTGACAAGTTATACAAAGGCATGTGCTAATGTGAAGCCCACATCTTCTGAATAATTTCTTCTGGCACCGTAACACAGCTTATAACTAGAGGCAAATCTCAATCCGAATATCGCTCGTCATTGTTCAACTTTGCATTTAACTGCATTATTTATTTTTTGTACGGAAGCTCTAATAAACTTCTTACCATCACTCAAAAACCCTTAGCACTGAAACGTTTTACAACCTGTGGGCTTCGTGAGACATATAAGTAACCCTGATTAAACCTACAAAGGGCCGAGGTGAACTCACAACAAAACGCCTGGCTAAGCATTCATTACATAAACACACGAGTCATGCATGTACACACACACACACACGCAGGCACGCGTGCCTGCACACACACAGGCCCAGAGCTCTGGGCTGACCTGGGTGATTATGTTTACGGTCTGGAACAAGAGGAAGGACATTAACAGCAGTTTGGATGAGCTGGACAGTTGGTGGAGGGACGGTCCAGATTTTGGGCTGGACGGAGACCAGATTAAAGTGTTGTTAGCGCTGTCATTTAGACCTGCATTTGGATGTGTACAGCTCACTTGCTCTTCACACGGCCACCATAAGTTGTTTTCTTTCCACGCTGGAAAATAAAAACAGCGTCACTACCAGTTAACCACCACTTTCCACGTTTTCCCAGTTCTGGGTCAACATCTCCCACTGATTCATTTGGTGTAACGGATGAGTTCTATATAGCACGCTAAGTTCTGGGTCAGGAGAAATGTGTCGCTGACTATGTGCTTATCACCATGACGATGTTTAAAACATTGTTATCAAACACTCTGACTGATGAGATGTTGGGGGGAGGGGCGGGACTGTCACCTGGTCAGTTTGTGTGAAACTGAAGTGGATTTGTCTTCATTACCCAGCTGTCAATCATTACTGCCTGACTTTTTCTGTGTCAGGTTTTTGTTTTTTTTTTTAACGACACCTCAAATGTTTCCAGGTAAAATAATCCATCAGTCATGACTGCCGAGTCTCAAAATAACAGTCTACATGTCAACAGGCGACGCTAAAGCCTTTGTTTCTCAGAAACAATAAGCCCTCACAGACAATGACATGGCTCTTAATTCTATAGAGACAAACTGTAGGTCTCCCCAAATGTGATGCAGTCCCCCCCCCCACCCCCCCGACTGCTTCACTGCTCTGGGTTTGCCCCAATCCAACCTGCATCATACCATCCAAAAACATTCTCCTCTCAGGATCTCCAACCACTAAAGCTACATTCCTTCCTCAACTGCTCCTGTTTACCTGCTCTGCTCCCTCTTATGCTCCCCTTCCTCAACCCTTTCCTCCTCTCAGCTGTCTCTTCCTCCTTCTCCTCCTCGTTTTCCGTCCTCTTTTAATCGTATCCATGTGCCCTTGCGTGCCAGAGACCTGGAAATGATTTTCTCTCTCATAACTTGCTCTGGCTCAGTCCGTTCTGATGAAAGGAGAGATGGGGGCCCTGGCAGGGAGGTGGAAGACTGGAGCGTGGTTTAAAAATACCACAAAAAAAAAGGGATGTCAGGAATGCCCAATGAGCTGAGCCAATCTCTTCCCGCCAACATGTTTTCAAAAAAAACCCAAAGCCAAACACGCGTCGGAGCTGGCCGAGGTGAGTGGGACGTTTTCCGTTAGTGGAATTCCTAGCCCTGCGTTCACCCCGTCTCATGGAAACAGTTGCCCGTGACAGTTATTATTCAAAACGGGGGAGCATGGGAGGAGCGGCGCTACAGTGCAGGCATTTGTGTGTGTGGTTTAACGATTCAAACAGAACGCTTTACTGGACACACACACACACACACACACACACTCAGGGAAGTGAGATCCGGTAAACACACTGTAAACAATACTTGGCTGCGGTGCATTGTCTTCACCTGTGAAGTCGTGTGGTTATTTGAAACCTTCACAAAAGGTTCAGTCTGGGTCACAGGAGGTTTTGAGGAGGTTATTTTGATTGTTTGGGTGAAATGGTGACTGGTGTTGAAGTTAGTGGGCTTCCAGATTCACACAGCACATCTGCAGAGCCAGATTAAACAAAACAAAAAAATTCAAAAGACTACATTTCCATGTTTGTATTTGAGAACATCATGCTCCATTAAGGGAGAGAGAGAAAGAAAGAGAACTGTCTGATTCGGTGCATAGGTGCTGTTGGTGTTTCTGCTTTCTCACACAAGGTCTGTGTGTGTGTGTGTGTGTGTGTGTGTGTGTGTCTTTGTGTGAAACACAGCCCTGCTCTAACTGCATGGTCTGAGTGACTGTAGCAGTGTTTGGTCCAGAGAGAATAACCAGGTGCTCTGTACTGTCCACACAGACTCAGTCGCTTCTCTGTGTTTTCCGGCCAACCACCAGTCCCTCTCTCTCACACAGACTTATCATGTTTGGACAGTGATCTCCTGTGACTGTCAGATATCATTAAAGCTTGTGTGTGAGTGTGTGTCATGTGTTTGATTGGTACTGCTCGGGGAAGGAGTCTCTGATAGGAGGGGTCATGATCTCTATTTATAGACAACACAGCTGTACTGCTCTACAGACTGCCCTCAGTTTGCATGCGTAGGGTAACTGGATTGGAAAGAAACTACACAGTGAAAAGAGCACAGAGACACAAACACATCACTTGGGAAGTGGAATTAGCTCATTTCTTTAATTACTCTTCCCACCACACTGGTCAGTCACCATTCCCACTACACTGCTAAATGGAACCAGGAATCGTAACAAAAGTGGATTTCAGGTTTTCTAGCAGCTTTTGATAAATAGTAAATTATTTATGGTAGTTTTACCTGTTTTGGTTTGAATTTTGTTTTACTGCATTATGCTGAAAAGTTGGTCAATATTAGGGGCTGCGAAGAGTCAACTCCCTGAGGCAGCCATTTTGGATCAAATGTTTTGAAACACAAACTACCCTTTGGCAATGATTCATGAATGCTTCCTTGAGGAAGCTCGAGTACTGAAACTGGCTCACAAAGCAAGTGGAGCAACTGAGCAACTGCAGCAGCTGAGAAGTGTTTCCCTGTCCAATAACCACACGGACAGGTGCTTCATCAGCCAATCAACACTAAGGCAGACTCCTCATCAGCCAATGATAACAAAAGACAGGTGTTTTACTCTCCACTAACCAATGAGACAGGTGGAATTCCAACACCTAGAGAAAAATAAACATCTGTTCCAGCAGCTGACATCATTATAGCCTATGAGGTGATGTCAGTATAGCTCTCTCTCACACACACACACACACGCGCGCGCATGTAATAGCTACAACACGTGGAGGACCACAAACCACCATCTGTGTTTGTGCACAGAAACAACAACTCTCTTGCACACACTCAGAATCTCTCTTTCTCTCTCTCTGACACACACACACACACACATCCCCATATTTATGCTTGAGTAGAAGACATAAAAACAAACCTAATTATGATGAGCATCAACGGTGCTGACTGTGACAGCCTAGATCCAAATAATGGAACAGACTGGCTGGTAAAATATTCATCAATGTCATCATCAAAAAAAAAAAAAAAAAAAAAAAAACTTGTATAAAAAAAAAGAAAGAAAGAAGGGGGAAAAACAGCACATGCCTGTGTTTAGCGTTCCCTCAACCCCAGAGAGCTGCACACACACGCGCGCGCACGCACACACACACACAGCTACTGAGAAACAAAACACTGTCAGGGCCATAAAAGAAAACCAGAATTGTCAAGAAACAGACAAACAAACAAGCCTTGCTGTCATCTAACCTGAGATTTGGATGATAAGCGCGATCTTTGTACTTCAGCTGAAGTTTGCAGGAAAATGATTTCCTCACCTCTCTTGTTGGTACGAGTTGAGGTACAGCAGAAAGCAGCTTGATCGCCGATTCGATAAGTTTAATGTGCGTATGATATGTTATTGAACTCTGAGCAGGTCCAGCGAGACAAAAACCCAGCACATGAGTCAGGGCTTTCAATAGTGTGACGGAGCAGATATTTGCTGTAAAGTTGGCATTGTACGGCCGTGGGCGTGGGCCGGGACCGTGGTACGGGCTGAAAGCATGTCATATTAGGGGAGTGGGCACGGGCAGAGGCCTCGTCCGTCCAGGAGAATGAGGGGCGAGGCCTGCGCTTATTTTAACTCAACAAGTGTGACTGACCAACAGAGCCTGTGACTGTGTGAGAAAGCCTGTGGATCTCCGCACAGATATGATATTCATGTGAAGAATCCAGGGATATAACACACATCTGCTCCTATGGCAGCTCATTTCCCTGTAAGGGCTGGAGCAGTGATGACCTAGTTATCAGGCGGCAGCACTGGGCAAACAAAGGGCAGAGACTCAGACAGGACTCAGAGACAATACTGACAGAGGTGAGAGTCCTCTTCCAGAGTCAAAGTACAAAACGGTGGATAGAAGCACACAGACCCACCCACAGATTTTCTAATGAGCCGCTGAGTACAGACACGCTGCGATCATGTGACTGAGAAAGGCTGGGTGTGTAGGTGTGTGTTCTGCAAACACACAGACACACACACGCACACATATGAAGAGAGCAGGATTCCTGTTTACCCAGCACAGGTAATGTCTGCTTTGTGGTGATACCAGAAAGGGAAACTCAGTCACAACACAAGATCGCAAAAGACAGACAAAACTAATCAATCACTGATCTCCCTCATTCTGCGATAAGTTACAGTCAAAACAACACAGAATTCAAATCAACAGCGAGTTGGGAGTTCTCTAAGAATGGAAAAAAACAGCACGGAATCACACAAACACTTAAACAGGCAAAAAAACAAACAAACAAAAAAAAAAACGTAGAAAGAATGAAAAAAGCTTTGAAAAAGAAGAACAAGGAAAAAGAACAAAAGCTGTTACTGCAGTGTATTGAACCTGTGCTGTTATTTCCCATGAGACTGAAGCTTTTTAAGAACCACTTTGGATTTGTGGTCTCACTCAGGAATGAGCAAATACATTGGACATATGGTGATTATGAAAAGACCAAACCACTTAGATCAAACATTGATATTGTGTTAACACAATCTGTTCCTTACCTGTTATCTGACTGGAAACATCACTTCTGGGTTCACATTTTGGAACGGAACAGTCTGGAAAAAATAAAGAGAGTGTAAAAGATTGTGACCGCTAACATCGAACAACGTATTTTCATCTGGCACTCAGACATTCTAGAATTTTCTTGGCTGAAAATACTTTCTTGGCTGTTGTCACTATTTCAATAATGCCAAAAGATATTCTCTGAAACTTCAACGAGCAATTCAAAAATATGAATTGAATTTCATTTTCTTCTAAGAACTACTGTGTAAGCTGAGTGAAAATCAGTTCTGGTTGTCTTTGTCTGACAGCCATAGAATAGGTTTCCTTTGTGTAGTCCTTAAGTTTCTTTTCCTCAACAACCCTTAAGTGGACATTGAAAGTCCCTTATCACCAGTATGTTTATCTTGGTGGCTTGGTACTACTCTGTCTCAGGACGGGGGTATGTATGTGTGTGTGTGTGTGTGTGTGTGAGTGAGAGAGAGACTGTGGCTTTGTAAAACATGAAAACACACTTAAGCCGCTCTTAGCCGAGTTCTCGCAACCTTAAAACGTGACTTCAACTTTCTGCCCGGGCACCAGTCACTGGACAAAATCCTCTAAAAGTAATGATCGGTAATCACCTATAAACGAGCCGAAGCGGGGGAGGCACTGTGGGAATTGCGGTTTTATGAGGAGAGGGGAAGGGGGGGAAAAAAATCCCTCTGGCAAATATTGCATGCAGCAGTGATTACTTCAAACAGGGATGAAACGCGTGGCGTGTGAGGCCAGCATGAGAGCGGTCTGAGAACGAGCGGAGAACGGCCGTTGGCTTTTCTTCTCGCCAGTCTAAACACACCGCCCGTGTTTCACGCAGGCATAAAAGCAGCGCCGCGTGCGTCCAAACCCTGTCACATCACAGGTCAACAGAAGGGCCATGACACTTGGTCTGAATTTATGGCCCTGTAAATTGGCCTTCATCAGCTGGTTCTTCACAACAAAGGCTGAGAATGGAGAAGATATACACCTCTGACTGCAGCTGAGACCCAAAAGCACTCACTGCGAGACCCAAAACACTTCACAAAGACAGACAAGGGAGGACAAAACACATTTCTCCTCCAGGTTTTCTACATATTGCACAAATGTTAACAAGACTTCTTGACAGGCACATAAATAACACCTTAAATATATGTTTCCTTGTCATTTCACATACATGAGTGCTTATCTGTGTGTGTGTGCGTGTGCTCCAGACGGGAGCATACATCTGGGCTGTTAGAATGACATGGCTGTGCAGTGTGGCTCCCTCAGGCTTTGCTCACAGACAGGGTGGGGGTGGGGGGCAGGGAGAGCATGCCTTTCGCTGACAGATAAGGGTCTCTCTCTAATCAAACAGAGGATCTGAGGCAAACAGAAAAAACAAACAGAAGAAACCTCCCGTCCTCTTCACTCAAGACGCTGGTTAAGATACAAAGAGATGCCCGTCACCCCCCCCCCCAACACGCACACACACACAGAAACACTCTCAAAAACAGATCTCCCCGTTTTCATCCATGATGTCACCATCAGAGACGCTCCTGACTCCAGACAAGAGGGAGCGTAGTACAAATCACCTGTGTGAACAAGGAACAGATGCTAAAAAAGGCAGGAGGTAGAGGGGGGGAGAAGGAAAGAGAAAAAAAAAAATATGAAAAAAAAAGAGACAAGAATTCCAAGGAGAACTCCACCTTCTTTGAATTCCACTGAAGGAATTTTTCCTGAACAACATTTCTTTCCCTGTGACTCCAGTAGCCAGTCAGGGAGTGTAGAGGCAGAGTGTAACTGGAGACCAAATACACACATACTAGACATAGTTCCCATGTTCAGTTCGTGTCTGATGAGGAACTGATGAATTCAAGGGGCAGACATGGGGTTTTAGATCATACGACTCTGTTCCCATCTCAATGTTTTCATTTTCAGACGATACGGCTGAAAACAGGGCTGAAGAGTTGGAGCGGTGGTTTTAAAACAAGGTGCTACGATTACTTTCCAGATAATATTCATCAAAACGACATGAAAACAGTCTTCATGTATACATATACATTCCACAAACCAGCCTTATGAAACTTATCATCAAAAGCAACCTATTACAAGGCTGTTTAGCCTGAGCTGACTATTCCAGTCCAAATAAGGTATCTGTCAAAGCTTACACTACGTAGAGAGACAGAGTCTGTTTCCAATCCGCTCAGAGGAAAAGAAAGCCGTTTTTCCCCCCACTCACTCATTCACCATTTCCAGGACAAATTCTTCAATCCCTGTCTCTTAAACCTCAGGAAAAGAGTTTAAAAGCCGCTCGGTCACTCACAATGAACAAAGGAACCTCCTGTTGCTTCCCTCGCTGTGTATTCACCCAAAACCTCTCCAGCACTACAAAACACACACACACACACACACACAGGTAACTGTGGGGTCTCGGTGAAGTCACTTCCGTCTTTCTTTTCAGTGTGACCAAGCAGGAAATGAGAGAATCACTACAAACACAGGCGGTACAGGAACACACACAGGGAGAGAGACTCGAAACCGCAAATAGCTTTGGTTAGTTTGGAGAGTTGTGTGTGTGTGTGTGTGTGTGTTCCTCTAAAACTCAGGGCCAAGTTAATGTCACTAAAGGAACAAACAATAGTGATTCAGCCCCACGTGTGTGTGAGCAAGCTGACAGTGCCTCATGTCATAAAAACAACAGTCCTTATAAACTGAAAACAAGCCCACCCTTTGTGAGCGGACCCCTTTTGTAAGAGGGAGCCGTGTTGTGGAGCGGAGAACGGAGGTAGTCATCCATGCGACTCACACATGAATCATGTGTTAGAGAGGAAAAAGAGCCTTCTCTCCACCACATGCCTTCAGTCTGTCTCATTCGACTGTAATCAAGTTTCTACTGAAAACTCCCCCAAAAAGAGAAAACAACCGTTACTCCAGCGCACTCCGGCTAGGTTACCTTAAAGTACCATTATATTTGACTTTTTGGTTTCTTCTGAGAACGCAGCAAAGCTTGAGGAATTAAGAGTAGGCAAATGTTTGGATCTCTGTTAAATAAGGTAAAAAAAAAAAAAAAAAAAAAAAAAAAAAAAAAAAAGAGCCTGCCACTGAAATTAGGCAGATCTAAATGCTTAAGAGCAGATTCTGTGTGGGGTTTGTCATAGGTGACTGCAGTTAAAAAGCACTGATGTTCTAGTCTGTTCTAGATCTTTCTTGTTCTTTGTAACAGGACGCTTAGCCTTTGTTAACCATACTGTCTGAAGTAAAAGTAGTTTACACCCTCTGTATACAAGAGCTGATCACAGTTAGCGTGTGGAGTTGAGAAGGAATTTCAAACTACATGTAAATGAATCTTATAATATCATTGGGATTAACCTGTGCACTGTGTTTTTGACTGAATGACAGTTTATCTCCTTAATAATCTGAAAGGCCTGTGAGACTGAAAAATGGCAGAAAATGAAATTTAAAATTCAGTCAAATATGTAAATCAAGGCAAAACTGCTGCAGTCAACAATCTACACAAGCCAGATGAATGAAACTCTCTCTGTATTTGTAATATGATATATGCAAACCAAATAAGTCAACTGAGGGATGCTGTGGGGTTCTTTTTTTTTTTTTTTCATTCTGACATCAAAGGATTCCTTCCATATTAAACTAATGAGAAAATACAATAATTCAACAGATATTCCTGGAATGTGAACGTTTGAAAGGATTACCTAATTATCTGCTCTGAAGAAATCATTTGTGTAAATCAGAGATTGACCCAATACCTTCTAAAGATCAAAAGGTTGGACCATTCTTCACATCAGGGGAGCATCCTAAGCTCTCCTCACCCCTGAGTCCTCTCATCTCTCCCTTCTTTTCCGTTCACTGTGTGAGTCTAAACACAAGTCAGGCCCCTCCTGAATGTAGTGTTCGTCATAGGTCTATTTTTGGAAGTCCCTGCAGAGCTGCACCCAAAGGTCTGTCGGGGCCTTGGGAAATAGCCTGTGCTAGGAGAGCGTTAGCGTGACGCGCTGGGTTAGCGGGTTGGCTGACGTTAAGCCTGCTAGGGCCAACGGCAGAACAAAGACACGGGAGGGTGTTTGGAGTGTCATGACAAGCATGTCAATAAAGAAGGGTCCAAGGTCAAACTGCCAAGCAACGGAGAGACAGAGAGAGAGAAAGACAGGGATATAGATAGAGAGAGAGAGAGAGAGAGGTCAAAACAGTAACAGTTTAACACCACTCCCGGGAATGAACAGAGCAGAGAGTTTGACGGCGGCACACTGTTTTACAAGATGTCCTACTTTGAGACAATTTAGAGGGGGGGGGGGGGCAGCACAGTTTTATCTTTGGAGAGAGTAATTATCTCAAGCCTTTTAAAGGTTGAGTCACCATTTTATTTTTTTCTGAGAGTAGTCATTTACTGATAAAAGAGAGTCGGGGGGGGGGGGGGCATGACTGTGAGAAAAAGAGAGAGAGTGTAAACGTCACCTAGTTTTCTCAATGCCCCACCAAAAATCAAAGTCAGAGGATGAGAGAATACCTCTAAACCAGATTATAAACCAGACCATATACACACAAAAAAATGGGATTTTATTTTTTACCCATTACTCACTTAAAAAAAAAGTCCATTTGGAAACTCAACACTAATCACTTCCAAACAAATGTTTTTTTGGGTTTTTTTGACAAAGTGTTAAAACAAAAATTCCAAGTGTTCCAAAAAAAAAGAACATCCAAGATATTGACAGACAAGAAGGTGATGGAGGTCCATACGTGAAAAGGTGTGGTGATCCACCTCAGAATGATGGGTCAAAACCTTGATCCAGAGTTGAGAGATACATATGCTTGTTAAGGCTGTCACTGTAAGAATGAACTGTGCCTCTGGTTATGAACATCTCCCCCCACACAGGCATACAGTAACGTGATGTTATGAAGCAATCACACAAATGTACAACAAGCAAGGCCAAGGACTCTTGTGTGTGTGTGTGTGTGTGTGTGTGTGTGTAGGAGGATAAGGTTAGTAGAGGTCTGCTGGAAAGCAACGTCTCTGTTTATTCATCATAACAATGAACATAGTAAAACTGAAAAGAAAGAAAGAAAAAAAGAGGGATGGGATTGGGGCAAGGCTCTCTCTGTGGAATAAAAACACAGGAATCAATCAAAGGAAATGAGGGCAGAATAAGGGAGCTAGAGAGAGAGCCAGAGGCAGAGACAGAGAGAGACAGGGAGAGAGAGAGACAGACAGAGAAAGAGAGAGAGAGAGAAATCACAGTCATACCTCCCTATCCCTCTGTGCTCATTGTCTGATCTATTTTCACCCTCAATTTCTCATCTCCTGTCCTTTTCTGTCTGTCTGTCTCTGTTCTCCCCTGTTCCCTCCATTCCTACAGTTCATTTCAAGAAAAAAAAAAACTAGGAAAGAGACGACTGCGTCGTGGAAAAACAAACTACAGTAAACTTTTAAGAATGCTCTGCAAAAATGCAAAACAATTTGACAAAAGCAAAAAAAATCAACCGTCATGTCAATTTCACTTTCCAGATTATTTGGACTTGCAAGAGTCAGAGACAGATTAGCAGATAGATATTAATCTCTCTTTAAAAAGAACTGAGTCACAGCTATGACTGGCAAGAAATGATAGAGAGGTGTACAATACGAATGATGAGACGCCACGCGTCTCCAAACACGAGACGGGCTTTTTAGCCTGGAGGTTTGTCCAACAAAATTCATCTATGTTTTCACTCACACATCATATACACATACATATATACTAATGCCCATACTATGCAAGCTAACGTGTTACAGTCTGTGTGACTAACTGTCTTCCAAGAAACGGTTACTCGACTAATGGATAACACACATACAGTCATTCCGATAACTTAAGTGAGACTTTTTTTTTTTTTTTAAATGGAGCTCTAGGACAAATTTGTGTCTTACCCACAGGCGCGCATGCGCACACGCAAGCACAGATTTTCAGAGAAGTGAGCACAGAGCAGATGTGCAGACCTCTTGATGTTATATTATGTGGCCCACAGAGGAGAGGACTGAGTGAAAACTGTTAATGGCACACACTGGTGGAAGGCTGGGGAGTGATTGGGCAACTGTGTCTCTTTGTTTCAGTCTTCTCTTTTGAATAGACAGGTTTGTCCTGATGCAGGTTCCACACTGAAACATGCTAACTGCCTATTCTCAAGCCTACACAGTCAGACTGCTTGGGCACATTCTTTAAGGTTAATTTAGATATAATAGAGCAGCAACAAATGGCTGAACTGAGCAAAACGCTGTGCATAATAATAAAAATGACACAATAACAGTGTAGTATAATGTTAGGCAATAACTAAAATTAGCAAAACTACCCTACTGAAATAGTCTAGACTGAAGTGGTCAACTGGTAAAAAAAAGATTCTGAAGTGGTTGGTCAAATATCAACCGTGCCGTGTGAACGTAGCGACGTAACCTTCATACAATAGTATCACATAACTAAGAAAACCAATCATTTTACTAATAAGTGACTGGAGAAATGTGAAAAAGCAGAGACCACAATGGGAAGACCCACATTACTAGCACACAGAACAAGCTAACGTGGCTAAAAAAAAAAAGTTTATATATTATGATATCGCAATGTAACACAAAATGATAAATTCATTAAACAGAAGGGCACCTGAACGCTCCGTAATTTGCGAGGTCCACTCTGTTTCGCATTGTTTGCTTATCGAATTATTTCACTCATCCCTGTCACGAACGCAAACTGTTAATCCGAGGAGAAAGCGAAAAGACGGCTCCATTGACCGTTATTTCCTTTCGCGTAGCCGCAGCCGTCCCTGCGGCTCCCTGATGTTCGCTATCATTTATGAATGCGTGTAGCGCGACCGGGCATAAAGAGAATTCCGAACATAAATATTCTCGTTTGATTCTGTCCTTCATGCGAAATTCAGGGAGTGCACATGAGGAAATCTCTTAGTCTCCGAGGAGATGTCAACCCATTAAAAGTATTAGCGCAGCTCTGTGATTAAAAATTGATCTAGGCCTAAATCGCTCCTACAAACAGGCTGACAAATATGGTAAATCTCGATACAGTCTCAATGAAACAACTCCAGGGAGTAAACAAAACAGAAATGGGTTTGTCAACAGAGGGCAGATGTGCTGTTTCTGCTTGGAGACTTAAAAGAATAAAAGTTCATCTGCAACCCCTCTTCTGTAGAGAGTAGACAGTAATCTAATGAGCAGAGAATTGGCTGCACAGGAGTGGGGCAAAAGAGAAAACAATTGGAAAAGAGCTGAGCAGATCCGCAAAAGACACAAACAATGACAAAGATGGAACAGAACAAAAGTGGACACAGGAGCCCTCCATTGACCTTGAGCTATGATGAAAATACATTTAAAAAGAAAAGAAAAGAAAACATGCCTGTGAATATTGGGAAAATCGTAAATCATTCTTCATGAGATATCTTTTTACAGTGCATATAGTTCTTACAATGCTTTTGGGAAATTCACAGAACAGTAGACTGCCACAAAACACCAAGCACAAGAACTCTATAGAGAGAAATATATGGTACATAACTAATAAAACAGCAGAGTAGCACACAATGAATACAGCTGTGTGTTTGTGTGACCAGGGCCATATCTCAAATACAGAGCACAACAGGGTCGTGCTAAGATATCAACAATGAACAGAAGTCAAAGACAGGGAAGAGAGAATGAGAGAAAGAGAGAGAGGGAGAGAGAGAGAGAGAGAGAGAGAGAGAGAGAGCGAGAGAGAGAGAGCGAGAGAGAGAGAGCAGATTCAGGATCCAGAGCCGTGTGCCAGATCTCAGGCAGTGGGATACATCCACAGGGTCCTGCGCTGTGGAACTGGGCCAGACTGACGTAAGCAGCAGAGGCCTACAGACACAGACACACACACACACCCACACCCACAGACAAACACAAACACACATACACACGCACGCACACCTCTCACACGGACAGACGAGAAAGCAGCTTCGGCTGCGCTGCTGCCAACACTAAAATTTACCACACAACTGCAACAATTAAAAATCTCACTGGCTACACCACAGCACCTTTCTGTCTTGACAGGGTGGTAACACACAAACCCATATGTTCAGCAACCAAAGTTCAGCATCTGATCCATCACGACGTCCTCCCCCCAGGATCCTCCTAACACGCTGTCTTCAAGTGCGATTCAAAAACATTTATAACAGAGACAGAGCAACTTACAGGACAAGCTGCATGAAGTGCCCCATGTGAATGTTTCAGGTCTCGGAATAAGCATTAGGAACCCTGAGCTGTCATAACTGTCTCACATACGTCCAACTATTAGAGCATGTGAACGAGAAACATTTCTTCCCATTACCACAAACACTCAGGTTCGCTTAAGGTGCTGTTACCACTCATCTGACTTTGGCACCAAAACCTCAATGGCAAACACTTTCCTTTGGCAGCTTATGGTTGATAGTGATGTCATCTCTTTACAGCCAATCCCTGCCCGGCATCTAAGGGTCACATTATCTCCCAAAGTGAGAGAGTAACCGTTTCAAATAAATCTGTCTACCTTTATTATCATTGGCTGAGAGGACGTGCTTCCTACTTTGTTCAATGAGAGAGTGAAAAGTCCAGGACGTTTCTGACAGGAACAGGATCCAAGTGTGGTTTTAGAGACATTTCATCACACTTTCATAAACACATTCTATAATTAATAATGACATAAAAAAAAAAAACCAAAAAAAGATTTATTGTATTTAACGGAGTAAGGGGTAAGTCCCCACTTTCACTTCTGTAGATCTATATAAATGTCCCTTGTTTCACTTCCCTTAGAATCACAGAACCCAGCACCGCGCCCACAGTAGATAAGGAGCGTTACAGGAACAGAAATAGACCTATACAACTAGCAGTCATCTTCAATACGTTTCCTCTTAATTACTCACTAACTGATCACATTAACAAACTGATCACAATACCAGAGAGGTATGGGCTCACTTTAAACGCTTGACACAGCCCACCCAGACAAAGTGAGAGGGGGCAAAAAAAACAAAAAAAAAACATACATCTGCTTAACGGCAGATTACCAAGGGTTAAGGATATACAAGCAGAGAGATAGTAAATCCCAGGCCGTGATTCGATTTGAGGCGGACTGTAATCTAATGAAGGCTCCTCCATCAGTTCCCCCCCACAACAGTGCTAATGCATTTAGATGGATCCCCAAACGCAAGCAAACCATCGCTTTGGCAGTTCCACATTCCTATAAACAGAGCGGGTCCACGTTTGAGAGACCTTTTTTCTCACTTACTCCATCTTTCATTCAGTGCTCTCTCTCCCTCTTTTTTATGAAGCCTATACGTCTTATTGTCAGCGGCTGTCCCTCCCTTTCCCTGTCTGTATAGCTGAGGAATCAGAGTCCTCTTCCTCTATGCCAGCAGACAGAGAGAGAGAGGGGGCACTGAGTGCACTGTTCTAGGCCCAGCCAAATGTAGGTCAGCACGACCTTTCCTCATCACACACAGCAAGAAGGAAGGAGAGAAGGAACTGAAAGAAAGAAGAGAGAGAGAGAGAGAAGATGGAGAGAGGCGAGGGAGGGAGCAGGATAAATTGGGAGAGACAGTGAGACACAACAGAGACATGGAGGGAGGGTAAAGGAGACGGGAAAAAAAAGATACAGAGACGCATCACTAAACTCATCTAGTTTTCAAGGTGCTGCAGTCATACGCAGAGATGGACTGATGAACTCCCTGCTCCCTGCAGTTACTCACATGATGTCTAACTGTCAAACAAAATTCATAACGTGCCACTCTAATTAAAAACGCAACCGCTAGCCATGGACATCCACTGTCCAAAGCATGCCACGAGAATCATCATCCAGCCTGAGAGACATAAAACGGAAAACAAAAGCTGTCATCGGTACTGACCCTGATTCTGAATGACTCCATTCTGACACAACAAACACTGATTAAAATATATATCCACATAGAGTGAAAGGAGAGGATAAAATCACACCACAGACATTATCAGTGGACGAGACGATTTCTGGTTATAGTCAGGATGAGGCCTGTACTGTAGAGCAGTTTAATGGATTGCTAGCTGAGTAGAACAGGAGGTTTCAGTGAACAACACCAGCATGTATGGGATCAATATACATCAGTGGCTATAACCTCAGGACCCATGGGAGCGTATAGTGCACATAAAGAGGAAGATAGTTTTTTTAAGGCAGAGATGGTTAAGAGAACAGGGGTAGCTTATATCACCCAGAATCCGGAAGCTTCCTTGGTTTTAATTTCGTCAGTGAAAGTTATCCATCAATCGACCTTTGGCTAACACAAAATACCGCATCACAGAGAAAAAAAGTCTAAACCAGGACTTACACGGAGAGAAACAGTGATGGTGCATTAACCGTAATCCTCATGAACAAAACAAGATAATGATTAGGTTTGAAGAGGTTGGCCTGATACGATACGTGGAAAGTTACATTGAAAAACAATAAACAAAAAAAGTCTAACCGCAAGTTTCACGGCAATGCCAGAATTAAAACACGACAGACCGAGAGACACAAAGAACCAGAGAGAGACGGAGAGAGAGAAAGGGAGGAACTAAAGAGAAAAAAAAGAAAGAAAGAGAGAGAGAGAAAGAAAGAAAGAAAGAAAAAAAAATACTGCCCGTGGGCCTCTTGCATGTTCAAACATGACAGCATACAATAACAGTAGGAGAGAAAACGACAAGGGGAGGGAGAGAGACTCCACACACAGAGGAACAACAGGCACGGCAACAGCTGAGCAGCAGAGGGGAGTGGACGTGCTGGGGGCTACGGGGCCTGGGCTTGAATGTACAGCAAAACATGGCAAGAAAAGAACAGACACTGGTTACTGAGAGCCGACCAACTGAATACAGAAAATTCAATCAATCGTTTAGACCGGTTATATCACAGCCGTTTTCATTTGGCTTTGAGTACAACCTAGTGAACTGTTAGTTTTAATTTGGGAGTAAACGTTGGAGATAAAAATAAAGTCACTTACATTCAGCAGCAGTGGCACTGACTCAGGCTGTCATTCACTGCGACTGTGCCCAAGCTGTCAATCACTTACACTCCATTTCTGTATAACGGTGCCAGTGATTATCATACAGCAAGTTGTCAACCGTGTTAGGAGCACTCAGTTTAGTCTCCTAGACCAACTAAACATCTTAGGACTGATGTCTTCTCAGTCACAAATTGACTGGTTTAACCAAAGTTTTATATACAAACACTTTTGTATACGCAAAATAGGAAGATGAGATCCAGACCATTAAACAACAGTTATATGGTATGAAATCAGAAATTAAGTTTGTAACAAAGATTTGTTCATTCGCTGTGAAGAAAACCACATACATACAATGTATTTGCATTGAGGAGTTCTTGGGGGCCACAAACCTTTAGATGTTTTCAAGTGGCATGTTGGTTAGACTTCCTCCTCACTTTACTACTTCCTGATACATTATTAACAGCCACAGACAGAAATCACAGCATAGCTGTGGTTACGTGTGCCTGTCATATCTAGAGAATCTATGATGCTGTCATAATAACATGTCTCCCTTACCCTGTGATGACTGAAGACCTGGAATATTCCAAGTCTGAGTTTTTGCTTTAGTCAACCCATTCCAAAACTACAGTTAGCTGTCCCCACTGGTGTCTTCACCAAGGGAACTGGCACTACCTACTGCAGTGTTGTGATATTCTACGAATATAGTGTTCTAAATCCTCTTTTGAAATTCTTTTTCATACAGAGGTATGAAAGTAGTTACTGTGGTGCACTGTTCAGAAACAGCAAAAACATAACACTGATCACAACCAGGATGCAAGAAAGGGAGTATCAGAAAAGGCCCAAGTTTTCCTTTCGTGGGGTTGCCTCTCTTATCTTAGTATTCTTAGTGTCCCATCCAGGCCATTCATCTGTTGCCGCGAAACCCTTGGGTAAAATATCGACCGTGGCCTATACATGCGGTTTATTCTAGCAAAGGGTGCAGTTATTACGAACGCGGTGTTTAGTTTTTGCAAACAGTGCCATTTTAGTCGTAGCGATTGATGTAAATGGCCTGCATCGTGTTTCTTGAACTGTCCATCTTTTAACCTTGGTAGGGGTAAAGCAAGTAACCAGATAAAGACAGGCCTCCCTGGTTTCTTGCATACATCTGGCTCGGTAACGGCATAACTACTTGGCTTGTGTGCTTCGCTTAAAACGCTTCATTAATAGTTGGTCCAGAAGCCTACTGCACTACTCACTAGAAATCACGAGCTCTACGTACAGATGTACCATGTGTTATGATATAGCTAAATGAAATTAGCTGCCAAAACACTGCTGATCGAAAGACTGATTTCTCGTGCTCGTTGAGCTGACGTGGGAATGTTAACGTTACACTTTTTCGATTCAAAAATTTAACCGGTCCACAGAATATCCACAAAATAATTGTGCTGAAGAAACAAGACAAATGACACTGCATCTTCCTGATCGCTAATATCGAAGAGCAAGGATAGGAGCAAATCCTTAGTCTAGATGCCACGCCACGGCATTGTTTACATTGCTAGCTAGGCTAACAAACAAGGAGCGCTAACTAGGTTAGCTAAATTACATAGGATAACGATAAAGCAACTGGACTTGCTAACCTAGCGTTGCTTATTACTAGGTTAGCAAACCCTGGCTGGCTCTATAGCTGAATAACTAGTCTTAATCTAACTGGCGAAATCTCGACCATAGTCTGCTAAGTGCTGCAAAGGAAGAGAGGAGCAAATGAATAGTTTGTCGGAAGGAATTATATAGGTCATTCTTGTTCTACAGTTAAAGAAACATTCTGGCCTCAGCACCTTTCATAAATTACGTTAACTTTTATATTGAACAGAAAATGTAACCAGTGACACAAATAGGCAAGCATAAATTAGCTAGGGTAGCTGAGAGCTTTAGGTTAACTTCTACCTGGTCACGCAACCACGGTCACAGCTGTATATCATGGATAGGTTGCTATATACGATGACTATTAATACTCAGTTTGAAAATACAGTATGAATGAGATTCTGTCCATACACTATCATTATTCGATCACAACATGGGGGCTAACTAATCGAAGGGCTGGCTAATTATCCTGGCATATCGTGACCAAAAAAGAATGTGTATAAGCAGTCAAAAGTCTACAAGCTAGGTTACTATAGCTAACGTGGTTCGAGTACCAAGCCTGCATAACTTAAAAATAAATAAATAAAAATAAAATCTAGGTTAGTTTAATACTCATCTATTGACTTTCAGCGAACCATACTGAGATAACATCAGCTAATGCGCTAGCCTAGGAAGAGGGACAGGTTTTGGGTAATACAGCTACAGTGATTTTCCCCCTTTCTTTCAACCCACAACAGTTTGTGAAAAGTAGAATGCATTTGTTTTTGTTTGTAAGAACAGTTGGTTTCTAAAAAGACGAAATGTAAACTGCTCGTAAGTGGTTTGCTGTCACAACCCAGTACAGGTTGATGACTGTGGACCACTGCCTTGGGAACAATGTCCCTCACTAGTACCGTGCCCTTACAGCACCGTCAGATCGCAGGCTAGCTAAACCCAGTCAATCCACCCATACCGATTTAGGGGCTTACCAGATTTGAAGAACGCCGCTATGTCGGCCGCGTCCTTAGCCGTCTCCTCAGCTCCTTCCCCCGAGCTCATGGCTATCACACAACACACTGAACTATTATCCAAATGTTCAGTTTGTTCCTTCCAACGAATGCAGAGCAGAAAAATATCCGCCCCTCTGACTCGACACTGATGTGACACGGATAGGAAGGATCACTCCTTGATACTGGAGACCATCAGCAAGCCTCCATCTTGGATAATACAAATTAACAGCGCCGGCCGGTGGCTCTTCCGAGCGTATCCGAAAAGGAAAGTCGTCGAAGACGGCAGGGGCGGGAGTCGACAAGGGGACCTCCGGAAATTGGAATGGAAGAGCTCGGATTTACTAGCTATGACACATCTCATCATCTCATCCCAGAATTTACCGTAAACAGTGACTTAACATCAAAACGTCGTTTATTTTGACACTTCAGTAATTATGCTGCACTTTGTTCATCTTAGTGAAAGTGAACAGTTACGTTTCCGATGACAAATACTCATGTGTCTCCAGTTTTACACGCTCGTCGGAGCAGTGAAGACACAGCGAAGAAGCACTTGGAGTGAAACGCGCAGGTGTTGTGAACTCTGTACAGAATTCAAAATCCAGAGACGAAATTAAGGCCGTTGGCGCAAGAATTATACAAAGGAACGAAATTTGTAAATGATGATTCTAAAGTTTCGGTGTCCCTTAGTAAAAGAACACTGATGTCCTGTGTGTAGCTATAATTGTGACACAACCAAATTTTCTCTTGCCACTTTACCTTGTTTGGCTGAGTTTGTGTCTCGGAATTTTGAGTGCATTGCACGTCAAGCACAATAATTGTCCTCGCACGGTTTGTGCACTTGTTAAAGAATGGATATTTTGTGATTCATGTAAGCTGTGGCCTATTACATGTATGTATTGTCATGTAATTTTTGTTAGTTTATTTAAATAGCAGTGAAATAAAAATATAAAATAAAAATGGAAGTTGAGTTAGACACCGCCTTGTTTTTATGGTGCGAAGCCTGAGTTGTTAATAACATTGCCATTAATGGAAATCTCTAAGTGTGTTTTCATGATAAGGTCCTAATACTTAATGGTGTTTAATGATACTTGAAGGTAAAATGCCACAACAAAATCAGTACTTATTTCACATATGCATTAATGGTTGAATGAGTAATTATTGACAAAGAGAGAGAGACAGAGAGAGTTTGCTTTAAGTCTCGAATAACGAAGCTGGAGACGAGCCATGCTCACTCACGCTGTAAAATCTCGCCCTTAAAACATGTCAGGCAGCGCCCTCTTGAGGATGAGAAATAGCCCTCTCCAGTGCTACCGAAGGAGAAGAAAAAGAAGGTAAAGTAAATTGGAAATTGATGAGCAACACTGGAAATATGTCAGCTACGTAAACTTATGGAATTATTCTGAGTTCACTGTGAGTTCCTGTGAAAGACATTTTTAAAATAATGTCAAGGTGAAAATGAATCATAACAATTGCTGCCCTTTATAAAGAAAACTATACCATGTGGAATAAAGAACCGAATGAATTATGGAAACAGAAAGTTTACTGAGCTTAAAGTGTCACTGGGGTACTGACACTGACAGTGTGCAGCCACACATTGAGAAATAATAGTTTGCTGGCTGAAACACATGTTAGTGACAAATTATTGGGTGGGTTATGTTCCATTGAATCCATTACCAAAGAGAACTACACATAGTGGTAGGACGTATGTTTCCCCATAGGTTGGGTGCTTTGCCTTAACAATCAATCAGTGAGGGGAAAAAAACAAAACAAAAACAAAGTCAAAACCATAGAAAAGGCAGCACATCATTTAAATTGTCTAAATTAAAGCAAATGAAACATCACAGCATTAAATCATTTTACTCACTTGTTTATTACTACATGAGAAAAACATGTTAATGTCCAAAAGCAGATTGGGCTATCTCGCCTCCACTATGTCAAATAATGGCAAATTGTAGATGCCCCTTAAACGAGCGATTGACCTTTTGGTGAAATGTACCCTTGAGGCTGGCACCACAGAACCCCTCCCAGACTAGACTTCGTTTACTCTTTTGAATGTCTTTATGAGTAGCATTTTTGTATAACCCCGTAGGAAACACAAGTTAGTGGTACAGTGGAAAATTGGGAAAAAATTCGGATTTCTTTATTTAATAAGTTGCTGTAGATGTGATTCGTTTAGGATTGAGCAACTTAATAATTCCTGAGGAGATGGAAGGTAAAAACGATCCCCTTTTCAAAGCAGGGTGTAAGTTCATGTACTTGCACTTGCAGTACTGATATTTTTGTTTAACTTTATTTTAGCGTTTTAACTCTCCATATATCCAGCACTGCATGTCTGCAATTACACAATTTGATAAGTGTTCTATAGGAACATGACATACTGTCTGAGGTATAAAGAAATTCAGTTGTACCAGTCTGCCACTGAAGTTTAAACCATATATGAATGTGATTTCCTGGTGACACACCCAATTACAAACAGCACTGACATGAATTGTGAGCTATTGCATGTGGGACATATATTACTGAAAGGCAAGGAGTTGCCTGTATGTATGAAACAAGAAACAATGGAAGGGGGGAGAAGAACAACAGTCTTTTCAGGAACACAGATTCCTTGTCTCTTTAACCTCAGATGAGCAAATCAGCACCACCTGCTGACTGTTGGCGGAGACAACAGAAGGATTCGTGAACTAATTCCCTGCCCTTGTGTTTTTGACAACAGTGTGAAAAAGGCCACTCAGCCCAATAATTAGCTTGATTACAAGCATAAGGCTGAAGATATTACCAATGCTTACAGTGACATCTTCCTGCAATGACCCAATTTATAAAAGCATCTCTTGATTAGACCTTAAAAGAAAGAGCAAATGCATAACAACGACAACTATACTATCTTAAAAACTTGAATAAATTAAAACAAAACCTAAATGTATCAAAAAAGCACAATACTCTGAGCTTATTGTTTCTTATAGCACAAACAGTATGGCCTGTCATTTTTGTTTCCATAAAGCACTGAATAATGTTAATGCATTATTTCTGAAATGAGACTACATACCTATGACTATTAAGTATGTATAAACTATAAAGAGTATTCTACCTCATGCCTTGTTTATAGGTTCTTTAAAAGTAATTTTCATGTAAAGGTTTATTGAATCTTACATTGATGTACATGTGCCAGTGCCTGATTTTTCCTTGAATAATATTGATTTAAAGATCCCTCAAATCGATAATGTCTTCCTTTTGCAGAGTCTAGATGATTGTCTTTGAGTTTTCCCCAAATTATTCCCCACTTTACAATTCACTTTGAGTTTATATTCAGCGTGTCACCACTACCTCAAGTGCCATCCACACCTTGCTACAGCATTGAAGTTTTATTAGCATGTTTTTTTTTCTCAACATGTGGATTCTTCAACCCCTAGCAAATTTTTACAACAGTGCCATCTCTAAAGTGTGTATAGAATCAGATCTAGTTTTATGTGTAGTTCCCAAAATGATAAGAGGTTTTCTGTGTGCTCCACCAGAGGTCACACTCACATCATGACTTTTGTTAAAGACAGATCTTTGCCAAACAAGCTATCATTAATGTCAGAGTCTTAAACATTCTCTCCTAGCCTGTTATGAGGGTAACAGACAAATATCCCTGATTGCATGTTACGCACACAGGTCATAGAGATCATGTTCCAAAATCAAAAGACATCTTTGCCTCTAGCGACTAGAACATAGGAAGTTCAAGTTATAGTTTCACACATTCGCTGTTTTCAGAAATTAAAATAACAAGATAAAATAAAAATGTAATTACATAGTTATTGGAACTGTATAGGAAAAATTGGATATTGCTTGAAACTAGCAGACACTATGGGGAAAAAAAGTACTGAGAGGGTTCTGTGGATTAAGGGCTGGTTTTCATTTAACAAGGAGTAATCGAAAGCTGACAGACTATTGGATCTTTGTTTTGAAATGTTGCAAATGCTATTTTGGCTTCCTGCTCTCGCTCTAAGTACTCTAGCCAGCTCTTTCAGCTTTTTCACAGCTCTTGTGAGGCTGTATATTGGTAATTCAATATTTTGCTTTATTGTGTAGATAGGAGGCAGAAAAAAATACTGCATGAGGTTTTTCATTTCTACCCCACAGCAAACTAAATATCATTATCAGACCTTTTAAATGTCAGGCTAATAAATGTATATCTCAGGGGTTTTGACTCAAGTAAATCATGACTATGAAAAAAGGCAGCTCTCAGTCTCCTTCTCATTCTATCTCTCTGTCTCTCTGTCTCTGTCTCTGTCTCTCTCTCTCTCAGTCTATGTGTCGAGCAGACATGGCACTATAAAAGTAAGCCATCAAAAACTAGAGAGGTAAAGAGAGAGAGGTAAAGAGACAGACAGACAGACAGACAGACAGACAGAGACAGAGAGAAACATAGAGTGGTAATAATGTTAGACACTGTCTTAAGACATCATGATGTAGAAAAAGAATTCATTTTGACTGAGTCTGTTGAGTGAGGGGATAGCTGCATGAGTTTGTGCCTCCTGATTACTAATTGTCTGTAAGTGTAATTCTTAACGGCTCACCAGTATCTCTGTTCTATTCCAGGCTCGCTCATCATCATGTGACAGCTTTTATTTGGATATCCCACAGCTCCAGTGTAATTATGTGGATGAAGGGAGGGATAAAAACAGCAGGTGTGTGTGTGGGAGAGAGAGAGAGAAAGAAAGAGAGAGAAGAGGGCTGTAATCCAAGATGTCATTTTCCAACACAGCATGGTTGTCCTGTAAGCGATGTTGTGTGTATGTATGTGTGTGTGTGTGTGTGTGTGTGTGTGTGTGTGTGTGTATACGGTATGTCAAATGACGCATCAAATAACATGAGTTTGCAGGTGCATATATGTATATATATATGCATGAATGTTGTATTTCTGATTCTATAGTTTTCTGCATACGGAAGGGCTTGATCCATACCTACAGACCACCTGTTTGCAGATCTACACAGCAAAGATTGCTACCTTTGAAGTGTCCTGATAATTTGTTAAACTAGTCTAGGCTTTGCGTCATTATTTTTTGTCCTTATTGCTTTTTAGCTCCTCATCTATATCTGTATTCTGTACATTAATGCATTTTGAAAACTAGACTCCATTTCCCACTCTCTTCTCTGTCCTTGGTAGTCAGGCCTATTTCAGGATAATAATTCTATTTCTTTTATGCAAAACAACTAATTTAAAGATTACTGCTCGTTGTCCATCCCACTCTCTCCTGTGGCCTTGGCAGTTAGTGCCAATGTCAAACTGATAGATGCGTTTCTCGAGGGGTTTAGGCTTGAGTGAATAGGGGGTTCTTGGTTTGAGTGGTATGTTTGCCTGTGATTGTCCATTGTTCACGGCCTTCAATTTGCATACAAATGCGGATGGTGGGCTGGCTTATTGATGACCTAAATTAGGTCTCTAGGCAGTCCCCATGAAACTGCATTTCTCTGGTACCCACTTGTCCAATTGCATTTACCAAAAAATGCTCCATCAGTTAAGGAATGAACTGCAATGTTCAAATAGGACTTGACATAGCAAATCTGCTGGAAAAGAAATAATAAGAAACATGTCAGGCCAAAATAACACAGACCGATATGATGTTGTTATGAGGGGGAAAAATGACCATTGAGTGTTAAGAGATTAACTTCTACTATTCGGATCTGTGATTACAGTTTCACTCCTGATACAAATTACATTCCATGTGAAATTATTGGCATGTAATCAACGCGTAGATAAAACGGCTGCTTTGATTTGAAGAAAATTCCCTAAAGGTAGAGTTACTCGAATTTAAATGCGGTACTGAAACCAGGAAGAAAAACATGGTGAAAGTGCCCAGCGCACCACCATTGGCGATTATCAACCGATATAACTGTGACGCACGAATCATGCAGGCTTTCCAATCTCTGTAATGGTCACTCTGATTTAAACCCTCATTTACTGTCATTGTTTCAGAGGTCATGGGTAGCATGAACATTATCGCTTGAGCCCATAGGGCAAAAACACATACTATAAAACACGCTAATGTCACATAGTCACCGCCGCGACGCACTGGAAGTTGGAGACATTCGGGAAAGCTAAGGAGAGCTGTGGATAGCATGGGCGACCATGGGTGGGTATCAGTGGTAATGGGGATGATGGAGGTTGAGGTATTGTTTTCATCTGCTCCTTGTGTTGCATCACCGATACACTTAACTCGTATTCATTTACATTAGCTTCGCCACAGAAATCTAACGTTAGTGAGGGAGCACATTACATTCCATAAGTGTCAACACTATGAATTATAATGCTGTGTTTATCGGGCTCAGAAAAGCGACACTTCTTATGTTTTAAACTTTTTGTTCCCTCGCAATGTCACGTTCAGGGTGTTATAAAGCTTTAAGCGCGCGCTCGTCTAGTTATCTAAGACAGACATTAATGTTTACTTTCAGAGTTTATTTGGAAGTATAACAATATACTAAAACCATTTTATTTTGCTGCGTGAAGGGGAACAAATAGTGTATGGGTTCAGCTTTGATGCGCGGTAAACTGTGAAAATAACGATGTAGCTCAGTTCTTGTTGAAAACAAAAGGCTTTTCTGATTGTTTAGATTTTAAACAAATATTTCATTCGGGGATGGGAGCAGCCTACTCTTCCCCACGAGTACTTTTAGAGAGCTCTTCTAAGCAAAGGCAATGAATGGAACAATAGTTATAGCTATGTTTTTTGTCACTTGCAAAGCCCTCACTAAGTGGTGCTTGCTATAGCCAGTCATTGTTTGGCCGTTATTTTTGAAGCATTTTGACCCCTCTTTGCTGGACATGCTGACCCTCTTTCTAGACCCTATTGTGCTTTGTTGTGACATGCCGAATCACAGTGAATCGACAGAATGAAAGAAGATCATCAGTAATACTGACTGGCACTGCTTTCAAAACCACCCACTTTCGGGGACATAAGGCCATGTAGACTCAGAGGTAGCAAACACATAATTATATATGTGTATGTGTGTGTGTGTATCACGCCTTCAGAAGTTTAATGCAGTACTGACACACGGATATTACTGCGACTGCGTGCTCCTCTGCTTGTATCTAAGCAACCATAGACGCCACTTTGTGTTTGTTTTTGACGTTAAACAGGCTAAAACTGTTGCCGAAAATGGATGTCTTATTGCTGTCGAAAACAAAACCAATTTCAACATTGTCTGCGTTTAGTTTCATTCCTCCAAGAAGGACCGAGCCAAAAGAGAGAACATATTTCAACTCCAACTCCAAAGTAACTAGCCTACATGTCGTTGCATTTTTCACTGCATTTTTATGTCCCTTGGCAGACGTTTGGCCAAAGCGACTTTAACAAGAGAAAACAAGCTTAATTCAACGTATTTCAGTACGGAAAACCAGAGCTGCGCTTATGAAAGTATTCAAAGTTAAGTGTAACTCTCTGTCAGAGTGGCCTGGTTCTTCGCTAAGTTGATGTAGGCTACATAGTATTATCAACGAGAACTATCTAATGAATAACATGTTATTACATGCAGGCGCCGGAGACATATCTGTATGACTGCATCCACAGGCGAGATGAAGGCTATAATAACAAGCTGCACAGAGACGACCGTGAGCACGCCAAGAGCAGAGGGCTAGACATCCACGCTGAGGTAATTATCTTAAAACCCGCCTTATGGTACCATAAACACCTAGAGCCTGCTCAGAAACTAATTCAGTGTCAGCAGGTGTGTGAACTTAGGAGCTGCCACCAACAGAGAGACTGGAAACCATGCTCCAGACTTGTAGTTTGCTGGCAACAGATAACTGATATACAGACCAATATATAAAAAGTAAAGAAGAAAGAGTGAAGAGAGTACATAAAGACACTCTAGTTGACTTTTGGACACATTGTGTACTTTTTGTTACTTTGCCCATTGTTGGCCAAAAATTTCAAGAATAAATTTTGGCCTTCGTCTGTCAGATGAAGGCTTAAATGCTGTGACAACATGCCTTGTGCTAAACATTCCAAACATCTCGACAAAGCAGTGACCAGTTCATCACTTTTTGTTCATGAGGACACATTTCTCATTCAGACAGTGAGTCGTGTGGCTGGTGGCAGACAACAAGTTACTGTTTGACTGAACATTAAACTGAGGAAAAAGAGAGTGAATTAAGTGACTTTGAGTATGGTGTAACAGTTGGTTGACCAGTCTCAGAAATTCAGAAATAGAAACAGAAATAGCTGACCTCCTGGGTTTTTTCAAGAACAACACTGTCTAGGTTGTAGCAACAATGGTGCATCAAACGAACAAAAATCACCCAATCTGTAGCGGTGCTCTGGGTATAAAGAAGCTCACTGATGAGAGGTCAAGGAAAAAGGGCAAGATATTGGCACATTGATAGGCAGACCACAGAGATAACGGATAACAGAGTAGTATAACGGTGATGTGCAGAGAGCTGTTTCAGAGCAAACTTGTCGCTCCTCGTCACGGATGGGCTCTGGCTGTAGATGACAACATTGGATTCCACCGTCAGATAAAAACAAGAGGCAATTCTGGTGAGCACACAGTCAACATCAACAAACAATTGAGGAGAGGAAAACATTACCTGGTCCAATGAATCCTTGTTCCTGTTGCACCGTGCTGCTCTGTAGAGTCTGGATGCAGTATAAGCAGCTTCAGTGGACACCATACTACCTGGTGCCAGTGGTACATGCTGGAAGCAGTGGTGTAATGAGAAATGTTTTCTTGGTGTATTTTAGGTCTGTTGATATTGGCTAAGCAATGTTTGAATGCCATGGCAGATCTAAACTTCGCTCCTGACCAGATGCATCCCTTCATTACTACAGTTTACCCTTTATTCCATGGCTACCCCCAGCAGGAGAATGTGCCATGTAACCAAGTACTAACAGTGGTTCCAGGAGAATGGTTCCAGGAACGTTACAGCAGAGTAGCCTGTGGGGTCTTTGCACTTCAACATAGTAGAGCATGAGATGGAACAGGCCTCTGAGTCTGTGCCCTTAAGAATATCTCTTAGGTGTATGTGACATAAACTAGACCACTGTCACCAACCCAAACCACTCCCTTAGCTTATTTCTTTCTCTCTCTTTTTTTTTAATGTTTAAATATTTTCAAATGTTACATATTTTCAGCCATGTTACCTAGAACACCTGAAATAGATGATCAGTTGTCAGTGGTTATATGTGGCTCATGTCTTAAACCTTCCCTTCCATAAAAAAAACCTGTCTCTATTTTCCAGAAATATCCTGTGCGTTACAAAACTTTTGAAAATCTTTCAGAAGGCACTCTTTCATTTTTCTTAAAGTAAAGTGACACAATGACACCGTTTGGGAAGCAATCTACTGGTCATTGAGTTGTATTTATTTAGTAAAGACAACCAGTGTCATTGTTACATTTTACATTGTTCATAAAATATTTCAAAGAGTGTCCTCTGAAAGATTTTCGGAAGTTTCTTTATGCCCAGTATAATTCAGTTTACAAAGGGGAATAATTTTACATGCATGACTCTTTAAGACTTAAAACAAAGCACTTAAAACAAAGACCTTGTGTTGATCGAGTCACGGTTGCGGTCACCCCTAAAACCTCTGTCCTTGTTTTTAAGAAAAAAATTCTATTTTTAAAAATGTGATAATTTGTCATCTGTGTGACTTGAACAGCTGAAACCAAAGTCAGTTATCTAATGTGAGCATAGTCTTTCTCTCCCCCCCTCTCTCTCTCTCTCACTCAGGAGTCATCGAGGCTTGTAGCGGTATTGTCATCATCTGAATACGGGCGACGGATGCCACCGCCTCTATATAAACCAGGACGGCAGTTTGTTCGTGTGGCACGCATACGTTCTGAGTTCTACCGGAAAAATGGAATAACACAGACAGTGGAGCATGGCTATGGATCTGTTGTTCCTGTTTAAAAAGGTTTTTATGTCTTTCTGAAAAGCAAGAGTGTCAGAGCACACAATACATTTTCTTTGCACACTTGTATTAAGGCAGATAGGTGGATTAACTAGACCCACATAGTAAAGATGAATAATATTACTGAGACATTGAACACAGTATACAGGTTAGTACATTAATCGACTACAGAAATAAATATTTATATATAAATATTTATATATACATATACATACACATACATACATATATATATATATATATATATATATATATATATATATATATATTTTTTTTTTTTATATGTTTCTCAGAATTGGATTCTCTTTATGTAAGTTTGTCAGGTTGTCACCTTGCAATGAGTGCAGTTTCCATAAACTCAGACATGAAATGAGACATTGGTAATTAAATACAAACTCTTTAATGGTTAAGAAAGTGGTGCTGTCAAAACACAAAAACACTTTTCTGTTGATTTGCTGTCATTTTCTTACAAAACACCTGACAACCAGGCTGCAACCACTTTATGTGACAAAGAGACTGCGAGACTGTAGAACATATCAGATAAATAAAGCTGTTCGCTCTTATGAGCGCCAAAGAACGACTCGGATCTGTCCTTGAACACAGCATGTAGGTCAAATGAAATCCCCTCGTGCTCCTGTAGGTCGCGCCGGAGAAGCAGATAGATCTGGATGTGAGTCCATCGCGGCATTTGTGTGCTCCTTCCACAAGACTTGTGTGTTTCTTTGTGTGCATGTATTTGGCATGGTCATTGACGTTATCATGAGAATAGTCACTTTGAAACTGTAGGCGTCTACAGACATATCTCTGAGTGTGTCTATGGGGTAAAGTTCAAGGCATGACGTTCCCTTGTGATAAGGATCTAGTCATCTCAGTGTGGACAAAGAAAGTCTTGAGCTCCCCTTTCCCCTTTACGTTGATAATCCCTCGGCAAGAGCACATGTACCCCAAAGTCTTCAGGACCCGACTTGTCTCCTCTGTCACCTGAAAGAGCAAATAAACAGACAGGATGAGTTAGCAAGTCCCCATAAAAAGTTATTTCATACAGTGTCCTTGATAATTCTTCATCCAAAGCCCACACAGAGAGCGTCACCTGTCATATGTAATGACTTCTTCTTTGTTGAGGTCAGTATTTATAGGCTGTGGAAGATAGGGAGGAGGGATAAAGGAAGGACTGATGAAACATTAAAAAATATGTGTGGCTTGATCTATTGCACGATTTCTACCTCCAGGGGCACAGACCTTTCAAAAATCACCAAGACTTTGTTCCCTCAGATGGTATTAACTGCCGACCTTGGCTCCTAGACTTGGCTCTATACTGAAGTCAAAACTCCAAATTTGGGAAGATTTAGCATTTTGAATATAAATTCATATAAAATACACATCTGTTAATTACATCATATCTTCTTTACGGTAATGTTTTCCATATTTCGCTGGTAAAGCAGAAGAAGGTAATGTTAGATCTCAGATTTCTGATTCTGAATTCGAGTGACTCCAGACTGTAGTTCCAGGTCATTAACATTATTATTCTGAAATGCTGAACATTCCGATACTTGCCATCTCTGCTGTTTTAGCAAGGTTTTTTTTTTTCGCTTAAGAAAACTCTTAAAATGTCTGGGTAGACTTGTCAATGTCACTGTAAAATATAGGTACACTGCCATAAACAGACATAATTAGTATCTGCAGTATGAATTAGCAATGAGAGAGACAGAGGCTGTCAATCAGATCAGTCCATATTACAGTCATGACCTTTTTAATCAAAGAGCAGGCGGTGGAAAAATAGCTTTAGTTTATAAGTTTTCTACTAAAATTCATTTTAAAAAATGTTCATTTTAACTGCACCTTTATACTGGATGTCTATCAAAAAAACAAAACAAAGAGTTGATGAGTTGATAGGTAGATGTTGACATATGAAAGATGCAGTTTCTGATAGATATGTACCTGTATTTTTCCCAGCACCCCTGTGCTCTCCATCCTGCTGGCCACATTCACAGTGTTGCCCCAAATATCATACTGTGGCTTTTGTGCTCCAATCACCCCTGCTATGACAGGCCCGTGATTTATCCCTAATGAAGAGAGACACTGCTTGGAAATCTCCTTTATAAAAAGGTCTTTTAATTAGGCATTAAATTAATCAGTGTAAGTATTATTAATGTAATGAGGCAGCCTGTACAGTATTGGTTACTCACCCACTCGTAATCTGAAGTCGTTAAAGGAGTGTTTATTTATAACGTCGAGTTTCCCCACCAGAGCAAAGGCAAACTCCACCATTGTGCCGATGTGCATGTACTGTCTGTCATGATCCTAAGGAAGCAGGGAGAAGAGTTTATATTATTCACGGAGGAAATTTTTTTCACTGGAAACTCAGCACCACATTCAGGACCTTGGATAGCACCCTCAACTCCAAAAGATGAAACCCTGTCAAGGGTTTTGTCTGATAGTGACCCATCCTCATGAAGCAGTGGTCAAATATTGACACTGTGGACAAAAATCAGTGGGTGGTACATAAGCCAAGACGTGTTACAAGCTTTTATTTTTGTCCACCTCGTCAATATTGGATGCCTACTTCATGACAGGCAGTAGTCGACAGGATAAAATAAAGGTCTAGTGGTGTTTAGTGAATTGTTCATTCCTGGTGTTGACAAGACATTAAGTTAAATCGGCGGTACCAATGCCAAATGACAGCAAATTGCCTGCATTGAAGTTCCATTGGGTTTCATCAAGACAGAACTTTAGTAAAGAAGGTAATGAGCAATTTATTGACTGGGCTCATTCTTCACCTGTGCATACTCTGGCCCAGGAGTCACATTCAGTCCTGTTGCAGCCATGTAAGTACTGCCAATGGTCTTAATCTTCTCCACTCCACTGAACTTGGGCTTAGACAGCAACTGTAACAATATCAGAGAGACACATTATGTAAGACAGGGTCTGCCAAAATGGGACACAGTCGTTTATCCTGATTATTAGCAATCAAAGTAAATTACTGCGAATTAAAGATGCAATTTACTAAATGAAATGGCAAAAGGTGATTTAAATTTCACCCTCATTAATGCAACTATATAGGGACTGTGATCAGTGCTGCTAGTTGTATTTAAGGAAACATTCACATAAAGTTATTCAACGTACAAATTGTAGATTATAGGAATTACAGATCACAGCAACAGAGGAGATCTTTTAAACTGAAGATTTGCCTTCACAGATACTACGGTACCTCATCAAAGTCTGCGATAATCTCATTAAGGAGCCTGAGACACTCCAGTCCCTCCTTGTTCACGTCAGATTCCGTATAGAATTCCTTGAAGTCGGGGATGGAAGCGAACATGACACACACCAGGTCATATGACTGGTGGTAGAGATCCTGTCAAAAGGAGGAGAAAACGCCATTATAATGTACTTATAAGAAGAGGATAGGTAATAAGCTAAGCGCTATATTCAAGTTCTTGAATTCCTTTCACTTGTGTAAATTATTGTTTTTTTATGCAAGTTGTTGATTCATTGTTATTAATATAGTCAAAAACATTTGATTTGTGACTTAAAAAAAAAAAAAAAAGAAAGAAAAAAACAGGCATACCTCATTCTTCCAGTTGCGTGCCAGGAAATGTTCTGCCACGTGGGCAGGTAGAACGTTCTCCAGGAGAACTCGGTTGAGGTTCTCCATGGTCTCAATCTCCTCACACTCCCTCTTGAACTTATTCCTCCATAGAAAGTCTAACCTACAGTAATATTCATTCTGTTACAAGAGGACACAGAGGTAAAGAGATGACAGACATCTGATCACCCTGTGAGAAACTTCATACAGCAGAAAAAAAAAACCAAAACAAAAACCAAAAAAACAAGCAGTACAGAAAGCACAGAACATTAGAACTCCATCTCTCTTCAGAACATATTCCTATGACTTTCTCCATAATGACGGAGCATTATCACGACCAAACGGAAACATTTTTTTCCCGCTGTGAAGAGTTTGTATATAGGACAACATTTATCTATGAGTGGAGTGAAAATGGCATGCGTCTTGTCGAGTGACTCTCAAGAAGCTATTTTTGAATGCAGAGAATCGCATTCATTCTCACTCTCTTTCTTTCTTTTCTTGTCTGCCACTTTTCTTCTTCCTTTAAAAAGAAGTGACCTGGGAGCACAATTATTCCTCCTCTTTTTTTGCTTGAGGAAAAAAAAAAAATCATACCCTGTGATTATCCTGCCTTGTCCATAACATACAATCAGTGCACAATACATTTACAGGGCACGATAAATACATAATTCATCAGTCAGACAAGCCAGGCTCGAAGGTCAGATATCCTGTGGGAAACCAAAACCGAAGTTGGGATTCACAGCAACCCTGCAGAGATGATGAGCTGATGCTTCTATGGCAGGAAAAACAAACATGTTTCTGTGTTTCACACTACCAAGAATGGCCCAAAGGGCACAATAGAAATGTATCTTGCATTCTCTATAAGCGGGGAAGATTGTCTGTTGGGAGGTGGTGGGCTTTGTGCTTGAGGATGTTTTAATGGTAATATTCAGAAGTGCTCCGTCTTGGAAGTCAAGCAGTAGAAAACAGCTCTTATTTTTGGTGCATGCATGTAGGAGGAAACATAACATTGCTAATTAGTCTCAGGCAATGATTGTTTATAAGAAACTGATGGCTTCCAATTCTCCATCAGTATTTAATGTTCACATATTACATGTATGAAAATAGATGAGCACATAATAAAAACTTAAAATGTTGACCAGACAGGTGGACTATTCATTGTGTTATCTTTAGCCCTTTATTATGGAGTTAAATAGAATTTGAAACTCCGTTACAATGCATATTGACAGGCCACATTTAAGTATACTTTGGATGACACAGCCATGGTCTAACGGTTAGAGAACCAGGCTTGTGACTGGAGGGTTGCCCACCATCCACGGCTATGGGTGCCCCTGAGCAAGGCGCTTAACCCTAATGCTCCCTGGGTGCAGAGGAATGCTGCCCACTGCTCCTGCATCTGTTGTGTGTGTTCACTACTGGTGTGTTGGATGGGTTAAATGCAGAGACAAAATCACCTGCTCACTGTTCACAGTGTGTGTGTGTGTGCAATCACGTTTTACATTTTACATTTTTTTTACAATGACACTTTACTAATCAAGGCCTATTTTCTACACTACCGGGCTTAGAAAAGATGGCTTTGTGAAAAGTGTCTTGTTATTGTTTATGTTTATGTATATATTTATGTTTATGTCAACAGATGGTGCATTGCTGTGGAAATTCCCAATTAAAAAATACAAAACGACACTTTTAGAAAACAGTGCCATTACAGTAATGATAAGAGATAGAGCAGCCTGGTTTTCAGTACTCCAAAATTCTAAAAGCATCCAGCCAATCCTTCAGGGGCCATGAGCCACCATTTGGCTGGGAGCTATTGGCCCCTGAAGGCACTTAATGCACTGTTCATCTGTTTTTATAGAAGAACATGACTGATGAAAGCCCAAAGCTATATGGAGCACACTGTTTAATCAATTCATATTGACTTATGAAGGTAATTCAGAGCTGTAGTATGGGAACTGATAAACCAACAAAGCACTCTGAAAACACTAACACTCTAATGAGCTAGGGCAAGTAATTCATTTACAGAGAAAGATTACAGTAAAGCGCCACTGCTTTCTGAGGAGAAAAAGGTGGAGGTTAATTACCATTCTACTCAAAAGAAAAAAAAGCCATGGTATGGAACTGCTACAGAAATAAAAGGAGTTTCCCCCTTACTATTCCACTGATTGCAAAATTGCAGTTGGTATAATTAGGTTGTGGTCTTATTTCATGACTGTAAGTTTATCGTTTTTGTGTATGTATGTTGCTTACCTGTCTTGCCAACACAAGCAAAGTGATGAAGAATATGAAAAGGGACACAGAGCCCATTGTCTTCAAGTCTTTCAACACTCCAGGCCTTGGAAGGGGGTTGTGAGGAAAGAGGAAAAGAGAGAGAGAGAGAGAGAAGAGGAGAAAAATATACTGTATGAAGGACAGGACTTTCAGAGCAGTAAAAACGTGATTCAGACTGACAGTCTCTCTTGAAAATGCTTAATGACCTGCATCTCAGATGACCTGCACATGACCTAAAGCTCCACCTGTCATTCAACAGAGAAAATCAATCAAATTCAATCACCACAAAGCCAGCTATCTCAGTGCCTGTCAATCATCATCCCAAGAGTTACAGATGGAATTTTTTTTTCTACCAACTTGGAAAATTGCTCACAATTCCATTCTCCCCCAATACTGTGCACACTGGGTCAAGACCACGGATACAGTGGAAATGTCCATCACGACATGTAATGTCTAAAATTGTTCATAACGTCACGTTAGGCTTGTTATGATGATGAAAAGTGAGTGTGTAGATCTTAAACCCATTCAGCATAACAATACTTCAACAGTTATTCACTTCTGAAAGCATAGTGAAATTGAACGTGTATTTGATCCCACCTTACACACACACACACACACACACACACACACACACACACATTAATAAGCACTCTGTATATTGATTTGTGGCCTCCTAGTCCCACAAAACAGATGTTAAATACTGATATGTATACAAGCAACGAAATCTGTTGTAGGTTTGCTGGAAGACATCAATATTTAATGTTAATGCAATTCCATATTACATCCATTGGATGCTGCTATTTTCCCTTGTCAGTACTCATTTTAACTACAAAAGGTCACATGAAAAAAGTTACTGATGACTGACATTTGGGCCTGGATTAAGGTTACAGATAACAGCATTGCAACTTTTGCCGCAGCCATTTTGATGACATTTCACAGAATAATGAAGTGAACATATTAAGACTGATGCGTAAAATCTTAAAACATTACCCAATTCTGACATCTTTTGGGAATGGGGTTGGTTGTGGGCATGTGCATGTGTATGTGCATGGTACCTGTCCAGGGACTTGGCTTTGTACAGGGCGGTGCTGTAGTCGTCCAGCACTGAGGCATGCGTCTGGAGGATAATGATATTGTAAGCCACCACGGCGGCCAGCATGATCACCATCTTCAGCTCATAATTTATCCTCAGGAACACCGAGCACGACACCAGACCCAGAATGCAACTGTAGATGAAGTACTTAAAGAACAGAGAGGAGGATCAATGAGAATGTGCAGCAGGACCGATAATAAAGAAACAAACTGTAAAAAATAAAGCATTAAACTTAAAATGATCAAAATCTGGAACCCTGGGTACACCCTGAAGAATCACATTAGTATGAAGAATTGGACATTATTTCTGAGTGGATGCTGAGTTTTAAAAGTTATAAAATATAAAATTTTTTCTTTTAGAGGTACCAAAAGAGCTGAAAATATACGTTGGTATGTGGGTTACATGTGAAGTACAAGCTATCCTGCTAGCACTATGCTCCATTAGGAAAAATGAACAAATTCTGAAATCTTGTAAGGGTAGGTAATGTGATACATTATGATAGATAAATTGTTAGAAATTACACATAGACCAGTAATCAGGCACAGAGACATATTTCATTAAGACATTACCAAAGCGAGCTGTTAAAATGACAGATCTTTTGTTTCAGCAATGCGCAATGGACCAGAATAATCTATCCATTCTCTTTTTTTTTTCCTTAACTTGTCAAGAATTCCTCTGTATATTCATAAAGACTGAGGGCAACAAAATTGTATAAACTTCTGCTGAAATTTATTCACAACTTGAATTCTTATACAGGTCAGTAAAGATCTTATTCAAAACCTGAAAATATTTTTCCATGTATTTTAAAACAATGCTGAAATTCTGATAAGAATACATACAAAAGTAAAGTCGTGGAAATTGCTAGAGCCCTGCAGATCTCCATAGCAACCCTGAATTACAGAAGAGTTCTACTCACAATAATACATGATTTTATAAAAGTTATTTTTCAGTTGTTTCCGGTGTTCTCTGGCCCTAAACATACTGAGAGGAGAACTTTTTTTAAACCATAAACGCTTTCAGCTGTTTCACTCCAAAACATCAACTGTGCTAATGCTCTTAATCTACAGCACGCATATTGACATATAGGAAAATGATTGCAGTGTGAATTGTGAGGGTGTGATTCCAATTTCACGCTGCACTTTTGTTCCAACGACTGAACTTGTCATAATATCTTAAAAGAGGAAAGTTAGATAGAACTATAGATTTTTCTTTCCTTTGACAAAAATGAACATGTAATTTAATAAGAGGACATGCTGAAAGTACAGCTGGTGAAATGAAAGCAGCACACTACCCATATTTCATCCCCTCATATCAATTTAGTTTATTACTGTGACTCTCATCAAAGGGAGAACATAACATTCATAATACATAATAATATCTCTCCAATAAATACATGCTATTACAACATAATGTCTCTCTAATAAATACATGCTATTTTAAGAGGCTTTTTAGTTAGGACCTAATACATTCCTGGCTTTATTTCTCAAACCGCAAACCTGTAAGCCTGGTTTGAGTGTATAGTTCACTGAGCTGAAAAAGACTGAAGTCTAAAAGCCAAAGATGTAAAACAAAGATAATGCATGGTATTCCAAGACTACTTACAGGCAGGTAAAATTTGTCTGATGACTTCGTGCTTTGACCGTTCAAGTCATACACACTCTCATTGGAGATGTTGGGAGTGGTTACGGTTACCATACGGTCATCCTCTAAAAAGAACTGAAAACAAAAAGTATTGATAAACGAATTAGACTTCAGAAAGGCAGTTGTTTCACTTTTGTAAAAACATGATCTTTGTCTGTGATGATGAACCTAAAGTATATTGTATATATGAATTATTAGATACCACACTGACTTTAAGCAGTTATATATTTAGAACTAGTATCACGTGCGTGTACAGTAAGATTCAATTCAGTTATATTGAAAGGCTGTAAACAGTGGGGCAGTGTGAAGCAGCCTTAATCTCATATGATATCAGGCAAAAACACATTCAAATACACACACAAAAACATAAACATTCATATCCGAACGTACAAAACACACATGCTCAGGGAGCCAAGATCTTACTGTGTGGTAATGCGTTTGACTGGGAGATGGATGACAGAAGCACAAAATGTATGAAATTGATTCTCCTTAGAAAGCAGATCCCTCTGCTTGGCCCCCTTGGGGCTCTGCCTATGGATTGGAGGTTAGGGACTCACATCATTTAATCACATCCTCTCCTCCCACCTCCTTCCCTCTCATACCCCGGAGAGACAAGAGAGCACAGAAACCTGAGGTCAGGCCCTGACTGAAATTACAGTCGCTGAAGGCAATCCTTATATTGTCCATAACCAAAGGGCCTCGGCCCACGACCTCACCTGACTGCAGCATGCGTTACACCACAAGGGAGAAAAAAAATGAAGTGGATAGGTTGTGGCCTGTGGTCTAAGATGATAATAGAAGCTTCCGGCATGAGGTGAACCATTGGTTAAACCCCTATTCCGTCAGAAAAAGGACCAATCAAAATGGACTACATAAGGCTTGAGTGGAAGGGCAAGAGCTGACCTTATTTTGACAATATCGGTGTTCATCGAAGGTCTCTCTTGAAAAAAAAAAGCTCTAACCATAGCCTGTTATGATATGATAGATGGGGATGGCCCCAATCTAACTATGGAATGTCATAATCAATATTTAAACGGAAGTGATCGTTAAGAGACTTAGAGTGGTGCTAATAGCCTCAGATGTAAATATAGTACCTTGATCAGAACCTTAAACTCAGTACTGTATCATGTTAATACAATGGATTGTATGTAAGTCTTTATGAAACAGTAGGTTGCTATAATCTCATGGAGTTGAGCCATGGCAACCATTGTGGGCACTGCAAATGTCTATATATATTGATGTGATGCTACGGTGCAAACCTCTGAAAATATCTCCCCTGCGCAGCAGTTCAGAGCCATGTGGGTTGACTGGCTGCATTGCTTTAAGGTGTTCTGTTCAGTCAGGGTTCAAAAAAATCTAGTCACAACTGGTTGAAGCCCCCTTTGGCGATCACGACGCTTACCATGTTGAACACGGCCATGACCAGGATCAGCGCGGTGGTTGTCATGGTGAGAATGAGCCGTATCCAGGGCTTGTTGGCAATGATCCTGGACGAACTCGGAAGCCAGGGCAGAGAGCAGGAAGCTGCTTTTCCCCATTGCTACGGCAACAAGAGAGAGAGAAAGCAAGAGAGAGAGAGACAGAGAGAGAGAGAGAAAGAGAGAGAGAGAGAGAGAGAGAGAGAGAGAAAGAGAGAGGTGAAAATAAGTTAAAACTCCCACTGATATCATTAACATAGACAAGGTTGTTGAAAATGCTTAAGGTTATCGATTTTCTGCATGAATAAGAAAACCATTAATAATCCTACCAACTGGATAACATCACGCATTCCCTTGCAATTATTCTTTCACAAAGATCAATATAAAGAGATATAATATCAAAGAGGAAATATAGAGGTTACTTGTCGATAGGGCAGCGTCTGCTCTGCGCTTCATTATCAATCCATAAAAAAATAAATTAAGACAATTCCTGCCTCAGACCGTCTGTAGTGCTAATTTCCTCCCTTATACCTAGCAAATTCGAGCGGGCACTGCTGGATCTGCCCTTTGAAGATCGTAAAGGCTCCCGTATCAAACTCAATAAAACAGAGGGGCTCCTTAAAGCAGTCACTTCAAGATATGAGAACACTTCAAGATTCATCTGAGGTATTTGCATCTGGTGAAGGTCAGTTAGGTTAGACACAAAGCAAATCTTACATCTTATTATTTCTGCTTGAAATACTTAAAAAAGAAATCTCTGTGACTTCTGGTACGGAAAATGACAAGCTCTCTGTGACCAATGTTAACCCGAATTGTTGATGGAGTCTTAAGGGCAGAAATTAAGGAAGGGAGAGAGAGAGGAGGGGGGGGGCGAGAGAGAGAGAGAGAGAAGGAAAAGGAGAAAGCAATGCAAAAAAAAAAAAAAAAAACTCACCTAAACACAGACACAGACAAAAGTATGAGAGAACTCTGAATCCTCAGAACCGTGTAGTGTTTTGATGTGATTCTACTCATGTTCCAAAACTCAGCAGTACTCAGGGAAAAACACACAACCCCCCACTGAGACCCTGTCATCCACAGAGAATAACACATCACAAATGACCCAGTAATAAAAAGAAAAAATCACTCAAGCTCCTGGGATGCCCCCCCCCCCCCCAATACCAAAATAAAACAAGGTTTTCAGGTTATCTCTGAGCACGAGGTCATCGCTAACTGTCTCATCTATTCAAAGCATGCTGTTTTTAGCAATGCAGATGCTGAAGGTTCATTAACTTCTATGGCAATGAACAGATTGGGGACAAAAGGAGCGAAGAGAAAGAGAGAGAGAGAGAGAGAGAGAGAGAGAGAGAGAGAACATAGTGTGATTCAGTATACAGCTCGAGCAGTGAGGTAATCCAAAGTAATTACATTTTGTTCAAACATTTCTTTTTTTTATCTCCAATATCCAGAGGAAGCAGTTGTTTGGAAACAGAGCCCAGCTAAACATCCGCCATGTTAGCTGCTTCCTTGCTTTAAAAAAAATGAAGACCCTACGTGCTGGAATGGATTGGTGTGTAGTTACGCTCCCTCTGATGTTTTCTACAATATTTTTCACACTTCGTCTGATGTCTGAGTTTCGACATCAGTTGAGGGAAAAACTTTAAGAGGCTCCGTTCCACAGAGAAACATATGTACACATTAAATACACACCTGTACAATGGACAATGTCCATTGTATTAAACACACACCCTCCAAACACTCTCACTTTTTCCGCTCCTGTCTCATCGACAGACAACCTTGTCTAACGGGTATCCTATAGCTACCTCCTACTGGTAGATGTCCAGTGCTGGAGAAAAAACTCGACCATTAGTTTTCTCACTGCCCTTTCCTTTAACAAGCAGGGATGCTCGAATGTGAGTGAGAAGAAAGTGATCAAAGGACAGCTCGATTCATGGAAGAAAACGTCAATTATGAAGCTTCTGTTAACTCCTAAGCTAGATTTCCTCCTTATAAAGGAGAACACTGAGATTCGTATGTGCATGGATTAAACAGAATAAGCAGCACTCCCCCTGCCCTTGAAGTGACAGAGTCAATAGAGATTCACAGGAGAGTCCTAATGAAATTCATGTGAATGTGAGGATGCTACTCACCAGTATATGGCCCGCAAAACAAATGAGGAGAATCAAAGCTAGAAAGAGGAAGGCCATTCCAAAGGACACACCAAGGACAGTCGTTCTATAGGAAACAAAGCTTTCGGTCATCAACGGTATAGAATAACACGCACATACGCATAGCTATGCCTATATATCTCCTCACATTGCTATTAGATGAGATTCAAACACACACATACACAGGGACAGACAAAGACAGACACAACACAGGCTAGGCTTGGCTGAGAAAACCAAAATGTGAAAAATACAGAGGAGTAAATGTAAGGTCTTTGCTCCTCTGAAGACGGTCCTATTCAGAAGACTCATTTAATGCTGCCATAAATTTGATACAAAAATGACGTCAGGAAGTCAGGATCCATTATGGGGGAAAATCAATGGACACTCTCAGCTGTCTAAATGTGCTCTCGGCCACGGTGAGCGGTAAATTAGAACAATGTCTAACATAGATTTTTCTCGTCTGATTTCCTACATAAAGAGACATATTTTCTAAAGATCAACCACTGATTGGCAAAATCCATACTCATCCACGCCGAGCTCTTTCTTTTGAACGAGCATCGAATTTCCTGTCGCACCGTTTTTTCTTCTCCTTTTTTTTTTATCTGCCCTTCTATTCTTTTACAGTAAAACTGATCTTATGATATTATTATCTGTCATTTGGGGTAACTACTTTGAGACTCCAAGGCTGCTCATAATTGAGATCATCAAAACTTCTCTTTTTGAGAGGCACTTACTTTGGCAGGACCAGAACTTGCACAATGAAGATGCAAAAGAAGATGAGAGAGGCACAGGTGACGTAGTACTTGAAAGCTGGCAGAGTCGTCGCTCTGTACTGAACAAGGATAAAAAACCATATATATGATTAAACAATAGTGCAATACCCTCCAACCCCCTCTTCTCTAACCAGACATCATTCTACTATTGTTATTACTTTCCAATTATTAATAGCTTAATGTTAATGCACTTCTTTCAGAAGGCACTTCAGATGTTGCCAAAACATACCTCTTTTTCCAGTGTCTTATTGTGAAAGAACAGCGAGATTCTCTGAATGTCCTCCGACTTCAACCACTGTCTGAATATAAAAGAACTGAATATGAACTTCAGAAGTTGTAAAATGCGCAGCCGGGTTAAGAACTAACATGCCAAATGTTGGTAAACAATACACCACAAACTAGAGATGATTCTTAAAATGTCACAGTGTCTCACAGTGAAACTGTACTGGTGTTGTCATCTGGCTGGCTTCTTAAGTTTAGCTCATTTGGAGTCAGAACTAGATTCACAAAACAGTATTTGTAAAACTATGTTTAGAATAAGTTATGGGAATAGATTAAAGGAATGCTACAGAAAGACGAATAGGCTAAAGAACTTGTTTTTATAGGACACATGTAACTGTTTCTCCAGTGTCACCCAGGGCGTGCAGGCCCACAGCTTACTGAGCAGAGAACCTAATTGCTGCTCACTTTTGTGAATTGATGCCATCAATTGTGCGAATCATCCTTTCATTCAGCTCCTCTTCAAATCTCTTCTTCTGTGATTTTGTTCTAAATGAGAGAGTGATATGAATCAACTTCTGAAGGACAAATGGGACCAGAGAGAAATCTCGCAACAAAAATTCACTGATATATACAGGAATATATGGGAATGCATAGGTAAATATATATATATAAGAATTGGAGATGCTAGCCTTTCTGATCTTCTTGGAAAATGGTACTGCCCCAGTGGAACATCCTGAAAAGCAGAATAAAACTAGAATCATTATGTTAAAAAAAACAACAACCAACCAAACAAAGAAACAAAAAATACCCTCCAACAAAGTTCAAAGCAGAATGTTAACTTGGTTCAAATAACGGTGTCAAAAGATGGTAAGAATAATGCGGCTAAGAAAAGCTTTTGCCTTAAACCAGATGCTGAAAGAACATTCTGGAAGCGGATCAGTAGTATTCTCTCCATGCCGAGGCCACTGAGATGAGCTGAGACTGGGAGGCTTACATGGGTGTTAATTTTGCCATTCTCATTCGTCATGCTGTCTCGATGGTGGAGGTTGGCGAAGGGTTTGGCTGCACCCCAGGACTCCAGGTACTGAGTCATTCGGACCGATGCCCTCATCTTGGCCCCATCCATGGTGGGACGCGGCCGGCACTGTAGCTGGGGGCTCCGCCTCTCAGCCTGAACAAAGCATAAGAAATGTCAGAGGTATAAAGGAGGACACAAATGAAGACCATATGTAATGTAGATAATAGCTCATAACATTCAAACTGAGGCTGATGGAGTGGAAGAATGGCTTTTTAAACACATAATAATAAGAGAGGATGCACTGGAGCATACCGGCACCAATCCAGATTAGAGAAGAGACATTTATTATTACTGTTTTTGACTTGTTTTATTTGATATTTAATAAGCGTATGAGGAAAAAAAAGACCCCATCACATTATATCGGTGAAATTATCGGGACAAATCATTCTTATTGGATCCTCAGCAAATTGCGTGCCATAATGCACAGAGAAAAAAAAAAACATGTAAAATTATAACATTTAAACAGGATCCTTAATCCTGTTATAAAAATTAGGCTAACCTTTCATTTTAATCATGAATCACTCTCTCAAAGGAAACAAGTCAGTGCAAAGAAATGTCTAGGGTTAATGTCAATCATATTTAATGATTAATTACATCAAAATGTGCATGGGTATAATTATTAATCAGAACTCTGGCATAAAAAGACTGTAATTACACTCCAACCATGTGGTCTCTGGGCGTATAATAATCAAAATCACAATTCAGCAAAAATCTAATCCACAAAATTACATGCCAGTGCTCTCAGACGTAGGTATAAAAGTGGGCAGCCACACTGATGGGATGTAAGGTTCACAAATAGAAATGCTGGAGTCCTTGCTAAGAGAATAATGTTGCTATTGTGTCCTTAAGCCAAATAAACACCTCACTCGTGTGTACATACTTGACTTGATATATACACAAATGAAGCACATTATATATGTATTGATGATGCCAAGTGTAACAATAACTGTAGGCAGGCAAACCCACACATCCAATTCTAGAACATTCTGTTTCTTTTTTTTATTCTTTTCTTCTTTTTTTGCCTGGTTTGTCGCTGAGCTGTGAAGTGCCTTTTAAAGGGGCACTGTGATTAATTAAACGTGTGGACACAGGTGTCAAAAACGAACAAAGAGAATAAAGCACATGTTATACAAGTGACAGAATCATAAATTGGCACTCACTTCCCGATGTTTTTTTTTTTTTTTAACATTTTATCACATTTATGTTTCACAGATTTGGTTTTGTGTTCCTTTGGTAAGGTTTGGGTTTTCAGGTTTGGGATATTGGTTTTGGCACCAGTTGGTTAATATTTTGCCTAGTGTAAGCAAGCAGAAATATCATATTTTTACACCGGATAGTCCGCTGAGTTATTCCAATTTTTATTATGAAGTGACGTCCACCTGATTTGTTAACGTGATTTCAAGGTGAGGTTGATGATTGCTCAGATGAACTGGTAAATACACATTAAAACAGAGTGTAGATAAATTACATATATATATATATATATATATATATATATATATATATATATATATATATATATATATATATATATATATATATATATATATATACACATATTGGAGAGACTGCATGTGGTACCTTAGGGTTGATGACCAGGTAGGTGACAACACCATGTTCTTTTAGGTAAGGGTCCCTTTCCTGTCCATACCCCTCCTCCACTTTGTACGCCCCCTTCAGATGGTTCAGTGTTACAGAGGAGATATGGACACGGCTAGAGATGGACATGCAAAGCTTAGTTGATAAGGGCGCACTTCCACACAAATAGTTACACAGATAAAAAGTTACTCTAAGGATAAGGTGTTAGTATCCCGCCTACCCAGGCACACCTCCAGCTTCCATGTGATTGGCTAACGTGACGTCGTGAGACCAAACGTCGTATTGCCATTTTTGGAGGCCAATGACACCGCAAAGCACATTCCCAGAATGCACTCCAACACGCATGTTAATGTCAACTCCAGTTGCATCCCTCACCTTCCTAAAATAATGTAGAAACAAAAGCCACCAACATGTGCATATTCATGTATAATCCATTTTGGAAGAAAAATCATTTGCGCTTTAATAAGCAGCTGAGAGACAGCCTTTCTTTATTACCCTCTTTCCATTTTAACACGGTATCATTTACACCTTTTTCTACACGCTAAAAATGTACTTTTGGCAAAGCGACTCTGTAAATATCAGAGTATGCCAGCAATGCGTGTGTGTATGTGTGTGTGCGCGCGCGTGTGTGTCTGTGCGCGTATGTGTGCATGTGTGTGTGTTTATTTGCTTTGCACACTCAGATCTGTGCCAGAATACAAGCCCACTTATTTTCTCCATATCACATTGTGTTTGCACTCGAGGCTTATCGCAGCTGAGCCTGGATGCATGACTGTGGGTATCTTTTGTGTATGTGCGTGTGTGTGTGTGTGTGTGTGTGAGCGAGATCGTTTCAGTGCTCAGGCTGTCACATCATTCCAAATCTCTGGACCAGAGGCAGCTCGGTCTGCTGGGAGGTGTGTCAGAAAATAAGAGGATAGGGTAGAGGTGCCTCAATCACACCAAAACTGTATGTGTTTGGATGTGCGCGCGTGTGTGTGTGTGTGTGTACGTGTGAAAAAGAAAGATGAAGACAGAAAGGAGGTGACAGGAGACAGGTGCATGTGACAGGTGTTCAAAATCAAAAGGGAGAGTGAGAGAGAAGGAGAGATAGAGGCAGAGAGAGAGAGAGAGAGAGAGAGAGAAAGCAGAGGCTAACAGGCAGTGCCCTTGGCAAGGAAAACACTTTTGACCACTCAAAAACTTTGACAGCTCAATGCTTCTAGAATAGCTTTGAGTTGTAGGAATAGGATTTGTGACAACGCTGAAAATGACGCTGAGAAACAGGAGAAGGGGATTTAAGTGTTGTTCGGGACTGGAGAAGTGGGTATGTGTGAGAGGGAGAATGGGGTTTTACTTGATGGCCTCACACATATCCAGGCCCATCTTCACACAGTTTTTGGCGTGATTGGGTAAGGATTCCGGCAGCCCCGAGACACAGTAGTAACAGTCACCCAGGATCTTAATCCTCATACATTCATTGTCCTGAAATAACAAAGAGATTTACAATTCACCTTTATTCACTCGTCGCAAAGTCTTATGCAAAGAGATTTAACACAGTTGCTAATTACAACCACGTAGCAATGAGATAATATGGAATTTTCTCAAATATTAACAAAGTCATGAACACCAAGTATTTCATTTCATTTAAAAAGCTTCATGCGTGTGTCGATGAAAACCGGAAGCTCGGGATACAGTACAGTACAGTACAGTACAGTACAGCTCAGGGTACCTTTGCTATCTGGTCAAATTTTCCAAAGAGCTCATTAAGCATGTGAACAAGTTCTCCTGGAGAGCAGTCACTGGCCAGCCGGGTAAACCCAACAATATCCGCATAAAGAATACTGCAGAAGGCACACAGAAACATTCAAAAAAGAATAAGCTGAAATATACAAAGAAGATGTACTAAAGAAAAACATAACAAAACCCTTGACACTGAGGCATTTTATCAACTTTCAAACTAAACACAAATTGGTCGGCGCAGTAGACTCCACAACTATCCTCCGTGTCCGTCGACAAACGATAAGGTTTTAAATAATGCCTATGTGTACAATCTTTGCATCTCAGCAAAATTCAGTGTAAATTCCTCAGTGACTCTCACTAAAGAGAGAAAGGATGCTCTGAGGAGCTATCCTAATAACGGAGGTCAGGGAGAAGACGAGTGCTTGGCTTCATTTCTCCTCCTGATAAACAAACAGGAGAGCCACTTCACTCTGGGTTACTCCTCTCTTCATACAACACTCCTACACAACGGGAAAGATATCACAGTACAGAAATAATTCTCTACAGCGAAGAAAGATATTGCCTCTACGCCAGAAAAGACTTGCTGTCCTTCAGTGCTTTGGGTGCAGTTTTTTTTTTTTTTCCCCACATAGTTGAAAATCCATCTTAAAAATATGGTCTCAGATCCATTTTTGTGTGACTGTTATTTCTCAAGCACTTGAACAGTGCGATAAGACTTCTTAAGAGCGGTTTCAGGGGCAGTTTTATGTAAAGATTTACATCACAATAAACATGTTTTCTGCCTCATGGGAATGTTCACACACGTGAGGGTTTTTTTTTCTTTTGTAACACCCTGTCACAGTTGACTATAGCTTAAACATTATCCATACAGCCAGGGTAAAAATGAATGAATGAAGGTATCTCAATACTTATTTGTCATCTGTTGTGAAAACTCAATGATCTTACACCAGGTAGAGAACATATTCAGAATATTCATGAAGATGATGTGTGTTGCATGTATGGCTTCTGATGTTGGTGCATACTGAGTGTAGGAATACGTATAAGATTGAGTCTCAGGTCTAGATGCCAGCTTTCTGTGTCTGGTTGAGCAGCTTGCAAATGCTTATGGTCTCAGATATTGGTGAGTGGTGTATAAGGGTACCTGACGTTAGTGTGTCTTTGTACATAGAGGTTGTGGAAGTTGTTGGTGTTCTCGGCCTGGCCGAAGTTTGGACCCTTCAGCCTCTGAATGATCTCCGCCTTCATCACTCTGGCAATGTGGGCAGGGAGCAAGGAGAGCAAGAGCCGCTCCTATTGGTCAAAAAGACAAATAGAGGGACAGAAAGCAAGGGACAGAACAGAGGTAGGGAAAAACGATTGCATACCACAAACACAAACTCAACTTCTTGTCTGAATATCTATATTTATTGTAAGTGAAAGTAGGAAAATAGGAAAACTAATGAAAAGGAAAATATGATAACCAAAATACTGATGAAACAAAATATTAACAGCTGATTCAGCTATGTGTTGTCTAATTGTTGAGGGTTTTGGCGGTTGATCTTCAGAGAGGACTAGGTAACATTCAGTGAGGTTGGAATACTGCATTTATGGATTCTGAGTTTTCTCTATCTGACCCTTTTTGTGTGTGTGTGTGTGTGCGTGTGTGATCTCTCCAGCGGATAAGAGCTGTGAAAAATTTAGATGAGGTGCACTCAGTCTAGAACAAACTGAAGCTGAGACTGAAAAAAAATAGAGAAAAAAAAGAAAAAGAAAAGGGTTAATTACCCTCTGACTCAAGCACATATTCCTGCCTTTTAAAAATCGGGTGCATACGGCATGCAGGAAAATGTGCTTAAATAAGCCTGAGCCTAAATAAGCCTAAATAAAAACTGAGAACAACGATTTTCTCTGACAAATTGATTCATGCACAGGGTTCATATGTATTTACCGACGGGACATGAAGGTAATTAAGTTTAGACATACACCTCTATGTTTGTGTTATTTCTGTCACTGGGGTACTGCAGCGCTTCATTTGTATCTTTAATGACATGCGGGTAATAGCAAGCTGTCAAATTCTTTATTTCGAAACTTTAGAGGGTGCTAAAAATTTCCCGAGCCGTGCACAGGGGCCGAGGGCACGATGTATTTTATAAAAATGACTTGAATAACTTCTCTACAGGAGTCATCAGCGAAATGTGATGACATTTACTGAATGGCAGTGGAACCCTAAACATAATCTGACTGACAACCGACCTTACGCAGAGCTGATGTCTGTTTCCCTCAACTGTTCTGTGAGTGGATGTGTTTACATTTCTTTGAGTGTGTGTGTGTGAGTAAGTGCATATGTATCTGTGTGTGTATGGTGTCTTGCTGTCCACACCCATGTTGCTAAGAAGAATGCAGCACCCCCACCCCTACATACGAAAATAAATAAATAACAACTTCTATGCCATTTGAACGATAATGGAGTGTATTTGGGAATGCATCTCTGAGGTGATTTTTCACAGAGTGCCTAATGACTCCTGATAGAGCAACGCTGACTGAGAGAATTATGACTACAGATGTAAAAAAAAAAATCAGTTCCCAGGCAACTTTATGGAAAGGCTTCTGATTATTTCACATGAAATATTGAAAAGCCACAAGGGAAAATCAACACCTCCCCCCCCACCCCACCAAAAAGTTCCTTCCTCGCCTCTCTTCAGGAAGAGCTAAAGGGTGGGGAGTGTAAAGCTATTTTTGACCCCTTTCAGATTCCAGACTCCACCCAGCTTTTGGGTATCAGCAGTCAGCTGAAGTGAAATAATGGCCCTCTCTATTCATCCGCATGGATGACTCATACTAACCCCCACCCTCCATTTCCTATTCGGCCCTTTCACCCCTCCAGGCAAGAGCTACTGCTTACACCGCTTTCAGGCCGTTTCCAGCGCTATCGCAGGCGCAAATTTACGGCGGTGTAAGCACTTCGGTCAGCTCCGCCAGTTTAGTTTATTTTCCTATGCACCAGTTAAGTCAACAAAACTTGCTTTTCTTAAGTACTGTCAAATCTCTCAGCCAAGCTGTGGTTTTCCACGTACCTGCTGCTGCTTCTCAAACTCCAGCTTTATAGGAGACTTAATGCAGTTGCAGGTGTCCTGGTAAGTCTGTTTCAACGCGAGGTCCATCAGGTGTTTATGATAAGCTCCGGCCATGTTCCCGCAGATAAAGATGATAATATTGGCCAAGATCTGCACAGACAAAAAAAAAAAAAAAAAAAAAGCAAAAATCTTATTTCAAGACAAATACGAATCACATTCTCTGTGAGAATCTGAAATGGGAAAAACAGAAAGAAAAACAGCAAAATGAAAAGAGACAGAGAAAATGGGACTGGAAGAGCGAGTGAGACATAGAGAAAGAGAGAGATAGAGAGAGAGAGAGAGAGAGAGAGAGAGAGATGATATACTTCAAAAAAATTGAGCTCTACAGAAATTGAAAGAGAGTGCAGAAATTTTTTTTTTTTTTCGTTGTTATGTGTGAGACTTTTCACTGAGCGATCCAAGCAAACCTAAAACAAAATGAACCGAGTCCAAGAGTTGAGCAGATGGATGAGAGCTGCAGAAAAAGAACAGGACGACAGTCCATCAGAGTCTGAGAAGAGCGTAAGATGGTTGTAACAGTTTAAAAGTATAACATGTGGTCTCATCACGCCTCATAAACACGTCATTGAGAGAAATGTGACAACAGCAAGTTTATACTCAAACACAATACAGACGCATCGGTGTTCTCTGCCCTTCACAATCTGCCCGTCTTTTCAGAGCAATTCATTTCTCAATGCAATGTCACAAATGGGATAAGCCAGTTAAAACAATCCTACGTGATCCAGTTCAGACAGGCCTTTCTACAGAGTGAATAGATAATGTGTGTTCTATGATTTAAATGCTGAATTCATTGTAAAAAAAAAAAAAAAAGAAGTACTGGAGCAAGAGCGCAGAGCCTACATACAGGCCCTTCAAAAACCGCCGGAAAGAACAGCCAACCGCCGGAAAGAACAGCCAGCCACCCAAACACTCAAAACAGCGGGGAAAGAGTGATTCTGTATGCAGCAAAATAGCTTAGAAAATAAAACCTGGCATATCACTGAGTGCAAAGTAAGTAGCAATAAAAGTATTACAGTTAAAGATGGTTGGAAAGGGCAAAGCGGAATTAAATTACAGGTATCCGGAGATGAAATGACGTCGATGGGAAAGGAAGTGATCTTCAAGGAATTCAACTCACACCATTTAAAACGCGCAGAGATCTACCACTTAAATTTACCACATGATTTGATAAATGTCAGAATGATCGTTACTGGTGCTCTGCTCTATCCAGTGGAATCTTGAGTCCGTTCCGCTTGCCTCGTAAAGGTGAGGCTTTTGAACGCTGCAATCGTTCTGGTGCTACGATTACGCAATTGTAATTAGCAGGCTACTGGGTGTCCCAGTGTGCGTGGTTTTTAAATGCAAACCAAACGGTCATTAAGATTCAACCCGATCGCAAAGCGACAGCGAAAACGTCTATCAGTTTAATTACTTCGGCAACTTCCGCCAATAATCTTCAGAATGATGTTATTACGAGATTAAACTTGTCCAGCAAAAGTAATTACACAGTGCTTTTTAATCAATTAAGAGAGCGCGCAGTCAATAAAGCACATTTTTTTTTATTTCCTTACTCCTTATATAGGAACACAATGTTTGTCTTTCAGTTATTACGAGGGACAAAAGCAATATAGACCTGAAATTCAACAGAGTTCATAACTGGAAACCCAAATGTTTGCTTTTCTGCTTCAATATCTCCATCTCCCAGTGTCTCCCCTGTCTTTTTCACACACAGGTTTTATATGTAGGTTCAGCCTGTTAGGGGTGTACACCTGCAACACTTGGAGAGGATTGTTTTATAGGACATGGTTTCTGGGGTTTAGAGCACTTTTAATAACACGCTCTGCCATCAGTAATAACTCAATGAGCATAAGAGAGCAGTCATAAAAGACGAACACAAACTTGGGGTGGTCAAAGAAGGACCGGCTTAATTACAGTACGCAGACAGCCGGTGTTTGCTGTGGGCTTTTGAACCAAGCATACGCATGAGCAGTGTCAACAGTTTTCTTAAGCCCGGCGTAGAGGAGAGATTTCTGCCAGCTGAACACCTCCAAGGTCAAAGTATGTTAATAAACGCAAGACCTGATACAGGACTTTGTTGCACGGACAAGAAGAGCGATTCTTTCTTTTCTTCTTTTTTTTCTTTTCTTTTCTTTTCTTTTTACTGAGACATATGTACGTGCATGCAGAAGGTAGATCATTACCTGCAGTGCCTGAATTAGAGCCTCTCTGAGGGTCTTCTAATGAGCGACTCACGCAGCTCTTGAGAATGGAACAGACATGCTCAATACAGCGACGCTTGCAAAAACAAGACTCAGGTAATGGCCCTGACAGCCATGCCTCTCTACAGGAATACATTTAGGTTTTTAGGGTTGAAGAACATGGATAGGATATAACTAGGGAAACTGAATAAAGAGCAGTGACATACGGTTCTGCATGACCCACAGTTTAAGACTAGTGCAGCACAGTGCTTGGCTTCTTTCAGGCTTCCATGAGAGAAACAAATCTATGAGCTTTTTAAATTTTTTTTTTTTTTTTTGCAGCTGTCATAATGTGACCAGAGTGTTGCCACGGCAACCGGGACTGTTGCACTGGATGGGATAAAAACAGCTCGTTTAAGCGACCCTGAAAAACATTAGGTTAATAGAGTGATACCGAACACCTTATAGTTCTCAGCAGAGGTAGAAAAAGGGGCAAGAAAGGTTGGAAGGAACAGACATGATATTACTGTCAATGAAGCAAGCTTATTGAAACCCAGAGGCTTATCTGCTCCAATGCTATGTGGGTGTTTAAAAGTCACACAATGAATACTGTCATTATTTCTGAGCCCATGCTGTCTGTATTTTAAGACCTGAGATCACAGTTCAGGTGAAGGAGAAGTCAGAGGTAATATTTGTGAAGTATTTGTTATAGTCTGCCGATGAATAATTAAAATAGTTATTATAATGGATGTGAAAATAAATAACACCAAATCCCAGTGTTTCATAAGTGTTTGTGTCTGTGAGAAAACCAACTGATTGTAAACACAGGCAGACACTGTTAGATTGCACCCTTACAATTAGGTAGACCTTTCAATTGTCGAACAAACAGATCCATGACCCGGGGTCCTGTCTCTTCAATTTTTTTTTGCCGTGTCACTGAAAAGTGTATTAAACTGATTGGTTAAAAGGTTAGTCTCTGTAGTACTGAATAAACAGCTGAGTTTCATCACGCTCAAAGACCTTCCTCTATCTACAACAATTCAACACATTAGAAAATGCAATCTAGGTTATATCTAATACATTGTCTCACTGAACAGATTTGATGCAAAGCAGCCACACGCTAACTGCCACATCATGGAAAAGCTTGTTGAAAAAGATGAGCATAAATCACCTCGGCTCCAGTTCCACTGCTAAAAGCACTCTTCAGGTTCAAGGATTTCCAGAGAGAGATAATCATCATCTGATACAGACAGCCAAAATATAACTTACACCCACAGCAAAATAGAGAAATCATACAACTATCTGTGGGCTCAAAAACAAAAAAACAAAAAGACCCACCTTGCTACATCTGGTATAAATAGCATATATTTTAAGCCCCTTGTACAAATAGTTTATGCTAAGCGAAACCAGCATAAACTGTTTGTTCAAGATATGCTAGCTTCAACGTCACGTTATATTACTGATTTAATTTGCCATCAATAATCTGCACTGTAAAAGAGAGGGGTGAAAATAGGAAAAGTCCAATGACATGAGGAACAGAATAATTAGCTGGATACTAATGACATCACAACTCTCTAAGGAATGTTCTCACTTTGTCAATGTCACATGTCATGTTTGTCATTTGAAATTAAGTTTTAATTAGTATAATGCCTCCCAGAAACAGCACTGGCTGCTTAGCATCAACAACCTTTTTAAGAACAACCGCGTACTCAGAAAACTGATCATAAGAATTCAGAGACTCGTGCTATTGGGGTTTCCCACTGGATTAGAAAGATAGTTTTGCCAAACAATGCCAGAAAATACTTATGCAAGTTTCAAAGCCTGCTGAATGAGCTAAGCTTAGATCTTTATAAGTAGCTTGAATTGTTCATTCATGTCTGGGAACTTGCATGTGCACTAAAGTGCACATGCTAATCATTGATTTCATGATCTCACAAAAATTATAATATTACTGTAATTACTTGTAATATTACTCATGTCCATAATTAAGCTTTTATTCAGTGCTAAGGCTTCACTCTAATTAAAGTATTTGGCACAGCTGTAGATGTAGAGATTATATGACAGTATTAGAGCCACCAGCCTTAAAATTCTGCTCCAGAGAGTGTCAACCCTCAGTCCAGTCTGTCTCAGAGGGGACTGTGTCATTAAAGGGAAGACATCATCTGTCACGCAGGCCTGCCTGGGAGCAAGGGAAGACTGAGTCGTCTGCCTACCACCAGACCAAAAATCCCATGGCAGTTGGGACACAGCCCTGGGATTTCTCTTTCCTGTCACAGCAGAGTCTGTGATGATGATGACACCATCTCTCTCTCTCTCTCTGTCTCTCTGTCTCTCTCTCTCTCTCTCTCTCTCTCTCTCTCTCTCTCTCTCTCTCTCTCTCTCTAGTCATTGAAGAAGTTTTCTGGGACAAAGTCTCTACCCCATTTGAAACTTGTGATGTCTTTTTGTGATTTTCTCATTCATCATACTCCACAAACTAGTTCATGCCTCCACAAACTGGCTCACACACACACGTTTACCTGCCAGGCTAGAGGCTCCAGCTCTTCCATGGTAGATGACAGGCAGATACTTAGCACTAGAGTGTGGGAAGAGGAGGTCAGAATACTGGCAATGACAGCATCTCGCATGGAGAAGGGCAGCATGGTGTACACCACAAGCACAATGAACAGGAAGAAAGACACCTGCAAAGAGGAGAAAGACAGAGAGAGAGAGAGAGAGACTTTAAAACTGGTGTCACAGTTGAAATGCTCCAGCACTAACAACCACTTTTTTAAATTTGCCAAAAGAAAAAAAAACACACATGAGGTCAAATGGGTCAGAAATAGTACAATGAGGATTTGAATCAGCCATTGTCAACACAGTAGTATGCTATAAATGGAACAGTGTTGAAAAGCTGCTGTGTACACTACAGTCTAAAGGGAAACAGGATAAGAGGTAGAAAAAAGAGAACGGGAAGTTGCCTCCTGGAACCTGACTCCAGTCAGAGCTAGATTGTTTTCACAGAGCTGACAATGGATACATTTGCATTAATTCTATCATTACAGAGTGGTACATTTCTACAAAGTTTTCGCAGCTGTCTTTACTTTTTGCTTTTTTTTTTTTTTTGTCTTAAGAACAGAGCTAAATGGATTGTCACGACGCAGCCTGATGGCAAAGTGTAATGGATTTCTGGCTTGTCCACCTGCGCAGATTGTATCCCACACACACACACACACACACACACACACACACACAAACTTGTGGAATCCAATGTTCTGGTTGAGGCTGAGGGAATACGCCTGCACCGTATTGATTGGTGTAAGAGCCATGGGAGACAGGAGAGGAGATTAAAACTACAGACAGACCCTGTTACGCTTCATCCACAGAGGCCAAAACACGTATCACACAGAAGCTCAAACTTTCTCAACACTTGATTGAACTGTACCCCCCAAAAATGTTTTTTTTTTCCCCTTGCTAATTTTTTAAAATTTATGTATCATGTACACACACACGAATACCCATATACAGTTTACTTTTCGATTTGGTCACTTCTCAGTTGTTGTAGAGCGTTGATTTCGGAGTTGTGGAGGTGGAGGAGCTGTCTCAAGGTTGTCTGGGTTAAATGCAATGCAATCTTTCCTGCAATTAGACTCATGCAGGCAGATTTTGGACTGGGAAAATGTGAGGCCTGGGTTTGCCTGTTTCCTCAGGTGAACGGGATTGAGAGTGGCAGGCTAATTCAGCTGCCTCTTTCCATTTTGGGCGTGTCAGTGAAACTCCAGCCAACACATAGGAATTTTAAATAGCTCTGCCCTTCACTGCAGTTTTGTCGTAATTACCGATGCATACAAAATCGCAACTGGTATCTGATATCAGTCAAGGTGACTAAATCCGCTTTGCTCGTACAGACAAGAGCGAATGGGGTGCTCAGAGGGTTTGCAAATGCCAAATGGAATGGGAGAGCTTTCCAGAAAGATAGGTAAACAGACATTTGGACAAAAATGAAAAGCTGGAAAAAATAGACAGACAGACAGACACAAAGGATGGATGGACCAAATGCAAGGATAAATGGATGGATGGCCAATTTCAATTCAAATCAATTAAGTTATGTCTGTTGTACACTGTCACAGAGCAGCATTACATAATCCCAGGCCTGTCAGCGTCCCTCTGACAATCGAGGCACATTAAAGCTCCCTTTTACTACAGGCAACCACATCCTCACTGAACCCTGACTGAAGGAAATCTCCTGAGGAACAGACACTCAAGAAAGGGAAACCCAGTCTACTCTGGCTAGTGCCTGGAACTCAGAGTAGAACATTTAAAAGATCTGTATTAGTAAACTAGATATTTTGGCGACGTTAATTATGAAAATGCAGAACAAATCTAATTATGAAAATGCAGAACAAGCCCCCAAAGATAGATAGATAGATAGATAGATAGATAGATAGATAAATAGATAGATGAAGGGTGGATAGATAGATAGATAGATAGATAGATAGATAGATAGATAGATAGATAGATAGATAGATAGATAGATAGATAGATAGATAGATAGATAGATAGATAGATATGCACCCCATCCCCACAGGTCATCCAGATTTATACACTTCCGTGCAGTTTTTATATTTCAAAAATGTTCTGCAAAGAACATGAATAATGGAATTTGGCCTGGTTACAAGCATGAAATTGTTCAGAGTCTTTTAACAGCCTTAAATGGCATGCACAAGAGAACTATCCCATCTTCAACCCACATTGAAAAGAAACAATATTCTCATATTCAGACATGACTTTAAATGGCATTAATCCACTTTAATAATATCTTACAATATTAATGATTTGGATGGTAATCTTAGCTCATAATTGATGAAGCCCTCAGGAGAGTTTCTAGGATAGGACTCAGAGATATTACATTGCAAAAATTATTAAAAACTGTCTAGTTCATAATCTTAACCACCAGAAGAACTATTTCTGGCTTCGGCTCTATTAGACTCATGACAGAATCTTTAGTTAATCCTCGGTAAGATCAAACCGCCAGCCCCACAGCAAGCATGTGCTGTCTGTGTGGTGTTAATTAATGCTACAGTGAGGAAAGCATGCTCATATGTGTGTGAGTGAGGCTGGAAATAGCTTTGCTATGGAGAGGCACTCAGTCGTGTCACTCGGTGCAGGCAGTATGAATATGTCAATGTCATCAGCACAGGCCAGCGATGGTAAAGCAAGACAAGAGGCGATCTGAGAGTGTACTTAACATCCAGTGTCAGCTAGTGGAGGCGTTGTTGTTTTCTGCAAAAATAGGAAACCTTTTACCCAACCGCACTCATAAAAAAAAAAAAAGAAAAAAAAGAAAGAAAAACAACACCCTACAAGCACAAAAGCACAAACACAAGCGTACATACGGCGTATGATACGTCGAAGAATGAAGGATATTTTAAAACTTAGGTCATTTATGCGACTAGCGCAGCGAGATGACATCCCTCGCGAGTTTTTTTTTATACGTCGGCTAAATTACTGGTTCAAACCTACTTATGTGTGCCTCGTCAACTTCAACACGGACTGTCTCTTACAGAGACTTCCACATTCACTCTCCTTATATCCTTTTCATTGGGCTGTCAGTGAGTCACCAAACCCTGAATGGACCCAGTGCCTCGCTAATTATTACCCTCATCCATGCACGCTAAACAGATAACAGATACAAAACCCTCCATCCCATTGACTGACCTCCTGCCACACTGAACTATTATCCCAATCAATTCATTGCCACATGCTTCCATTGTGAACACGCTTTTTTTTTTTTTTTTCATTCCTTCCTCTCTTTTCTTCCTTCTGCGCTCTGTCCATCACTTTCTCGCACCCTGGAAATGAGGACTTTCTGTAAAACGGACTCCGGGGGCAACCTCTGATTGGTATTGAAATCATTTTAATTGGAGGAAGTGAAAGACCTTTGGACCCCTGTGGTTTTAGCGAGCTTTTCCTGTTCTCTCACACTGTCTCTATCACTCTCTTTCACTCTCTTTGTGATCCTCTGGCTAATTGGAGTATGATGGGAAGGTCCTCCTGCCCCCCCCCCCCCCCCCACTTGATTTACTTTTCAATTCAAAAACCCGCTTCAGTGCAGCATAAAAAAGTTTTGTTTTTTGTTTTTAGGTTGTTGGGGGGGTTTTTTGCATCAGTAAATGTTATTTACATTGTGCTGGTCTATAAGAAATAGCACAGCAACATTCTCCCAGAGAATCAACAGGCACCCATGTGTGATTAGAACCATACACACAAATACACAAATACAATATACAAACGTATATACATGTGAAAATAATACACTATCTGGGATCTCATGACTCCAGAGAGACAGTCTAAGGTTAATATGATATTCATATAAATTTGCACAGCAGGAAAGGTGAACACTGTTTGCACACAACACAAGTTTCAGACTGTATGAATCTTTTCACTCATTTGGGTGTATTAATATAGCTAAATTCTGGAAAGGGAATCTTTAGAAGGCCAAATGACTGTGGGTAATTATAGTTAATGTCATTCATTCACCCCCTTTAATTAATCTAATGCTGGAACATTCACATTCAAGTACCCTCTCATCAGTCACCTACGTTTTGGTTTGTTTGTTTGGATTTTTTTTATTATTATTTTTTTTCACTATTCATTATTCTTATGGGTATTGTTTCAGATGATTTCATCCAAGCTCAGAACAAGTGTCTGTGAATGTTGGTATTCTTCCACAGATGGCTCTCAGGGGTATTTTTCTTTTTTTTCTCCTGCTCTTCTCTTCAGTCCCCTCTCCACTCCTTTCCCTCTCTCTCCCTCCCTCCTTTCTTTCTTTGACTCTCCTATGTCTCTTTAAAATTTCCTGTCAGAACTCCCTCTGGTCCTTCTCAAAGAGAACACAAACATACGCACAGAAAGTAAACACATCAAGCAAATCTCCAGTGACTTCCGCAAAACAATTATCCAATCAGCTGGCAGAGCACAGATTAGCTAAAACCTATGGCACCCTCGCGGCTCATGGTGAAAGGTGAAATTACCCCTTTGTCCTGTCTATGAACCTGAATCGGATGTACTCCATTGAATCCTGGCAGGGTGAGACCGGGTTCCGAGTCCATATGACTCAGTCAATGTAAGAAGACAAACATACGCTCCAATTTGACAAGATGACTAACAAAATTGCAGTTTCTCTCAGACAGTGTTCTGTGAGGAAAGTGACCTGAAAAAACACCTGAAATGTAAGTACCAGAATAAACCAGTTTCCCCCCTGAGTCATGACATTGGCAACTAAAATGAATGGGAATGATATGTTCCTTTTCCAAAGACAATGGCCTCAGAATGGTATTAATCAGCCACAGAATTTTCCAGAACGTGTGAAGGCCCTTCAGTGTTTCCATGTGGCACTTGACCAAATGAATTATAAATAGAGCCTGTGTCTAATGAAGTAAAGTTTTTTAAGTTTGTCTGACTTTCTGTATGTTGCATCAGTGAAGAAGAGAAAGAGGCAAGTAAGAGAAAGAGAATGATCACTCCCGAGTAGACTTCTTAATAATGCAGCAGGAGGAATGAGCTCATCCCGACATAAATATAATAGAGGTGTAGAGGGTGGAGAGGGTGGAGAGAGAGAGAGAGAGATTAGACATGAAGAAATAAGGAATGGTGAAACTGCATTAAGGACGACCAGAGAAATGATGCATCACGTTCCTCTTGTTGTTCAACCGTACAATCGCTTTATCTTTAAAACCGCAGTCAGTTCACATAGCAAATTTCACCAGTCACCCCAGTCTCTGCTCTTTTAAGCTTCTCTGCCATTATACTGCCCACTAATAAAATATATAGCGTTTGCCTGTACCATCGTAGAGAACAACTCTTTTTTTTTTTACCATCTTAGAGCCAAATCTTTTTATATTAAAGTAATAACAATGTTTTCTTCACAGGAAAGCCAGTGTCAATCATGGGTTCCTTGTGTTAGAACTTCCATGGAATGTAGACTGATTCTTTGTTTGCTTGGGATATACTGATGTTTCATGGTGGTTTAGCTGTCTGTATGCACTAAGGTAAAATGTGACTTATCCTTTGGTTAGGAGTGTCTGCTTAATCAAGGATAAATGTTTCAGACTATGAATGACTTATTGTAAACTGATCTCTAAAGTCAGATTTATGGTGAGAAATATGACATACCTCAAAAGAAAGAGAGAGAGAGAGAGAGAGAGAGAGAGAGTATTTTGTTGGTCCGCATGTGTGGAAGTACATTTGTGTCTGTGACAGAATATGTTTAGTGACAGAGACAGAGACATAGACAGAGAGTGTATGTAATGTGCATGTGAAACTCATTTCCATGATTAACGTGAGACATGCACTCCAGATGAAGCTGTGTTACAGCCATTTACAGTCATTAGTGACACTCATGTGCCGTGAGGAGAGTGGTGAGCTGCTAAATGTCACCCACAGGTAGTGAATGAATGAACAGAGGAGTGAACTGGTAAATGAGACTGAATCAGTTAATGAGACTGACTGAATGACTTCCAAAATATGGATGGAAAACAATTATCTGAATGAAAAGGGAGCTAATATATTATCATATTGAAAAACAAACCAAGAAAAGAAAAAAAAGATGGACTGACTCACAAGTAAATCGACTAAAAAACATTTTAATCAGCGAACAGACAGGTTAGCCCGCTGAATTGAAGGGCTTGACAAACAGTCGATGTTTTACCATTAAGAAAAGGCCAGAGATGTTTTAGTGATTGCAGTGGGGCTAATTGTGTGCTCTGTTTGGTGGGGGGGGGAGGGTTGAGACTTGACTGGAGAAGTAGACTCTAGAAGCTTAAGACTGAGATATTTTCAGACACACATAACCATACCCAATTACTAAAAAAAAACACACACAGAAATGAAAGAAATTCAGAAAAAAAAAAACCCAAAAAAACAAAAGGAAGAATAAACAGCATAGAGTCCTGGTCATTGCTGTCTCACCTGGTCCCACGGGCAGATGATGCCACCAAAGAACATGAAGAGGTATCCCATGGCAACCAGACAGCCCCAGATGAGCAGGGAGAAGAGACGCAGCAGCTTTTTGAAGACAGACTCAATACAGACGAGGATGAAGATGGTGAGGAAGATGGCCAGTGTTGTGGGGACAGTAATGAGGAAGGCCACGTGGTCCTCCATGTCCTACAAGAAAAAAAAAATCAATACAAAAAAAAAAAAAAAAAAATCATGAGAAAATGTGTGAGATGTGAAAAAGCTCACAAAACATTCCGGAAAAAAAATAAGAGATTGTGCTTGTGAGAGGAAATTCACAGAAAAGCGGCCAGTGATTCATAGTTTTGCGGCATCTATTAAGATGGCTTGGTTCACAGGGTGAATTGTTAATTACACGTGCCATTCACTCTCCTATAAAAGTACCCTGTGAATGATCACTGTTTCTCTATAGGCTGAATAGAGTGATGGAAAAAATAGAGGCTGAAAATACTAGTACCATTTACTCTATACGCGTAAAAGTAAAGGGCAAAATACACACACACACACACACAGTCACACGCAGTTCCCTTTTGACCTCCACTTTAATTTTGAGACACCTCAGATTCTACATTGAGCAGGATCTTGACCCCTGTCTGAAGGAAATCCCATCATGTGTTTATGAAATATTCAGTAGATTCTCTGGCCCTCGTACAGTCATATCCAGAGCCTGGTCTCTTTGTCAGTCTGTTTCCCTGTTGTGTTAAGAGTGTGTTGCCTTATTCCAAATCTTCTTCATGTATAGTCACTCTTCAAAAGAAATGTAGAATGTCTACTAAACCACACGCAGTAAGCGTTGCAGCAAGAAACATACTTCATTTCAAGTCAATTACAAGAGTCAGCGCTTCATAAAACACTCCATACAAATCCTGCATGAATGTAGAAGAAACATCTCGTGTGACACAAGTGTACATGTTTACATCATAGGGCTAATGTTTGGCATATATATGTAAAACAGAAAGACAGTAGAAGTGTTCAGTGAAATACCGATGAGAAACTGACCATATGAGGCGTGGTGTGTGTATGTGCTTGTGCTTGTGCGTGCGTGCGTGTGTGCGTGTACGCGTGCGTGAGTGTGTGTGTTGGTGTGCATGTGCGTGTTTATGGCATGCTATTTTTGGCTAGATTAGCTCTGAGCCTGGTGAGCTGTTTTGTATGGATAGATTGAGTGTTAGCTAAGAGTCTATGCAATCAGCGCTAGTGTGAAATAGTACCATTTCTATAGTATGAGTCACCAGCTGTTAGGGGAGATACCCTCAGGTGCCCTACAGACTCTTGGAAAACAGTAAAACACCATCTGAATTTAAATGAAGTTATACCAGACATGCTCTCACACCATTTCTATAACCAGTCACAAAACATTCCACACATGTGTCCCGACAAAATACTCTCTTTCTTTCCCTCTCTCTCTCTCTCTCTCTCTCAGACACACGCACGGCAGGGGCGTTGGCTGGACTGTTAGCCATCAGGGGCTGAGCCCAGATTCTTCTCCATCAAAAAACTTTTAAAAACGTACTTTTAAATAGACTGTTTCTATGCATTTTCTTCTTGCACGTGAGGACTACACGTTGCTTAAAATATGTGAATATTGGAGAAGGAAGGAAGGGTTTGGATTTGATTGACCATAATCTGCACGTGAATATACCAGCCACTCGAATGTCTCAAACCAAAATGAGCATCATATCACACACCTGCTACCATTATTACTAAGCCTACATGATGGAAAATCATCAAAAACCCATAATACAATGGCAACGTGTAGCTTCAACTCCTTTACCAGTTCAAAATCTGTGTACATCCATTTTTTTCCTCACATTGACTGACTGTGCGAGTTAGCCTTTGGCATAGTAACCCCATCAGTTGAAGAATTGACAGAGACCTGTCAGCACATAAGACACTAGTATTTCCATGTATTTTCCTGTAAACCCTCTCTGACTGGTCTTGCCTCCGTTCATTGAAGATAAAATACAACACTCCTTTCTTTGAAGGTACAAAATTACGACACTGTTGTCTTCTGAAGTTCAGTTTCGTAGCGACAAACTGCTCAAAGCGGAGAATTATTCGGGGCTAAAGAAAAAATCTTCGGGGCTACATCCCCAAATGCCCAGGCCAGGCGACACCCCTGATGCACGCACGCTCACGCACACACACACACACACACACACACACACACACACACACACCCCTATAATGCTTCATTAATGACCTGCTACGTCTCACTGGTCCACTGAATGTGAGGCTCAAGGTCTAATTAAGTGGCTGAATCACTGATTGCATGATTAGCCCTAAACTACCAAAGTTTTTTTTTTTTTTTGCTTTTAACCTCACCACGTTAATTTTTCTCATTCTTTTTACACCCTTCTCTCTCTCTCTCTCTCTCTCTGTGAATGTGAATGAGGAGCTCTTATCAGCTCCAGTCCTGGTAATGACTATAGGGCCGAAAACACGTGCAGACAGCTGATTGAGCGTTAGTGCTTGTTAAAATCCATTTTACAGCAATTACAATGGGACTGGATCTGCAGCACTGACCGCCTTTGTTAGCGCATAGACTGTTCTCTGCCCTTTTCCAGTTCATTTGTCTCCTCCAACTGTGTGTGTGCCCCCACGCGCGTGTGTGTGTGTGGCCCCTGCGCGCGTGTGTGTATGTGTGTGTGTGTGTGTGTGTGTGTATGTGTGTGTGTTTGTTTAACACCAACATTGCTGATGGGACAAAAACACAAGACACTGTCAGCAGTCTAAAAGTTGGCAAATCAACAGGAACCGAGACTGAGCCATCTTTCAGCATCCTCTGTTCACCGTTCAGTCAAAACACACGTTTGTACACTAAAGACAGAACCTGTCTGCACATAATACAAACCCAAATTCCATGGATTTGTACATGATTTTTTTTTATTATTCTCCTCTCCCGGTTGAATTTTTCTCTTTATTTTTGGTGTGAGTGGTTGGTAGTTTTACTCTGTGTGTGTGTGTGTGTGTGTGTGTGTGTGTGTGTGTGTGATGTGTATGGGGGAAAATGAGTGTGGTATTCAACAGGTCCAGAAGTGAAGCTATTCTTTTTTCATTTGAGAGCCTTTGATACAGCTGAATATTCCTTCACAGTATTAACCTTCACAATGTTGAAAAGACCTCTGCCCTTCATGGATTCATGAGGCTTTTAGCAGGTTTTTACAGACCTACTGTCTTCCAATAACATGGATACAATGACCACCCTTGCTCTGACCTAATAGAGATTCAGTATACTTCCCCACAGGAAGTGTCAAAGATAAAACTACATCAGGTGACAAAGATAAAACTACAATGCCCAGAAATGCAGAATTTTCTTTATCTTATGTCAATGACAGATAAGAGCAATATCAAATCATCATGCTCACGTAGCTAATTTGTCTCATGCCAGAAAAACATGTCCTCAAATGAACTTCTCAAAATAAACCAAAATTCCTACCAAACACTTTACACAGCTCTAAAAATTTCTGTTTCCTTCAAGTAATCATGCCATTTTTACAATCAGTTTGACTCTCAAAGGACCAAGGGTGTGCTGAGAAGCCTTTCTGCTCTACCTTTCTATGTCAGACAAACACAGCAGCAGACCTGCATGTGAAAACGGCTTGGAAGAGTCATTAGTGAGTTTTACTTTTTGTTATGTGGCAATAAACATTTTTCAAAGGTACTGGTGAGGCAGCAGGTGGGGGTGGAGAGTGTTTGTGTGTGTGTGCGTGTGTGTGTGTGTGTGTGTGTGTATGTGTATATATGTGTGTGTGTGTGTGAGTGCGCACGCGTGTGTGTGTGTGGTATGGGAGGTTGTTTTGTGAGACCCACTTTAGCAGTGCTACAGTGAGGCTGACAGTATACAGAATCTTAAGCACTGCTGCACTGTGTCTATAAGTCCTAATTACTCTACATTAGTGGAGCTTGCTGTGCAATGCAGCCCTACCATCTCTGTAACTCACCTCATTGATTACTCCCTCCCCTCCACCTCCTCTCCTGTCTCCTCCTCCTCCTCCTCCTCCCATAGGCATTATCATATTTCTGCAGAGGATGGGGGTAAGATACTGCGGGCTACTCCCTAATAATTTGTCTCACCATCAGGACCAGCACCACCACTGAAAGTGAGGAGCTTCTCCATCTCAAACCACTGGCTTCTCCATCTCAAACCTCAGTGCTTCAGCCGCCTATGTAAATCGATTCAATGCTCTTGGGTCCAAAAGAGAAAAGTACTCTCCCACTGGCTCCTTCTCTACGGACCAGCTGAGGACGAAAAGGAAATGGGTTTTGTGTCTATGGATTCTGTGTGTGTGTGTGTGTGTGTGTGTGTGTGTGTGTGTGTGTTTGTGTGTGTGTGTGTGTGTGTTTATGTGTGTGTGTTTGCGTGTGTGTGTGTGAATGTGTATGTGTGTGTTTGTGTGTGTGTTTGTGTGTGTGTGTGTGCGTGCGTGTGTGTGTGTGTGTGTGTGTGTGTGTGTGTGTGTGTGTAAGTGTGAAGCCATGTGGGATGTGTGCATGCGTGGCTCATGGCCAAACAGTCGCTCTGAATCCAGGATTTGGCTCTAAGTGTAATTTGAACGGGGGGAGAGCACCGCAATCATTACAAATCAAATCTGTTTCATAAAAGGTTCATCTGGCTGAGTGAAGAATTGTTTGCATTTTTGCCTTTGCATTATCCTTAAATGTGTTCCACTCAATCTGTCTTAATGCTAATTTTTTTTAAATATACACCAATAAAAGTCAAATATGCAGTATAAAAATTCAAAGTAAAAAAGAAAAAAAAACAAGGATCCATGGCTCTTTGAGAATGTACCCCCTTTTCTATGAAAGCTGGAAAATCAATAAAAAAAATTATGTATTCTAAAAAAAACAGTAATAAGTAGTTGGAAAGAACATATTATACAGTGGTCTCACGATAATTTGTCATTCCAGCTCAAATCAATGGAAGAATTATGACTCAACGGTGCAAAACAAAGAGAGTGAATTGTGGGAAAACTTAATTGAGGCTTTCTTGAAAGTCATAGATATTAGCTGATTACTTTGACTTCACATATTATTATCCATGATTGATTAAACACAACGTTGGATGTTGGACCTTTTGCACAGATTTCCTATAAAAATTTAACCGATGAACTAAAATTCATCTGATTTGCTAAATTCTGCTGCCGCTGCTGGTATTTGTTTGTTTGATTGTTTGTTTATTTACTTATCTATTTATTTATTTATTCAGTCTCTCTTTTACTTACTTATTATTTATTTATTTCAATTTTACATTGTTATGGCTTTACACCCTACACGCCTATAAATCTATAAATCCTGGCCACTTAAGATCGACCACACAAGAATCAATCTTTACACTTATTTGCACTGAAATAACAAGATAGGCGTTTTCACAAGGAAACCACAGGACTTCCCTTCTGCAGGAGAGAAGGGTTGAAACTTTCAAAATGAAACAAATAAAGGCAAGCTGGCAAAAGAGAGATAAAAATAAGTTGGTGTTTTTGGACATTTGAGTCCATTAGTGGCTCTATTGTAATGATTGTTTCTGTTTTCCTGATAAGTCCGTGCTACACTTCAAACAAAAACTCCCTTACAATAACAGTGTACTGATGCCTCCAGAACGACCTGTACTCTTTTCAGTATTTTTTTTCACAAAGTCCATATGTACACACACACACACACTCACACAGACACAGACACACAGACACACACACACACACCCCCTCGGTACCCACCATTTAGGTATGTTTATGTCAGAAAGAGAGAGAGAGAAAAAGGGAGAGAGAGATAGAGATAGAGATGGAGAGAGGGAGGGGGGGATGAAAGATGAGAGATGAAAGCCACATAAGTCCAGCACTAAAACTGAACTCTCATACACGGATGAGACTCACAGTCACTCATACGACAGTAAGTGCAGTGACACACAGAGAGTCACACTCCAGTTCAGTGTAAACACTCAGAGCCTCTCGTTCCTCATTCCCACAGCCAGATTCAGACCACACACTGCAGGTGTGACAGACAGACAGACAGACAGACAGACAGACACAGAGAGGCAGTGAGAGGAACAGAGAAAGAGAAGGTGCAAAAGTAACATTTCAAACAGATAACAAAGAAGCAAGACAGCAAGGGAGAGAGAGAGAGAGAGAGAGAGAGAGAGAGGCAGAATGCAAAAAAAAAGAAGAGAGGAGAGGGACGAAAATGAGACAGAATCACACAGAGAAAAAAGAAAAACAAACTAAAGTGAAGAGACAGAGTGGGAGACTAACCAGTCCAGAGGCGAAGAACACGGCAAGCAGAGCCAGACACGCTCCCATGACGATGAGAAGCAGGAACACGATGAGGGGATGCTGCTGGCTCATGCGGTAGTACGACTCATAGAGCCAGTCCGGGGACTTGAGTCCCCCGACAGAGACCCCCATGTCCTCTGGACCCTCCAGCAGGTAGGGTCTCGGAGGGTGACGCATGGGGGTGTCCCGTACCCCCGTGCTTTGACCCGAGCCCCCTTCTTCTTCCTCTTCCTCTTCCTCCTGTTGCTGTTGTTCTTCCTCCTCTTGCGGAGCGCTCAGCTGCAGAGGACTGGACAGACGCGTCCCGTACGAGGGCAGGAGAGAGAGCACTGGCGGACGCAGCATCCTTCAGCCAGCATGATGAGAACTGGAGAGACTGAGGCGAACAGCACACAGAGAGGGAGAGAGAGTGAGAGAGAGAGAGAGAGAGAGAGAGAGAGAGAGAGAGAGAGAGAGAGAGGTGGTGGGAGGAGTGCTAGTCAGGGAGAGAGAGAGAGGAAGAGGGAGAGAGAGGGGGAGATTTTTGAAAGGGAGGGAGGAAGAGAGAAAAAATTGTTAAAGTGATTCTAAGAGGTGTGTCTCATTCTCTCTCTCACTCTGTGTGAGTGTGTGTGTGTGTGTGTGTGTGTGATTGAGAGAGAGAGAGAGAGAGAGAGAGAGAGTGAAAGTGTGCATGTGGATGTGAGTGTGTGTGTGTGTGTGTGTGTGAGAGAGAGAGAGAGAGAGAGAGGGAGGGAGAGAGTCTGAGAGAAAGTCTGTCAAAGAACGGAATAGGAGGGAGGGAGAGAGGGTAGGGAACAAAAAGAAAAGAAGGTTGGGTGGGGGGGGGGGGGGTAACAGCTGTGGTAATGTGTGCTATGCAGAGGAGTGAGTCGGTTTATTAACGAGCAGGGTTCAGCGAATTTTCATACAGTGACAGTCAAATGGAAGCGAATAAAACAATTCATTTTAATAAGAATAAGAGAAGGAAAGGACTCAGCAGGGGACAGTACAAAAAAAAAAACACAAGAGGGGTCTGCACAGTACTGAAAGGGAAAGAATATAAAATCCGAAAAAATCTGAGAAGAAGCCAAGACTTTGTGTGTGTCCCATCTCTCCCTCTCTCTCTGTCTGTCTTTCTCTCTCTGAACTCAGCAGCTGAACATTAACAATAGCAGGACCTAATTAGACCCTGGAATACCTCCCTCAGTTGAATCAGCAAGCGTATGCATTGAAGACTTAGAGAGTGCAGAACCTTACAATTCCTTTCATCACTTGAAGAGTCAGCAGTGATCACCTAATATAAAAATGAAGGCAGAACTGAAAACGCACTTGACACAATGTAACGCCGAAGGAAAACGTCCATGAAGAATCAAATATAATGCACACACCTTTAATGGCTAGCGATAATACACAGCCTGGAGCAATGTGTGTGTGTGTGTGTGTGTGTGTGTGTGTGTGTGTGTGTTGAGCAAGCCCATATGTATAAACACTTTAATCAATCATTCAAATTCTTCAGAGAGACTGATGTGCCTTCAGACTCTGGTTGGGGCTTGATTAGATTTCAGGCATATCTGTGCTGCAGAGTGATGTGACGTTCAAAAATAGTGACATTATTACTTTGAGGGAGAAAGACAAAGTACTTTGAGATTCACAGGGATCTCTTTACTGTAAAGGGAGATAAAAACATAGATGTACAGATGCAATCGGAAATATTTAAGCCCGTCACCTCAAAAGACGTTACAGTGATGTGACCCGAGGGCAACGAAAATATATATGACAAAAAGCCTCATTAAAACAACAAAATATATTTATGATGCATATTTGAGTTATTTTGAAAACATGAGCTGACTTGACTTTGAGTTCAAATGAAAAAATGTAACTCTTTTCACAAAAATGTGCATGTGAACTATTATTCAACCCCCAGGTTCAGTACTTTGTGGAGCATCCTTTTAGCTTCTGTAACTTCTAAAAAATGTTTTTGGTAAGTGCTGACAGGCTTCTTACACCTCTCTGTTGGAATCGTTGGCCATTCTTCACGTGCAAAAGCCTCTAACTCATTGATGTTTGACGGCTTCCGTGCTGCAACTTCTTTAAATCCCACCAAAGATTTTTGATGAGATTTAAATCGGAAGACTGAGAGGGCCACTCAAGGACATTCCAGGATCTATTTCACAACCACGCTTTGGTTGACTTGGAGATGTGCTTAGGATCATCGTATTGCTGGAGAGTTTGATGATCACCGAGGTTCAATTTACCAGCAGAAGGCATCACATTCCTCTTTAAAATGGCCTGGTAGTTTTAGGAATCCATGATGCCAGTTACAAGGTCAAGGCTGCCAGTTCCTGCAGCTGAAAAACATCCCCACATCATCAATGACCTACCTAGCTTGACTGTGGAGAACTGGGGATGGTATTCTTCTGGTCATAAGCCTGGCCTTTCTCACGCCAGACATACCACTGGTCCATGTGTCCAAACAGTTCCAGTTTAGTTTCACCAGTCCATAGAACTGTCTCCCAAAACGCTGCAGTCCTATCCAAATTCCTCCTGGCATATTCTAGTCAACCTTTGATGTTCCTCGTGGTCAGGAGTGGAGTGCGTCATGGAGTCCGGCCATGAAGTACTTGTTTATTCAGTGTTGCCACTGAAGCACTTGTCCTGGCCTTCATCAGATCATCCTGTAGGGGTTTTTTGGTAACACGAGGGTTTTTATTGGTTGTCCTGATTAAGTTGCTGAGGGCTCTCAATGAAATCTTGGGCTTTCTCCCACAGCCAGGCAGGTTTGCAGCTGTGCCATAAGTTTTAACCTGTCTTATAATGCTCCCAATGGTGTCTCTTGGAATGTTACATTTTTGGGAAATCCTCTGATTCCTAATGTCCCTCAGGTACAATGAAATAATTTCCTCGCTCAGCTTCTGTGAAAGCTCTTTAGTCCTACCCATGATTGTAACTCGCCTTCAACACTTTCATGGCTGGGGTTTATATATGCATCAAAGCTAAGGCTAATTAAGGATCACTACAGAGTTCCCAAAAGCTTAATTATGTTTCAACTCCAATTTAAGCCATAAAAACTAGCAGAAGGTTTTGGAAACAACAGTATTATAAAGGGGTTGAATAACTGTGACATGGTGAGATAAACAAAATATCCTCTTACTCACAGATACTACATCATACATTTTCTTGGTTGATTTTATTTATCATTCAACTGATAAAGAAGTCATCCAAAGCAAAATGTAGCTCTTTGAAAAAACGTTCATTGGTAAATCCTCACAATCTTTGGGGGGTTGAATATTTATTTGCAACTGTACATTGGTGACTGCAGTATGTGTAAGTGTGTGTTTGCGTCTGTTTACGCGGCTGCATGATGACACTTATAACTACAGCACTTCATTATCAGAGACTATCTGTTGTCTCATGTCAGCTTAGCTTTGTATGTGATGCATGTGTTCATTATATAAGTCACTTTGAGAAATACCATCTGCCCAAATGAATAAACGTAATGTAAATGTAAATGTAAATGTTAAATGTTTCAGTTTCCCACTTTTTCTGCATATTTGAAAGGCATAATTACCCAGCATTCTGTCAGTCTCCATTCACACAGGAGCGCTGTAAGTCGAGGTGAATGAGGCAAGAACACGCTGTCTCCGTCATCTGGGCACTTTTTTTCCCCGCAGTACGAGTTGTACAGTATCAAGCAATGAAACATGCTCAGAGGAGAGCGCTACTCTCTTGACTCCATCTTCAACTCTGTGGGCACTTGACTACTGTCAAGTGAGAAATGGAAAGGGATTCTGGCTGACTCACCAGCCTGAGGAATTTGGCCAATTTTGTTCTCGTAGACCCCTTGCCACAACTGGCAAGTTTTGAATGTGTGTATGTGTGTGGCATGTGTGTTGGGGGGGGGGGGATAAAAGGGTGTGTTCTATCAGAGGTAAGAGAAGATCTGATCTCTTGCGACAACCCTGATGTACTGACCCACAAAAATGTCACTGTGTCTCCTCTCATGCAGCTAAAGAGGGGGTGTGAGGTAGAAAAACAAAAAAACAAAAAGAACGCCAAAAGCCCTGCGGTGGCAATGAAGAACTTTACAGCGTGTATTCAATTAGGAGCGCAGTCATTGGCAATCTCATTTGAGAGTGACACTCTCACTTACCATCAGTCGTCACTGCCGAGTTCACCGATCCAGCAGCAGCCTGTATGAAAATGCATAGAATAAAACACATGGAATAAAACCTCCCAAAACCTCATTGATGTTGCTTTGAATGTTTTATTTTGGAAAGAATATTAAATCTTGCATCATTAAATTGGAAGCCTTTTTTTTTTTTAACAACAGTTACAACCAGGGAAAATTCAGACAGAGAAATTCGTGAACATCAACCAGAAAGTGAGAGTTTTCTAAAATTCAAGGCGTTCTCTCTCTGTCTGCAGGATTTCTGTGCCTGAGTCCCATCTGTTCTTGTGAAAACAACTCCAAAAGAGTCATCCAAGGTCTTCGGCTTTTTACAAACGGATGGACATTCTGGACTTACTTACGTACAGACCCATCCAAGTAAAGGTCACAGAGGAAAAATCCTTGCTGATAGACTGCTTACTCTGGGTTTAGCTGAAACAAACAAAGAAAAAGAACCAACTTCTGTGGTTATTTTTATGTCATTTCTGATGTTCTTTGAGTTGGTGACATCATGATCTTCTTGGTTTTCTCCCGGATTCTAGACATGAGCTGACAGAAAACAACAGATTTATAATATTAGCAGAATGGTAGCCAACTTGTGTTTTTCAAAACTTTGAAATAAAGTTTTTATTAAACTTCATTCTCTGACACAACTAACTAACTGCTCTAACTAAGTCGAAGTAATTAGATGCAATTTTTATTGGTCAAGCCAATCACAAAAGGATTCGTGATCAATGGAATCAAAAGAATCCTTTTTTTTTTTTCTTGACTTAACCATGTTTTATACCATTGAACATAAAACACAATGTATCTGTTCTCAGCATGGAAGTGAGAAAATGCTGAAATGTTCGGGTTAAGATGGCACTCAGGAACTTCAATAATAAGCTCCCTGATAAACCACAGTGGTGTACAGTTGCTTGGGACTGTGTCTTTTTTCCTGGATTTTAGACTCCACAAAGTCTGCTTCAGCGAAATGGCCTGATGATCTCATTAGCTTTGGGCATGTGAAGATCCCCAGTGCCCTACACACACACCGCACACTACACACACACACTACACACACACACACACACACACATGCATAGACGGATCAGTAGCCATAGCCAGCTACTGCAGCGGTGTGACCTTCTTTTTGTTGAGAAGCCTTAATCTAATTCAAGTGCTTTGGCCATTACTGGTATTGTCTTATCCTCTAGAGAATGGTACGATAAGTCCAAACCTCCCAGTCTCTTATTGTGTCATCTTATTATCATTATAATTAATGGTGTTATATTGACCCATCGAGTGGATGAAACAGTAATGTGGTGTAAAAGTAGTTTCTGTTCACTCAATGCAAATTCATTACGAGAGAATAGATGTTCGCCTCTTGGAGGCAGGATTTGTGTTAACACCTTTTGAATCCAGACTCAAATTCAATTTGGTGCTCAAAACCCCATCTTAGCAGTTTTTCCATCTCGGCCATAGTTAAGTGATGTCGATCGATCAGAGTAATAGGTCTATGCTCCAAGAATAACACAAAATTAGCTTGAAAATAGCACTTTACCAAAAGGAACCATCTGCTAGGAGAATCTACATCTTTAATCTATAGCTACATTACACAGAGGTCGAACAAAATGATGTCCAAGCTGCATCATTCAGCATTTAAAAAACAAGGGAAAAGACAGTTCTGATAACTTATTGATTTTTAGGACAGGACTTATTTTGTTGAAACTAACATTATATCATGAGGGAAGGGATATTGAAAGATACGATTTTTTTGTGTGGGTATAAAACATTTTATCTCCTTTTCGTCCATTGGTCACGCACCCAGTTCCACAATCAAGTCTCTGTGGTATTAAATCAAGTCAAGATGAGACTCAGCGCTGAAGTGCTGAATGGTTGAAATTGCTCTTGGAAGTGAAATGTAAATCCCACAATCCTCTCTTCCTTTTAATTTGCAAAGCCACCGGACCGGCCAATGGGAAGCGTCTGAACTCTGACAGGCTCTCCTGCTGTAGTCACATGCCGCTGGCTCCCTGAGCCTAATCCAGCCGCAGTCATTTACAGACCCTGAGCCCGAGCAAGGGACCGACAGTTTCTTTTTATTTATTTATTTTTTCGCCTTTAACACATTTTGGGTCTGGGCGAAGTTTCGCCATTTACGAAGTAACAATCCCCAGCGAGCAAAGACAACAGAGATCAAGAGGATGAAAAAAAAGAAGAAGAAGAAAACGTGGCAGTGGAAGAGGATAGAATGGGATCAAACTGAAAAGTCAGGGAAAGAAAGAAAGTTTCCAGCAGATCAGGGTGAGAAACAAGAAATTATGCATGACAATAAACATGACTGTTCAACTCACAGGCTTACAAGCTGAAATAAACAGTGCAGTCGGCTTTTTTTTTCTGATTGTTTACTCAGTCTCTGCATTCTCAAGGTAGAAAGAGGCAGACAGAAAGAGAAAGAAAGCGAGAGAGAGAGAGAGAGAGACAGAGAGAGAGAGAGAGATGCAAAACACCTGCTTCAAGTGACAGAATGGGAGCATTGTTGTGAAAGAGGGAAAGAGAAACTGTTTGTCTTTATGTGAGCATGTGAGCATATGGACATGACAAATTTCACATATCTCTGAAGACTCCATACATTAAGATTTAAAGCAGCATGGTTACAGCGTGCCGTCTAACCACAGTCAAGGTGTAGCGTATGTAAGGAAATGGGTCGGGAGAGTGCACAAACGGGTCAGTGGGAAAATTATGAAAAACCGTCAATGGCGTCTCACATCAAAATGTTCTCACTCCCTCATGGAACAGTGTGGAATACTGAGAAATTCTCATTCTTAAAAGGGAAAAAACTTAAAATCTGAAATTATTGTAGCACAGAACTCCACGTTCATATTCATGTGTTAGTCTGTGCAACTGTTGCCCTGACATGGCTTAGCTCATAGAAAACAAGGTGTGCATATGCTGGCTTTTCAACAGTATAAATGAATAAATGAATTGCAGATGGATTTAATACTGAATAATCTGCATTCTGATTTGTTTAACAAAATTTGAACCGTTCTGAACTGTTATAGTATTTAGATTTATTACAATAATCAGGACAATTAGACTTGAAATATTATTAGATGATTAGATATTTCAAAAAGAAATATGTTTGGAACATTCAGATCATCTCAGATCATTTCAATTTACTTACAAACTCTAAAAGCATCTATTTTCCCTTTGATGTCACTATGCAGTCCTTGGTTGTTTTTTTGTTGGGTTTTTTTTGTCTTTAAGTAATTGCCTAATTAGTTGTAATTTGTGCAGTCTGAGCTATTTAATAGTTCTTGGAACAACATTTGTGGAGCATAGAACTACAAAGAAATAATTGTCTCATTCTCATGGAATATTTCATACATAAAAATAAGCCCACACAAATTGTGCGTCCATTGGCGATAATCATCTGTAATGGTTGCTTACACGAACAGATTTCCTTGAAGTCCGGTTGCGAGTCCGTGGAGACCGGCTTGCATGCCTCCATGGAAACAAGAAAGAAGTCACGCTTATCAGAGAGCGTATCAAAAGGAAGCAACTTACTGACACCTCCTGGGAGATGCACCTTTGTCTTGGATTTGTCACAATCTCAATGCTGGAAGGGACAAAAAAAAAAAAAAAGAGCAAGAATTAATTGGATTTTCGCATGGCCAGTTTTAAGGTTCCTTCACCTTCAGGATCTAAGAGGCACAGATGAAATCCCCTGTTGATTCGGCTGGGCCGATCTTTTCTGGTCCAATGCTGAGCTTGCCTTAATTAGCAGTGGATCTCCACAGTTATTTGTTTACTAAGGACAGTGATTAGACATGAAACACTGTTGTGTAGATTTGGGCTGACATTCTCCTTTTGAATACTAGTGTGAACACACTGTGCCTTGGTGTACTTTTTACAAAGGACAGCATATAGTTCATGTGCCAAACTAGTCACCTACAATAAATAGAGAGTTTGTTAAGAACAGATGGATGTGAATGGATTTATGATTACTGATATAAATTAAATCCAAAATAGAGACTTACAAGCACATACAAGGGCTAATGGAAGCACACTTACAGACAAAATCAATAAAATAATTTTTAATTGTGTGAGTGTATCTGTGTGTGTATGTGTGTGTGTGTGTGTGTGTGAGAGAGAGAGAGAGAGAGAGAGTGACAGAGAGAGAGAGAGATAGAGAGGAGTGAGCGATGCATAGGGTAATTACACATTGTTCACCTGCAGACATAATCAAGCATTTAATTGCTGTACAGAGGAAAAATTTAATGGCACAAAAATAAGACGTCTGGCTCCTCACAGCAGTCTCGACTCTTAACAGGATCTCAGACAGAGGACTGCCATAGCCTACTCTTTCCCATCAGGCACAGACTGAAGTCAGTACAGTAATGGCTCAAATCTGCATCCATGCTAGAAAGGAAGAAAGAGTGATACCAAAAATCAGAGATTTAACTAGTTAATCATATAACTACTAAATGTTTTGGTCTCATTTACAACTTCTTCATTTGCATTAATAAAATGTGCTGGTATAAATGCTCCTTTTTTTATTAAAGACTTAATTAGTAAAGTTGCTGAAACTCCAGGTTTCACTGTGTTTCTTTACCTTTTTCATCTTCTTTATGAATTTTCTTTCCTAAACTCTCTGGGGAGTAAAAAACTGAAAACTTTAGAGAAATAAAACTTGGAGTATGTGTTTCAGATGCCTGGCCTTATACAGGCCAGCAGCCTGGATCCAATCACCCAGATGATGGTGGTATAGCACTGAATCCAAACTTTTTTTTTTTTGTTCACTCTGTGGCTAAAAGAATCCCAACCACAGTAATTACCAAAAAATCTTGAACTTTTCTTTTCACCCTTCATCTCAGTTTGGAATTGCCAGTTCTCTGTGCTACCCCCCGGTTTAAACCATAACATCATATCAGTGTTAATCTAGTCTGGCAGATATAGCGTCTGGTGCATACAAAGAAAGAAGCCGTTTCTTTCTTCAGTTGCCCCATCGATACTAGGAGTCACTGGGGTGTGGTAACAGGAAGAGTACCCTGTCAGATCGCCCTCCAATACCGTGGCCAGTTGTCTTCTTTGCGACACAACCCAAGCAGAGGTAATCCAGGGACACACAGAAGCGACCGTGGCCATACCATGTACCGCCCAAGTGCGTCGTGGAATGAACTTGACACTTTGCACGCAGCATCTTGTCTAGGTGACTGATAATGTCTGCAAGCTTTTCTTTGCTAATAGTTCTAAAACTTGTAACCTTGTCAGACTGAAAGATTAATGTCTAAGGAAATCTAGTATCAGAGCAGTTGAGAAAATGGCGTTGTTGAATCTGTGCATGATGCAGAACTGCAGCGTTTATCAGTTCCTCCGCTCGGACTTCAAAATTGCTGCTCGCAGCTGTATTGCTCAAAATGGCAGTTGTGAACATTGCTTAGGACTGTTGTATCAGTCAAATGATTCATATTATGAATTTATCTTAATCCACGACACAGACATAACCGGTTGCAAAAAAAAAAAAAAAAAAAAAAACACTTTGAGAAATTTGAGACCTGTACGGGACATGCAGAATTAGATCTCCATGACCTCTGGTTCCATTACCAGTCACTCAGTGCTTCTTAATACTCAAGATCCTTGACTAGAGTGAGCAGAGGTAAACTGGAGGACAACATTCAGAGATATAGAGTATAACAAGCTCCCAAAAGAAACATCACAAATCGAATATTTACTTAGCGAGTACTGATAAAAACTCACAGTTGTCATGGGACCTCGATAATTTTCCATGTTTTTAAACATTATCCTCGCTTTGGACGCGGAGTTCCGCGTAAATTGAGATGAGTCACTTTTGTAATCAAACTTTGTTTACCCGACAAATATGCATGGCAATCTGACGAATACACAGTTACTTAACAAAGTATTCGTCTCTCTTCTTCCTTTTGTGGCAGATAACTATACCCACCCACTCGCCCCAGTCTCTACTGAGTTCATTACCTTCAGCGGTGCTCAAAGGCGTCTTGGAAGAGCTTTTGATTTTCTTGTCTTTTCCTTCATCTAAGGTCTATCAGTCCCCTCTCTGATGCCTCTAATGCTAGCGGTGACACCATTATCTCTCTGGCACTCCTCCAGACACCATCACCGAGAGGCAACCCGACACTTCTCTCACCTCCCTTTCATTTGTTCAGTTCAATTCATCACTCATATAGCAGCTCCCATCTTGTTTGCCGTTCTTTGCATCATCTAGTTCCTTCGGCTCTTTAATCATATTCCCACTGGCTCTCTGTCAGTTAAACTGTGTTAAAAGTGGATCCCTGGTCATGTACAGGTGAGTGGTTACACCGGTTGACTGGCCATCTGACAGTTTCTGCATGTCGGCTTTGTGTAACCAGACACATCGACAGTTTCAAACAAAAGCAGAGAAAATAGAACGCTAAAGTTCACACGGAGTCTGAAATAAATCAATAAAGTTTCATCTCACCGCCCACAATTCGCAAATTATTTTATATAATGACTGAACCACGGGCTGGGGCGAGGAGCGTGTTTTTACGTTGTTTTGTAAGGAAAGTCAACTCATTTTTAAAAAAAAAAAAAAAAAAAAGGGATTAATCATTGAATGAAACGCCTTCTTTCTCTCTGAAGCTTAAAGTCTTAGCAACATGGTTGCTGGATGGCAGAGTCAGATTTAAATGGGACGATCAATAGCAACATCTCTGCAGCAAGTGACAACGGAGCGGACAGAACACATAAGCCCTCAAATCCTGGCTGGTGCGTTCAACACTGACAGGAGGATTAGTTGAGGAATCTGGATTTCCCGTTTCATAGAGTAAGCCCATATGACCAGCAAGAGTTGTCTAGCAACAGGATTTTTAAGAGTTGCCAGTACAGTGAGACACTAAACGGTTTGAGCCTGCCCCCTAGTGGCAACAACTCACAATTTTATCCTGGGAGAAATCCTGTTCTTTTACAGCTGCCTTTTCAACCACTGACAGTTGATTTATTCATGTTGTACAAATCTCATGTTATGATCATTGACTACCAATATATTCACAGCAATGAAGCATTAAATCAAGTTCAAACTGAGCCTCAACAAAACTGCACACGGACTGGCGGTTTTAAGATGTTTATTTAAAAAATAAAATAGAAAAAAAATTACATAAAAATATTGAAGAAAACGACAATGGTTCCTCTATCTGACCTCTTCGTTGCTGGGTGGCCGTTCCGAGGGCTTTTGGTTTGGGATAACAAGTTTAGTAGAGGTTTTGGCCACTGTGACTCAAAGATGCCAGCCAAAAAAAAAAAAAGGGGGGGGGGGGGATTACATTTAAAATCCCTCATTGACATCCAATGGGGAACGTCACATTGTACCTAGCCGTGGTCGCCAATGTTAAAATCATCAACTCCAGAGACATCTGACTCGGGAAGATGACCAGCCTTCCTGGTCGACCTCCAATGCCTTCCCGCTCTGATCAGATCACCGATGGCTGCGTTGGTTTTTCTTCTCTCTGTCTTTACTTTTTTTTTTTTTTTTTTTTGACCACTCGCAAAGAGATTGCTGGTTCTATCTAGAAGCATAGACTGCCACTTAGTGTTATATTTGCCATATTGCATTGATAGGCAGGCAAGTCGAGAGTTACTAGAATATTCCCTCAGCCCGTATTAAATCTGAATACAGTCTCAATACCAGACGACAAGCACTTCAAATACAGGTTTGGTGGCAACAGGTGAAAGTCCATATAGAGGATAAGAGGCATTCAAAGTCTGGTTGTGGCAGTTGCCCAGGACATGGTTCTTTTGCTTTTGTTTGTTTAGCATTGAAACAGCACTAACGTACAGTCCTTTAAACCTCAGTGTAGGAAAAAAAAAAAAAAAAAAGAAAGAAAGAAAAAAAAATGGGGGGAGGAAAAAATAGCCCAGCGTGCTCAGACTGCTGCTGAAGAGTTCGTGTTGCAGCAGCTGGATCTTCAAGACGACTTTTTTCCTTTTTTTTTTTTTCCTTTTCTTTTTGAAAGATTTGACAGATTTAACTTGCATAAAGGAACAGTTCACATGTACCTTGATGAGGAAGAGCACAAGGGCCATGTAATGTTGGCAGGCCTTGTTAGCTTGTTCCATCAGTCTCGTTCGCGCTCTCTCTCTCTCTCTCTCTCTTTTTCATCTGGTTTCGCAAAGTGGCTGTTATGAGGGACCAAAGGAAGATATATTCAAACATTCAACTTGCATAGTAACAGTAAACCTGTATGCCTGGAACGTTTCCGAGCAACGGCGATACAGTTTGTGTGCCATATACTTACAGAAACAATACAACACAGGGATCAAACAAACAAACAAGTAAACAAAAACAAAAATAAACAAAAAAAAGGCGAGGCATAATAGCGTTAAGTACCTGGTAATAAATGCACATAAAGATTCCAGAAAGGAATCAGAAACAATTCCCTTTCTCCCAAAGTCTGTATGATGAAGATGTTCCACGCAGTGTGTGTGAGTGTGTGTGTGTGTGTATGTATGTATGTGTGTAGGGTCCACTCAGGGCAACCTATGTAAAGCCGCGCTTATTCTGGTGTTTCTTCTGCTCACGCTCTAACTTCTTTTGCCCGCTCCTGCCCTCCCCCTCCATACTTCTTAACACACCACATATATATAAAAAAAAACAACAACAACAGCCACCACAAAGAAAACTCCCAAATGAACACTGGCGCTAAGGTACTAGCGAAATAGCTGTTGGCTCTTTGTTGGTTTCATTCGTTTAATTTCAAAGTTTGAGCCAATCAGGTTAAAGAGTGCATGCCAAGTATTAGCCAAATCATTGCCAAATCACTAAGCTGCTTAAGTTGAGGGGAAATTTTGGTTCTAGATATAGAAATGTTGATCTAGAAAAGATATACATACACATGTGCATTCTTGCAACACAGACGTCAACAAACTTACGTTAAAATTACAGCCAAGTCTGGGAGTGTGAGAGGATACAGAGCTAAGTGAGCTTGGGGGGGGGGGGGGGGACCTTTAGCAAGAGCACCATCAAGTGGCGGATAATGGAAATCATTCAGTTGGTATTATGACCACTCCCCAGACTAGTCTTCAGGACAATGAAGTTTCCAGTGACCACTGACAGCTGAGCAAGGAGATGAAGAGCTGGAGTGGGTGGCAGAGGAAACAAACGACACATCTTTTCACCTCAATACGGCTCAACTTTTAAAAAAAAAACAGACTTTCTCCAAGGAGTTAGCTCGGGAAACCTGTAAACACTGAACAAAATTAAAACCACTACAAAAATAAAAACATTAAAAAGAAATGTGGATACATCCATAAGAAAATTAAATACGACATTTCTTTTCCACAGCGGAAAAAAATATACAAATTAAGAGGTTATTGCACAAATGACGGCTTGTTCCTCGATTACGCTGGATATCGCAGGGATCCTGGAAGCAGCTTAGCTGCAGGGTTTTTAAGCCAGCGTCCAAACACGCACGCACACGCACGCTCATGCACACATACACATAGATACACACACAGAAGTGACCATCACCTATGCAACACAACCCCTTTCCCATTAGTTTTAACAAATGACCATATCCCTCACAATTCACTGAATTCAGTTCGTCCCACCTGTGAATGGTGTCCCCGTTTGACCCCAAAACAGGTGAATAGAGCAGAAAACATTAAAAAAAAAAAAAAAAAAAAGCAGTTGGTACTCCTAAATGCAACAACAACAACAAAAAAAGAAAATGTCATGAATCGGGAGCATCGGAACTGATCACCGAACGGGTCCGTTCCAGAAGCTCCCTCAGGGCACGGTCCGGATAAAACAAAAAAAAAAAAAAAAAAACCATGCAGAGATTCGATGGCAGACTGAACATAGCACCACCAACACCACAGCTGTTGAGTGAAGAGCTGTTAGAATACGCTGGTCTCTCTGGCCTCCGCCCGCCCGGAGGAGGACCACTCACTGGGTGTTTTCAGCTTTTTCATACAGAGCCGGGAGGAGCAGGAAAAAGAAAGAAGGAAAAAGGAGGAGGTGGAGGAGGAGTGTGACGTTTATCTGCTGACGCTGGCTGGTAGACTGTCCCTCTTTCTGCGACGCCACGTGTTGCGGTTATACTGGATGTGAGAGCGGTTGGCCAGGACCGGACTGTGAATGACGGCTGGATTGTGAAATCCCTTTACGGGGAACTTAGGACCAGTCTACAGGAAACACAGGTGAGAGATGGAGAGAGTGCTTTCAGTATACGAACTACAGGACAACGGTAGTTTTAATGTCTTAATCCGATTAATTTTTTCCCCCCCCGAAATGTCATAAATTTACAAGATAGTGAAGGAGAAAACAAAACCCATCACCTAAATCTCCAGAAAATATCCATACTTTCAGTATAAAAGTACAGCGTATTAAACTTGATCAAAACAAATATATGATTGAATGATAATTAAGACCTAGATTCAAACAACTGGTTGACATTACTGTTGCTCAAGAGAATGACCAAGTAAAATAATTATAATTACAGTTCATTCACGTGACCAGACAATACCCGCACAATCTTTCCAAACACTGTCAGAATCCAATATTTTGAAAAATATTAAAAAAAAGTGTTTGTTTTTTTTTCAAGCATAACATTGTTCTCTGCCATTTCATCTACTCTTGAGATACCACTGTGTGAAAACAGTCATTCTCTGTCCACTGCTGAAGGCATTCAACTACGAGCTGGAAAACCACTTCAACTATGACCTTAGTCAGCACACTAAATCAAACAGGGGCAGCTAACTGAGGTGTTTGCAAATGTAAAGAGTGAAAAAAAATGCACAGTAAAGAATGAAAAATGAACACAAGATCCCAAAATGATTGACCATGTGTCTACGTCGCCTGTCTGTTAACAGTCAAACAGTACTGAAGTGAATTAGTGGTGATAATAAACTTCAAAAAGACCGGAGAGAAGAGATAGAAGAATCCTTCACAAAGCTGTCTGATGTAAAAGGTCCCATCAACCTTCTGATAATACAGAACTGGCCTAACATATTAAAAACACTTCACAGACAGACAAACTAAAGTTGAAGTTGAAGAAAAGGATGAGGGGGGAGGGAGAGGGAGAGGGAGAGGGAGAGAGAGAGAGAGAGAGAGAGAGAGAGAGAGAGAGAGAGGGAGAGAGATGCAAGACTAGCTTCAGACGTGAGAGTGAGAGTGCGTGGAAGCCAGCTCCTACCTTGTGGTGGATGTGGGGACTGGGCAGGGGGCTGGGGGGGGCAGTGGGGACTGCATGGGGGGGCATGTGGAGATAGGGGGGTGGTCCGTCTGCCATACAAACCTGTCTGCCAGGTAGAGCGTGTAGAGGGAGACTCCCTGGTATAGACACTCTAGCCTGAAGGAGAAGAGAGGAGAGGTTTTTTTTTTTGTTGTTGTTTTTGTCTTTTTAAATGAGGTGAGGAAAACCGGGGGGGGGGGGGCGCGTAAAGCTCTTTGTAAGACCCCTTCGTATCCCCTGAGCTAACCTGAGAGGCAGGAGGCATGGTGAGCTGTGCGGTGAGGTTGGCCTTAGTGGTGCCCATCTGCAGAGTGGGCGGCAGCGTACTCAGCGCCAGGGTCTGCAGCGGGTACGCCGGCACCGCTGGAGCTACACACGGAGTGGAGTCAGAGTCCTGCAAAGAGAAAAGACTGTTTTTAAAAAAAAAAAAAAAAAAAAAAAAAAAAGGACTGGGGGGAAAAAAAAAAAAGAGAGATGGTAGAGAGAGGGGGCAGCCAGAGAGGAAGAAACAGAGAGAGAGAGGGAAAAAAAAGAGAAAGAGAGAGAGAGAGAGAGAGAGAGAGCCTTACGATATCGCTGCCCGACAGTGAGGATGAGGAGGATGCTGAAGAGTGCTGCTGAGGGCTGGACAGAGACATGGGAGAATCCGCACTGTGTGGAGACACTGAATCTCTCTGCTGTTGTTCCTCTGCACTCACACCCAAAAGACCCTTAGGATCACTCTGTTCAACCAGCTCCTTATGGACCACACCTGCAGGTACACACACACACACACACACACACACACACACACACATTAATGAGTGTAATTTGTCAACATCTTTCAGTGCTTCATACTGGTAAATATTACTTTCACACATCCCACCCCTATTATAAACCAAATATCATATGTATACTGTATTTGCGTGGCACTCATGTGAGTTACAGCTCCCCTGCCATCTGCTCTCTTTATGAAGTTCAGGGCTAGATGGGCTAGGCTATATCATTATAGGGAGGGAAGTGGAGTGGGAATCCAGATTGTCTTGAGATGTCTCATGGCCTGTGTTCTAAAGGTCAAATACCTCATTAAAAAGCCAACGCTTCAGTCGAATAAAACCCATTTGTCATATCTCAGCTGATTAATGATGAAATAAGCGGCTGAAAGGCGAGAGCAGAGTAACGTACGGCCGTGAAAGAGAGCGGGAGAGACGCGTAGAGCCAGAAAGAGAGCGGGAGAGCGAGAAAAAAAAAGCAGAGACGGGTGGTATTTTCACAGCCGTAATCACTGGTAAAACCACTGTCCCCTCACTACCAGACATCCACATTAAAAGCAGACAACAGCTAAACCCTAACGCGTACACCTGAGTAGAGAGCGGTGTAGCAGCGCGGTGCCGGAACGGGGATATTATTCACTCACCTCCGTTTCTCTCAGCGCGGCTATGATGCCGTCCACCCCACTTCTGTTTAATCCACTCCCTGTAATCGATGACATCCTGTGTGACTTTGATGATGCGTCCCAAAGTGCTGGAAAAAAAAACCACGAGACGAAGAATAGAGCAGTCGCTCACAGTGTGTGTATGTGTGTGTACCCATGCGCGTGTGTCTGTGCTCACGTGTGCGTCTGAGCTGAGGCGTGAAGTTGCGGGGTTGAGCGTACGTTCGTGCGGGGTCTAACTCACCTGTCGGCGTCTTTGTTGGGATAAGAGCGAGCGAGGGGCGAGACGGCGTGGCTTAGCACGATGTAGGCGTAGTCGAACGCTTGTTTCACCTGCATGGCGCCGTACGAACTCCTTCCCACGTCGTTACCTGTCAGAACACCCACAAACGGACATTACTGAACCAACCCGACAAACCGCGGTTCATCCGCCATCACTGTACGCTGCACTTTGACTACGCACACTGGCCTCCTACAGCAGCCTGACACAAACAGCAGGTCTTAGCCAGAAAGGACGAGGGAAAACAAACACCAGGGTCGAGTCATTAACTGGACATAGACGAGAGAAGATTTCGGCCGAAGCCGGTGGCTCTCGTGGCACCGCCGAGGACAAAGTGAGCTGAACAGGAACCGTGGATTTGCCACTGTTAGGGTAAATACATTTCCATGCCCGTGTTCACCTTTCAGTTACAATCTGAGCTATGAGCACATTTAGCTGAATGGTAGAATGGACAGAACAGTGCAGTCTTGAGAGAAACTGAACTGTTCAAATGGTGCTTCTGTGTGTGTGTGTGTGTGTGTGTTTAAAAAAAGCACTCACCTGGTAAAAGTGGGTCCTCAATACACAGCATGGAAGGCCTGTAGCCATTGCTCATGGCTTTCATTATGTCTTCCTTGGCTATGTACGCTCCTCCATTTTTTATTCTGATGCCAGTCTTCAGGTAGTTAAAATGTCTGCCATAAAGCTCGAAGAACTCAATGAGCAGGATACCCAGGTTTATGTTGGGGCTTCGGGCGTCAATCCGCGGGTGTAGCTGCCGGAAAGGGAAAAGTTTGAGACATGTTAAGACAAACAGACCCCGTTCAAATAACGCATCTGAAGTAACAGTCCGCAAATGTGTCTAGACACAGATACAGAGTCAGGGCAGGGGGGAAAAAAAACATCATATTCACTACGTCTGTTCAACCTTCAGGGAATCCTTTTTAAACGGTTGATTCGTCCAAAGAGGATTTATGTCGTCTCATTAAGTAGAGGGAGATTTTTTCCCTCCCGTAATGGTCCTAACTTTCTGAGGCAGTGTGTGACATTAAGCAGAAGGGTTATTCCACGAAACGGTGTTTCTCCGTTAACTTGAGCCAAAACACTAAACCAGTCCAGTAAGAATGCTCTTTACCTACTCTCCTATTGGACAACTCCCGTTTGGCTGAATTATCTGCCAAATCGACAAGCTGTGCTCTGCAAAACACCCCCCAGCTCTTTGACAGATCATAACAGGGTTTATGAGCTTGAGCGGTTTGGGGTGGGCGTGTGTGTGTGTGTGTGTGTGGGAGGGGGAGGGGGGCGTGGCTTCTCACCTGTAGGAAACTGATGACCATTAAAATGAGGCTGTAAGAGCTGATGCCTCCGGTAAACACCTCGTTCAGATCCCTCTGTAACAGGAACTGCTTCAGCACGAAGATCAAGTAAGGCAGCACAGGGTACCTCTGCACAGAGACAAAATTCACGTCGTAACTGATGAAGTTTCCAAAGCCTCGTAAAAAACGTTAATGATGCACTGTTATTTAATCACAGCAATAAATCAATCTGAGGAATGAAAAAAAAAAGTATCATCTGGTATGTGAAAGCTTAACGTTCCAAATATCATTTCTTTCTTTCTTTTTTTTTTTTCCTTTTCAGCTAGATTCATGTAATCAAGCGTGCCCTGGAGGTGTGACTTAAAATCAGAGTCCTCCGGTGGAAAAACTTCTGTTGTACCGATCATATCCTTATCTTTCAACACTTTTTTTCCTCCTCCAGGGAAATCGAGAAGGGAGGATTAAGTTGACTCACCGTCAAATGTGTCTGCTAGGTATTATGACAAGTGTGCACATGACTTAAATGTGAAATGTCCCGTTCTCTGAACAGACTTGAGAGTTTACTGACAGATCTGTACTCCTTCCACAGCCATGTACCGCCCAAAGCCAAAGCAACAAGTACAGTTGTGCCAACGTAAACATCTTTAACAAAACTTCCAAAGGGCATCCAGATTAAATGTGGTCAGGTCTGGATTATTGTGGATGGATATGTATTTTAGAAGATTTCAAGATTCAAAATAAACAAAAGATACTGGTGAGTAAAAAAAAAGAAAAAAAAAAGTGACCCAGTAATTTCCCATGGATTGATTTCTGATTCAGTTTTTTCCCCTCGGTGTTGGGGGGGGGGGGGGGGGGGGGGGGGATGCATAGTTTTGGATCACCTGAGAGGATTACGGAAGGGATGTTGAGATTTACCTTCACGTAATCCTTGATGAAGCGTGCGGCTTTGACACCAGTCTCCACGTTAAAGCTGATGTCCACTTTCACCTCCGTCTCCTGATCCGTCAGCTTGATGATCGGTACCTTCAACAATCGAAAAACGAACGTTACGCTCCCACCTAAGCGTCACGAGCGTCCCGAAAACCGAGACCGAATAAAAGATATCCAGCCTCATCTTTAAGATCCCAGGTAAAAATGCTTCCTTAGGCAAACCCAAGCCATGAGAATGAGCAATAACAAGTTTTAAAATCACAAACAGCAGGACGCTGTTGAAACTTCATATGTGACGAGCAGTTTTGTTTTTTGTTTTTTTTACCCACCGTAGCTTTGTCAAGTACTTTGATGGAGTGCGGCTCGGCCACATTGTGTTTGCGGAGGGCCTGCTCCAGCTGCTGCAGGGGGGGTCTTTCCCATTTCCCCAACACTACCAGGTCAATGTCACTGCATCGAAAAAGACCCCCGAACAAACCTCTCTGAGAAACCTCTCAACACAACACTTATTCAAAAACACAGTCAATAGCTTAGAGAGATGACACAAGTTATTTATCAAAACTTTTTATTGCATCAATAACCTGTTTACCGCGGGAGACTCGAATGATTTTTATAAATGTGATACGGTTTGAGTATTTTTTTCCCACTCTGTGTTCCGAGGCTAACAATAGCATTCTTAAAAACAATGGAAGGAAGTGGACGGGGGAGGGAGGGTTATAGCAAAGTTTTTCCTGTGTGTCAAAAATATCACAGATGATATTCAAATAGCTACGGGTTCCTCTTATGAAGATGTACAAATGCCCCTGACAAACAACAACAACAGAAAAAGATCATCCTTTTGTCTAGATTACACTCATTTCCCAACACACAATCTCCTTTTTCCATCTGCTTGTGAAATATGTGTGTGCCTCCAAAAGAAGAGAGAGAAACCACTACTTCTCTGTGTCTCAGCTTTTAGCAGCAGTCTTCTAAACACACAGTTAATTAACAGTCAATTATATATATATTTGTATACGATGCTAAACCTAGAGCCCTAAATATTCATTCTTAAATGAATGCATATTTCCAACATCCCCTCCACTTTAAGTCATTTACACGATTCAATGCTTACTCTCAAGCTTGGCAGCATTTCTTTACCTAAAAAAAGACTTTCAATACCAGAGTCTTTTTGGCTTGAAAAAAAAAAAAAAAAGTATTCCATCTTGAAAAGCCAGCACATCAATACTGTTCCCATTACACAGTGACCAGGTCATTTTACACTCCCCAGGCCATCCTCTCATCCTATCAATACCTGTGTGTGTGCATTACATTATTTCACCGTGATGACTTACCTGGTAGGGAGGTAAAGCCCAGTGCTAAAGCTGCCAAAAATTTGAACCTGCAGAGAGAAGGCAACATCTAAGCTTAAATTTTGGCAACTGATTTGATTTTTTTTTTTTTTTGTCTGATGAACATCTTTGTTTAATACTCAGAACACTCCTAACAGGACAGATAATGAGACTGATTCTATAAGTGTGAAATCTTAAAGGTACAAAATCCTTCAAATGCATTATTAGCACAAAAGGTACTAAAGTATTGTTTTTAGGCTTCTACTGATACAACATAAGACACATAGAAAGACTCAGGGCCCCAAGGGAAGCATTCAAATGGTCATACGCTAAACACAAGAGCGGCCACCTCCCATGGTTGACCATTAATAGTCATTCACTTAACAGGCAATTATAATTTTGTTAATTCACATATATGAGCAGTTACACAGACAGTGCAGAACTGTGATGAATAGCTGAACTGTAAGATTTTTGAACACTCAAGTACAAAGCTGTGTTCATTTCTTGTATGATGAGTGGCATACAGATAAGTCTGTTTTACATTTTTATATGACCCTCAACACATTTTCTGGTGATTTACATGGGAAGGCTATATTTGCCGTAAAGTACTCTACAATACATGTATGCTCAACACCAGCAGCTCCTATAAGACACTGTCTTGCAGATGCTAAAGGTTACAGCGCTTGGTAATAATAGCTATGACTTCGTATTTCTATGTTATGAGTCATGTGACTTCAACTCCAGTTTTGTAGTAATTTTGGCTTATTTGTTGCCTGACGTTAACTTATCAAAGAGAGTCAACTAATAAGTTGAGAAAACTTTAACAGTTATATTCATTCAATAATATCACAAGTTACTTGATTCTCCTACACATAAGGCAAGCCCATAAAAAAAAGCCACACTTCCAAAATGCAAAAGAAACCCAACATTTCACAATGTTTCAAGAAACAAAGCCAATGACATTTTCATCAAGCATGGTTATCAGAGTCTGAGCGCCTTGTTCAAAAAACATGTATAATAAAAAGCGAATATCTAAAACTATCCACAGTGATCTTTAATTTCAAATATCTTTTGGTCTCATCTCTATAAATATCCTGGCAAACATGCTTTGTGTCATTGGCTTGGAAATTCTGATTAGATCGTCCGTCCATCTGTGAATGCGTGAGCCTGCCCTTCTGCATACGAATGACTGTAATACGTGATTGCGAGAGGTGATTTTAACCTGTGTTGTAGCTACATAAGACGTTCTATGAGTTGTGACTGTTTGCTATTATTTGCCTGTCTATATGCTCATGTATGTATATCAAAAACGTTCAGATCAAACTCACATCAGCGCTTGGCCAGAGTTCCTTAATGATCATCTCTATTCTGTGGACCACCTCTTTCCTCATGGCTGCCTCTTCTGGCCGAGGAGACATAAAGTTATAGAAGTCTATAATCTCTTCATGTAGCCTAGGGAGAGGGGAAAAAAATGAATGAAGGTGAAGGGTAAGACAGTCACAAGGGGTCACAAAGGTGACTGGTATAGTTAAAGGGGAGACATAAAAGGTACTACGGTTTACTGCCAAAATTTAGAATAACAGAGAAGAAATGCAGTCGACTAATTCAAAATGGTTCAAATACGTGACAATAAATGTATTAGTAAGAACCAAGTAGTTGGAGAACGAAGTTATTTCACTGCTACATTGTATAAGTTAAACTCCTATGCTAGAGTACATCCAGTGTATTAATTCTGTTGAGGAATTATCGAGAAAACGTTCTTCTGTCTTTCATTTATGATGGTGCTGTCATTTCCCTTTGCTTCCTCTAACTCTGCTGACAGTAACAAAACGCTCCACAGCTAATCAGAGAACACCTGCAATTCATCGTGGCCAGTCAAGATGGAAGAACTCAGAAATATGTTTTACAATTACTTTTTCTACGACTAAGGAGAAAAGAACATGGATTTGAACCCCAGAAAACACTGAAACTAGACAAATAAATTAAGAGAGTTCTTTCGAGCATATTTTGCATAATTCCATTTGTCTAGGCACTACTCTATATTACACTGACTTCATTTTAAAAAGACATTTAGTAGCATCGCTGGTTTAAAGTAACTATGAGGCTGACAGTCAAAAAAAACAAAAAACTTGGATCCAACATTTTTTTTTTTTTGGAAAACTTCTGACATTACGTTACCTCAGACTCAATAGCTACACAAATTGTCGCTGCAAAACAATAACATTCAAAATTACGTATGTGTGAGGAAATGTGTAGGCTGAAACTGGAAGTTACAGCTTAAAACGGCTCTCTCTGAACTCCGAATTCCTTCACAGAAAATTTCCAGATGGGTGCAACCAACCACTGCAAATATCACAAGTTCATGCAACAGATTTTGCACTTCCAACGACCGTAAGATTTGCAGCGTTACGAAATGACCCACATGCATGCGATGACGTTTAATTTAGTGAGGAGGAATTTTCAAATGTATCATCTTCTAAAATTAAAAAGGAGACAACTTCTATCTGTAGTTAGTGGAACAGCTTTGTTTTTTCATTTCAGAATCTATCTTGTAGCGTAATAGTTTGCTGTTTCATACAAACGTTAGATAACTGACAAGAGGTCGGTTACAAAAAGCGAGAACTCAACTATGCTGATCAGCAGAGTTTAAACTAACCAAATTCAAGAGGAACACATACGCCACTCGGGGAATAATTTACACATATCCTGTACGTTATTCTTTGCCAAAAACCCATATTGTCAGCGAGCGAACTAGATTCTTTATTCTAGAGAAGTTGGACGATGAGCTGTGTTGAGCAACAGTTAGACCTGAAACAGTAAGACTTCATAAGTACGAGGAAAATGGATTTTTAAAGTCACAAAAGTACGTTTACTGTAAATGCCTTCTCTCCCCATGCTGACATTAACACTCCAAAATTACTATACTGTTTAAGATTAGGTAGCGAATGCTGGCTAAGTTTCGAAAACTGATCTCCCTAGGATATGAATGTGATTCATTGAGTGGACGTAAATTCCACTGGCTGCAGAACACTCCCACTGGAATGACGTCCACCAGTTTACTTATGAAGTTGGCAATTATCAATCAAATAGAATAAATTGTATATTCAAGATATCGCAGGCTAATGTGAGCTACAACATTAGCAAGCTAGCTTGATAGGCTGAATCACTGCTCACCCTGGCCCATCACATCAAGTCTCTTAAACGTAAGAGGCGTGACGCTCATTCAGTCTGTGGATTGATTAAGAGTTCAACAGAACTATGTTGCACTTCGTAATGTAATGCAACATACGGGATAGTAAAATTCACATACAATTACTATGAAACTGGTCGTGGCATTCGAAAACTCGCCGAACGCACTGAATCTCAACTCACCCGTGCACTCCGACATTGTATTTTCTTGTCTTCCACGGCGTTCCGGAGTGTAAATAATTACCATTACTATAGTTGGAGAGGAGATAGTTTATGCCATAGGTGCTCGCTTTGTTGTCACTTTTCCTTCGGCCAGAATGGTGGTGGTGATTGTGGTGATTATGAATCGCAGCCGGATGAAACGGGTGGCGCTTGTTGCAATTTTGGTGGATACCGTACTGTTGCTCCTGATGGAAATGCCTTGGATGGGGATGATGATGATGGTTGACATTATTCAAAATATTCTCACTAAAACTACAAAACAAATTGGCACCTCCAGCGAGTTTATTTATATTTCCAGTGACAATGTTAGCGGTTGTAGTCCTGCTTGAAGAGCAACTGGAAGATGGACTGTCCGCCCCTGATTCCACGGAGGACGAGGAAGAAACAGATACCGTCTTCTGGGGCATTTTCCCCTCGTCTGCGCCGACTTTCACTCCGTTTGCGTTAATAGATGAGCAAATAGAGTTCTGAGTACTACCGTTTGGTAAAGTTACAAAGCCAGTGCTGTTTCGGGTGTTGGTGCTATTTGCATTGGTTTGATGGCTGCTTGAAGCAGCAGCAGGATCGCTACTATTGCTGCTGCATATGCCTTTACGGGATGCTGCTGCTGCAACGGTTACATTTTTTAAAATATCAAAAGCCGGAGAATTGACACAGAAGTTGTGATGATGGTTATGGTGCTGACCGGTCTTTCCTCCGATTTCCTGAGATGTTCCCCAGACATGCATCCATAAAGTGTTTGCTGGTCCTGTCTGTTCCGGCTGAATCCAAGCAACCCTCGGATCCATTCAACTATCTTTTTAAACGACCTCCTCAAGCAAATCAACGTGTTTCCCCGTTCCGATTACTCTCGATTCTGGACCAGACAACTTGTCCGAAATTGAAAATAATAAAGACAATAGTGAAGTGCTAAACGCGGAAAACAAACGGGGATCATTTAGTGGTCCTTTTAACGGCTAGCTGTAAACTGTTAGCTTTACAGTGATTCCAATATGGCGTACCTATTCCCTTGAACCCCGAAATCTAATACGCATGTGTACAGGATTTTTAAACATCGGCCTGTGCACACACCCCCGTTTGAAATCAGGCAAGCACACTCTCTAAAGCGCTCAGCGGCTCCACCCTTCCAGTACAGAAGCCCCACTCTCAACATATAGTATACACACAATGTAGTGTAACCACAAATAATTTTTCATATCGTTATAATACATACAGTTCGGCCTCGAGATCTATTTCAAGGGATGACACCCATAGTGGTATGAAGCGTAATTGTGTCCACTAGGTAGTTCGAGAAAAAGGTCGAGAATGAACAATGAGTTCGATAGTAATCTTTGACAGGCAAATGGGCGACAACATTATGACATTTGACTGACGGTACCATGAATTTGAGTAAATTCTTGAGTACAGTCACGCATTACAGAGATTTACAGAGGAAAGTAACACGCATGTCATAATAATGATTATAGAACTAGCTTGCCCTGTCCTTCACCTTTACCGCGGAGCGAACACACCTCCAACTATCGCCGTCATTCATTGTGATGGGATTGAGACGGTTACAAGGGCACATCTGCTTCTCGACCGAAAACGATCATTAAATGACACAAAATGAATGATAACCTGATGCATGAATGGCTTGACATGTATATGAACGTGAACTGAGGACTGTAATCAAAAGCAGCTCGCCCATTTATATTTCCTGTATTTGGCCAAAAATGGAAATGACTGAAAGAAACCAACACGTAAAATTTTCTAGATTATCAACCCATCAAGTCCTAACCAGAGAAAGAAAGCAGCTGCTGCATATGTTCCTGTTGTGTTAGTCGTGTAGTCCTAATACAACCTTTCTTCTCAACATCACAATGTCAGAGAGATCTGCAATTTCTCAATGCTACAAACCTTTCACCCCAATCCCCACCCTGATAAACCAAGATAACCTGATACACTCACTATATTAAAAAAAAGAAAGCAGGCCAAAAGGTTGAATTATATTCACTCTTTTAAAATATTCATTTGAAAAGGCCATCATATGGTCTAATAAATCATCATGGAGTTTGCTGGAGCGTGGAGGAGCAGAAACAGAGAAAGCCTATGCTACGGCACCTCCTCCTCTCATTACGTAACTGCCTCTTCACTCCTCTCTCACGTGCAGCATGTGACATGATCAGGGAAACCCCTTAAAGCAAAGACCATGTTGGTGTGTCAGTAAAGCCCTGGGCTTTCTCTGTTGGGTTTGTCCGTATGAAGGAAATCAAGGACACATCATCAGTCACAGCACAGTCAAAGCTGCACACATATGAGAAAGACTGAACGCGAAATAACGACGTCCAGATATGAGCGCCTGTGATTTTTTCATTGGTTATTGGGGGTGCATACATCAGAGAGCACAGTGAATGTTTGGTCTCACAGCCGTGTTAACATTCGAGGCACGTTTGAATGAAAACATGGTTGCTACATGCCCTGCAATCTTTCAAATCCTTGGACACACTGAGAGAGGCATTTACCCCTCTTACCAGTGCATGTATGTGTGCGTATATGTGTGCGACAGTCAATAAAGGCATTTGTGCACATCCATACCTATGGCTTAGGTTACTTCACTAGGAACATTTGGGCAATGTTGACAGATTGCTCACCACTGGCGCACTCAGTCAGCTTCAGAGTGCCTTTATTAGCAGTGCTGCATATACACATTGTAGGAGGACAGAGTAGAATAAAAAGGTTGAATAGCTCAGTTGTCAACGGAGACTGTTCAGGCATGCCCTTGGCATGTGTATAATGAGGCTTAGAGGGAAACAATGGTCAAACGAATTTCATTGTGCGAAATGTGTGTCACATTCTTAGTGTTTTGTTAAAAAAAAAAAAGATAAGGTACAAAAGGTATGCGAACGTTTATTTCACAGTAAGAGGAGTAGGGTTCAGAAGAATAAAGATGAACAACATTTCCTGTCCAGAGTTTGAATTTGACTGAATCTGAACTCTCTACAGCTCATACTAACATGTAAGTTAAATTCTACTTTAACAAAACGGTCCCTGAAAAAAAGCTCATGGAGCACCGTAAGTTAAATACTTGAAATTAATATATCTAAAGAACAGTAACAAAAAAAAACAAGATGTGAGTCTGGGCACTGAGGTATGTGTGGATCTATGACATCACTGTAGTGTACCTTAAACATCCTAGTTTTGCAAGCATTGACATTTTAGCCTTGAACATGGATTATGATTCAGTACTGTCTTGTTCTTTCACAACACATAAGGCGCTTAATGTGAGGGTTTAAACTGACTTCAGTTCGCATGAAGAGATAGTCATTATTTCCACTGGCAGATAAAAAGCTCAAAGTTCATAAACAGGGAAATAACTCTCAAAAGGACAAACGCTTGACATAACTGCAATTTGACCTCTGACTGACAACAGCTTCAGCTGCTGACCGTCTGACACACATAACGCCTGAAAACCAAACGTGTACGGCGCACAGTTTGAGTTTGGCCTAACTTTATCCTTTGCGTCAGATTTGAGCTGATACATGTATGAGTTTAAAATGCCGTTGAACCTGCTCAAAGTAAAGATCACACATGTATGGATTAGCCTGATGAATGTGGCAGCTAATGTCAACACAAAACCAGTACAGAGTAATGGTCTGTGAACTAGCAGCTAAAGATTACTTCTCTGTATTGTCACTGGTAAGACTCAACCTAAACAGTTTACTCATAGTCGCGAGATGAGCTGCATTAACATTATTGTATGCTTGTATAAGCAAATGAAAGGACACAGTAGATGAATGAAGGGAATGTTGCCATTTTTCCTTTCTGTGCACGGGGTCACATCAAAACAAGAACATTCATTTATGGGTAATAAAACCCAATTTCTTAAAGAATGTTCATTAATATTCCACAAAACATTACTATTTCATCATATTCCATTTGTCTGAATATTAAAACTACATGCGCCTTCAGAAAACACTGCAGTCATGGTGGCCATCATATGAAAAACTCTTACGATTTAGAACACAAATGGTACCAAAGCTTTCCTTGACTTGGGGTAGTCTTCAAATTTTGTAAGGTACCACCTGTAAAAAAAAAAAAAAAAAGTACACATATGAGATTATCACGCTAATACAACAAATGTTTTATGTGACAAAAGTATGCTTGTGACACTAAATTAACAATGTCTACAAAACCTATTCCACATAAACTATTACAATATAGATATAACCAAGATATAACCATTCCGATTATTTTTACTTTGACTCTGGATCAACAGGCAGGAAATTGTTATAAATACATAATTCTACGGGACTAAGTCATTGGCCACTCTAACTAAAGTTACATCTGTTTTTACGGTATATGATAGATCATTCTCTGTCACATTCAGATCATTCATACTGGTTATATGTTGCACTGCACCAAATGAAGTTTCATCTGTAGCATGCTGCATGATTACAGCCATCTCTTACTTGTGGTGTGAAACTGCTCTGCTGGAGAGAACAACAAACGTGAATAAGGCAAAGGCTGCACTGTGGATGGAGAAACCAGCGAGCGCAAAGCCAGCCCATTCCACGATCTCGCCAAAAAAGTTTGCTCCGGATATATACTCAAACAGGCCACCTATGAGGATGAAAGGGTCATCAAATCTATTTTTTTTTTTAAATATGTTTTGTTGATACACTATTATCTTACTGATATTAGGTATACAAGCACAGAGCTTGGAAAACTGCTGGTGGAGTGTAAACTAAAAGGCTGGAGGTGAATTCCTTTAAAAAAAAAAAAAAAAAAAAAGCAAACAGACAAAAGTTTTAGACCAACAGCTAATTGAAGTACATGGAGAAACACAAACAGAACAGAATTTTGGGAAACTGAATTTGCTACATTCCTAGATACAAAATAAGCATTAGTCACAGTGCTAAAAGATTTCTTTCATACTTACATGCTCTACAGCGAGTGTGAAATTACTAGTGACACATCTGCATGGTTTACTCATAGTGTATCAGAGTTCTACGGCTTTCCTAGACAGTGTTGACAACACTCTCTGGAAAAGCCGCTCTTTGTTGATGTCTAAAATGACTCACTCTGTATTTCACATAGAAAGACTACATTTCACAACCATCATGATAAGTGCTCTGAAAATAAAATAGGATGCAATTTCAAATGTTCCTGGATCAGACTGTAAATTCAACCATTACCGATCCGAAAAGGCCATAACATTGCGGCATACAAAGTAGACAAAGAAACAAACCATGCATCCTTAATGAACACTGTCTGTGCTACAGAATAGACAGTCTTTGTACACTGATTACAACCAGAGATTAAAGGGCCACAAGCTGAGTGGAGAGACATGTCGGCATCCTGTCATACATCATTAGGATCTGCAGGCTGGGGTTGGTCTGACAGGCTGCTGGGGCAAAGACTTGTGGAGGAAAAGAGCATCTATTTTTATTTCTGTGGTTATATGCCGTTTAGGTAATAGCAGTTTACAAGATACTGCTGGAATTGTCTGGACCTGAAACCTTGAACCTTTAATAGTTTTACAAGAGCAATCGAATATTTTCAAAGAAAGAAAGGGGAAGAAAAAACATAGCCGACAGGCCCGTGATGACTGTGATGGTCTCCTGCTCTGAGCGTCTCCGGCAGAGTCATCATATGGTTATATTGCACTGCCACTGGCTACGTGCCAGCTGATGGTTTTTACTGGACAGGAGCTCTGAGCTGCTCATACATATCCCTTTATAACAAGGTGGTGTGTTTGAGAGATTATTTGTAAAGAAGTCTATGGATTTTAATTATATGTTATAAAGCAGTTTTAACTTAACAGCAGTTCTCATTTTATTTGGAAAAAACAAAAAAAAAAAACAAAAAAAAATGTATCCTGCAGATTTTTAGAGTGCATGTGATCCATAAAGTGCCAGTGACTTGGAGTGCATGTGATATTCACACTCAGCCTGTTTCTACCAATATTTGAGAACTCAGTGCAGGTCATCAGAAAAATGAACTCAGACCATTTGAACAGACTGCTTTTGTTGGGTTCGGTTTAACCGCGCTGCTGTGGTTCTCTTTGTATTTGCATTGTGAACACAAAACTAACTAGACTACTTTTCTTTAAAACAACCCAAAAATTCCATGCAGTCAAATGGTCTGGGTTCCAGGTAAAGATAATATCACAAACAAAATGTGAACATTATCAAAACTGACATGGAAAAGTGACAGAACTTAGTCATTTTCACATGGAGAGGCAGTGTAAACAACATCAAGAGTTCTTTTTCAGTTTTTCACCTGTCGGATCACTTAAGATTTTTTTTTTTTTTTCATGAGGACTACATGCAATAACATTCTCGTGCTGTGGAGTCAGGCTTCTCACCTCTGGGTATCTTATAGCCTGTTTCCCCAGGCTTTCGCAGGTTCCTCAGGACATGGTCAGAGTGAACATTCGTAATCCAGCCCAGCAGCCACAGCAAAGATCCTGCAGGGAAAGAAAAAGATCCTTCGCGTGGAGCAAACGGCAAATGTAATATCTCAGTACTGACACAGCTAAATCATGACCAGTGTGGAGATAATGTAGGTATGATGCACATGCTCAGTAAGCAGTCTAATACAGCTCTGACAGGGCATTTAACGACAGGCTCCATTAACTTATCTGCTGAGTAAGAATAACTTTATTGTCCTCTCCTGTTTTAGAAAACAGGGATGAAAGTACTGGTGGCATACGCCTTTGGGGATTCATACTGTTGTTGTTTCAAACTCAACAATTTTAAAAACACATCCAAGGAGTGACACTTCAATGAAACAAGTGTGTTACACAGATAGTAACAGAATGGATGATGTCATATGTAGCGATCTGGATATCCAAATTTTGTTTGTTTCTTTTGGGTTTTGTTTGAAGGGGCTATTGAAGGAAAGAGCAGTATTTCAGTTTCCATAACAATTTGTAGACACTCAGGTGACTGGAAATTGTAGACATAATGTGAATAACAGGTGCTTCATGGTTGCCACCGAGGAAAACAAAAAAGACGTGAGTGAATCAACTTGCCTGTAATGAAGCACGGATGTGTAACCCAATCAGGTGGGTAGTCTGCATAGTGACTCAAGTACCTCGTCTGCATGTATCCATTGTATAAACAGAAGAGAAAGGCCAGCGCAAAAGAGGCAAATGGTGTGGATTTCCCTCCTCGGATTAAGAATGGATATATAAGTGCCCTGAAAGAAGCATGCAATATTCAATATATCGTTTAGTCTTATACTCAGTCAATTACGTGTATTACATGAATGTTTCACCATAGGCGCGCACCAACGTAAATGAAACTGGACGCAAAGTGACACAGTGTCCGATAGGTAAATACCCTCCTATAAAGTCTTATTAACACCCTACCTTTGAACATAATGGCAAAAATACATCGCGAGAAGCAACTGGTTGGCCAATTGCGAAGACTTCGCCGATGAGGTCCAGAACACCAAACCCAGAGGTATACAGAACGCAGGTAGCTCCTGGATGAACCACGCCAATTTAACATTGACAGGAAACCCGTATTTACTTGACGCATATCTGCCATAAGGCACATTCTCAAACAGTAATGTAAAAAACGTAGCCAATGCCATAAACATCATAAAGTACGCTAAACAATCCAAAACATAGAGCTCTTCTTCCTCAGAGGAGAATATGCTCTTCAGGAGGTTGTCCATGGTGCAAAGCCGACGGACTGAGTTAACTTGAATTGGTGTGCACTGTAAATAAGAAATTAAGCAAATCAAATTAAATTAGCTGACTTTTAAAATAAGCAAAACGTTTCCATTATAAGCACTAGAACTGATACAATGAACCATGTCTTACGAAACGCATGGAAGTTCTCTGCCTACATAACTTCACCAATCAAGAATAAAGTGGGCGGGAAGAGGACAACATACACCAATAGACTTCTTTCTGTACATGAACAATCACGCAATTTAACCAATAGAGGATGTTTGCCATACTACTCCAGGGAATGGCACGATGTAGTCATCAGTAGTGCTGTCAATGTTTGAACTAAAGGAAATCTTAACTTTAAGCGTCAACGAACAAAACGCCCACGCTGTGTGAATAATATTGTTTCTGTATTCTCCAGGACCCTCTCAGCCCCTTATCTGTAAGACTTGAACACGCGTATTTTTCATGAAAGTTGAATTCACTCGAAATCAAACTGACGTACCCAGTCGATTTTGCTTGCACAAAGAAAGAAAATAAATATAGGCATAACTGTGAGAGTAATCGGCTGTAGAGATAATTTGTCAGGTGCTCCCAAAAACATACAGCTGCTTTTACTACTACGATTAATAACCGCAAAACACTTGAAAAGTTACTACACTTATCAGGCAATCAGGCAAGTCGACCACGGGTCCTTCGTCGACCGGGCCATGCGTGTTGAGTTTGCGTCACAGCACATGAGTTCTGTTGGCGTGAGTCTTTCTAGGTTGTCTCGCAACGGTAAAATACGGGCCTAACACAAAATTGAAAACGTTTCGCAGGTTTATATCCAGGGTAGTGTGTTTCTCCAAAATGGGGAAAAGGAACAGGGATAGACGAAGAAATCAGCAAGACAGAGATGCAAGACCAGACGGGAGAAGAGACAGAGATAATGCTGTGAGTTGGTTTGCACAGCATACACATCTCACTACTACTCAACAGCATGTGGTTTCCTAGCAAAGACATATGACTTTTCCCCAATGTGTTTTAAGTTGTATGTTAAATGGATCTGACGAATGTGTGCACATGACAGCTTCGTTTCTGGTCGCATGCATTTTGTTTGTACTGTAGAGGACTAGTAAGTTTATAGCTGTTTCTGAGTCCGTTAAATACAGAGAGTTTTATTCGTTCATTCATTTTTAAATTGTTTAACATGTTCATGTAACTGTCTGTTGATTAACTTATGCTAAATCAAGGACATAAAGCAAAGCGCTGCACTGAAAGACATATGTTGTACAGTGCTTACAAGTTCATTTCCACAGTAATCTCCATCGTGTTGCTTTGTTCACCCTGGTATTTTACATGGTTGTGTTATGCCTATAGGGTTGGGGTGCAGGTTACTCTGAAATCATAAAGGAGAACAAGATGTTTGAACATTATTACAAGGAGCTGAAGATTGTTCCTGAAGGAGAGTTTGAGGAGTTTATGGAAGCAATGAGAGAGCCATTGCCTGCCACCATAAGGATAACAGGTTATAAGAGGTGAGCATGTGTTGACTAAACAATCCATGCTGAATTTTCTTTTTTCTGCTGATGTTTAATATGCAGCAGTCTTGCATCAGTGATAGAAAAAGTGTACTTTGAAATGACCTGCGTTTTCCCTTAATATCTTAGTCATGCCAAAGAGATCCTTCATTGCCTGAAGGAAAAATACTTCAAGGAGGTTCAGGACCTTGAGGTGGACGGTCAGAAGATAGAAGCTCCGCAGGCTCTCAGCTGGTAAAGATTCAGTGAAATTTTCCCATTCTCTCCACTAGTATTACATTTATATGCAGTTAGGATCCACAGTTTTATACACGCATAGTGGAGGTGTGTGCTTTATAATCTTTAAATCACCGTTACGAGTGTTGTGTCATTGAAATGATTTTGTCCGAAATCCTCTTTGTCTTTCTGCGTCACAGGTACCCTGATGAGTTAGCGTGGCACACCAATTTAAGCAGGAAGATCCTGCGGAAATCTCCTCTCCTGGAGAAGTTTCACCAGTTCTTGGTCAGCGAAACCGAATCGGTACGCCCACACCTTCCACTGTTTCCTTTTAAACGCGCTTCAAATGATTCATCGTGGAGAGTTCTGGACTGTCGTTTGTTTGAGGAAACGCAGGCTGATGACGCCACCGATTGCTGTTGTGAATCTCTCTCCGGTGGCTGGATTTGTCGCTCTGTTAGGTGGTGTTTTGCCCATGTCGTATTTCGTATAGGTGGTCTTAATTAAAATCTTGTGTCTTATAGGGAAATATCAGCAGACAGGAAGCTGTCAGCATGATCCCTCCTCTGCTCTTGAAAATTGAGCCACACCACAAGGTACTGTCACCGCTTGTCCCTGGAGTTGTTCCCTCTGATAGCATCACCTCGTTTTCCTGAGCTTGTACTCTTTGGTAACAACAAACATATTTGTGGTCATAAACAAGTTGTCACTTTGTTTTATTTTGAGGATCAAATATGGGGCAGCAGGATAATGCTGGTGTTGTGGGATTTTCATATATAAGTAAGCGCGTGTGTGTGTGTTTTCTTTGTAGATCCTAGACATGTGTGCAGCCCCTGGATCAAAGACTGCTCAGCTGATTGAGATGCTGCACTCCGACATGGACGTTCCTTTCCCTGGTAATTCTGTCTAAATGATCCAGACACAAACTTCACTGATCGGTGTAGAAATTCAGATTCAGCAGGCACTGCACAGAAGAATACAGTTTTTGCATGTTTTACCGTATGCTGTCTTTTAAGGTCTCAAACTACCCAGACGCTTCAGACATTCTCACTTAACCTAGATATTTGTTAAAAATGCCAGAATAAGTATTGTGAATGTCATTCTTGTTCACAGCGCTAGCAAGTGTATGGGGAAACCAGGAAGGTCAAGTTTTGGGGGTTTCTTTTTGTGGAATACAGAGGTTTGACCTCTGCGTTGCTCTCGCCGTCCAATCTTTTCTGACCTCTCCCTCTTTCTCTGCATTTCCTACCTCTCCAGAGGGCTTTGTCATTGCCAATGACGTGGATAACAAGCGCTGCTACCTGTTGGTGCACCAGGCTAAGAGACTTAACAGCCCGTGTATTATGGTGGTGAACCACGATGCCTCCAGCATCCCCCGACTACAGGTGGAGCAGGATGGGAAAAAAGACATCCTCTTCTACGACCGCATCCTGTGTGATGTTCCCTGCAGGTAAGCACAGAGAACGGACGATATCCAGAGAGGAAATACATCGCAGAAAAGTGTCAGAAGCCTATCTGAAGAAACAGGCTTCTACCCCGAAACCAGATCCTGCTTCATGGATGGGATCTGGTTCTATATATTGTGCATTTTTAGTATCTGTTTGTACTAATGCACTTGTTTATTTTGAAAGGTAGGGCTGTTGTAAGTGCTTGTTTGTGAGGATTATACTAAATGAATTTGAGTATCTGATCAGTATGCTCTATGCGTTGGAATGGGTTCCCTAACGCATTCCGAAAAAGACTCTGCTTCGTCTTTAAGTTTTGAGCAGAGGAAACTCGCTATCCTATGAAACGTTGAACAGGCAGCAACACGCTCGTTTGCAGTTGATGAGGTTAACGGTGCGACCACAAGATTGGGTTTTTAAGTTCATATTCCATCTCCGTGTATATATACACACACACACAAATACATACGCATAGAATCTTCTCATTTTAAAATCCATACCACATGTGATTCCCTTCCCTTCTTTTAACCTCATATAGCCGAGTCCACGCCAGGTTTGGGTCGTGCACCAAAGAGCGGGAGATCGGGCCAAGCGTAACAGAGCGACGAAAGAGGCTCAGACATCTTAGAAACACATTGCGGCCTGTCCGTTTCTGCTGCCTAAACATTTCTCTCCGATGGAGAGATGGATTTTTTTTTTTTTTTTTTGAAACCTGACTTAAAAGCTATAATTATGGGTTGCTGCTTTTTGCCCTTCAACCCCAAGTGGATCACATTTCCCCGACACCACTGGCTTAGCCTGGCATGGCCCGGCTGGAAGAGGAGAAACGCAAAAGCTTTTCTTAGCCAGGCCCTCCTGCCCCAGATTTAGAAAGATGCCGTTTGTATGACCTCATGTGGTTACAGGAAACACAATTCTCGTATGATTGCTATGTTGTGTATAAGTAATTATTTAAAGACAAAATCGTTTAACTGAAACCTGATGGTGGCAGGGCTTTCTTTTTTTTTTTTTTTTTTTTGGGGGGGGGGAATGGGGGCTGGTTTCTACCGAACGGCTTTGCTCAAAAACAGTTTATTTGTCTGATGGTGTTACTTTTGTGTAAAAAGTCAGTCTGTGACTGTTTAATTCGAGAGAACACACTACAGATGATCTGCTTCACTGAACCAATTAAATTATTTGGTTTTGGGGGGGGTGGGGTTCGAGGGACTTTGTAATTTGCTAAATAGCTTTAAAAGGGTAAAAGAATGTAAACAGGCTAACTGCTTTTTCCACAGCGGAGATGGAACGATGAGGAAAAACATTGATGTGTGGAAAAAGTGGACGACCAGCAACAGCCTGCATCTGCATGGGTAAGAGAGGACAGTATGATCTTGTTGAGTGGACTAAATTTGTAAGGATGTAAATGTTAGTGTTTTTGTCAAAATAACATGTTGATTCACATCTGTGGATTTATTTTATGGACTCCTCTAACTGTCCTGTCTCACAGAAGAGAAGAGAGTAATTTGTGTGTGTGTGTGTGTGTGTGTGTTTGTGCTTGTTTATGTCTGAACATGCTGAATGTGCATGTTTTTTGGGTTAGTCTGCAGTTGCGGATTGCTGTGCGTGGTGTTGAACAGCTGGCTGTTGGAGGGAGGATGGTGTACTCCACCTGCTCTCTCAACCCTGTAGAGGATGAAGCTGTCATCGCCTCTCTGCTGGAGAAGAGTGAAGGTATTGCTGCTTTATGACTCTGTTATAACAGTGTGAGCTTGGAAGGTGTCTCTCTTTTTCCAAAGGTGGTTTTGTGATGACAGAACTGCTGAACGGAGATCTCCATAGGGTTCATCTGGAGAATAAGCCTGTCAATATCACCCCTCAAAGGAATGATTTTACCTTGTTACCTCGGATGTGTGTTGAGTTTCTCTCTCTCTCTCCCTCTCTCTCTCTCTCTCTCTCTCTCTCTCTCTCTCAGGTGCCTTAGAGCTGGCAGATAGCTCTGCAGATCTCCCAGGACTGAAATGGATGCCTGGAATCACTTCTTGGAAGGTAAAGATTTATTTATTAACAGATGTTGCTGTTTAACTGGGGGGGAAAAGACAGAATGCAGCACTGGAAAATTGATTTAAAAATGCTCCATTTATCTAACCAAAAGAAAAGTTGTTTTTTTTTTAACATTTATTTTCTTTGATGGGATAAACATTTTTTTGTGGAATGCTGGAAGGGAAAAACAACCTCTGAAACTGATGAACGTTCTCTTTGATTACAGAGTATTTTGGTTTTTTTTTATTATGATTAGTGCTAAGCACTGTGATTTGTAAATAGCCTTGTCTGGCAAGCTTCTTGTTCTGACATAGTTGCCATGGTGATGATTGACAGATGCCAACGCTCAGTGCTGTCACCGTGAGTTCTATGTTGTCAGTGAGTGTCACTCTTCAAAGTCAGTATTTGTTGTTCACCCTCCTCTTCTCTGCTGTAGGTAATGACAAGAGAGGGCCAGTGGTACTCGGACTGGTCTGAGGTACCCACCAGTCGACACACTCAAATCCGGCCTACCATGTTCCCCCCGACCGACCCAGAGAAACTCAAGAGCATGAACCTGGAGAGATGGTGAGCTCTCACTCTACGTAATGTCTCAGCGTATATTAGAGAACACCTCGCGCATGCTTTTGATCCAGATCTGTCTAGTGCCACATAGACTTCAAATGGGACAACGGGAATTTTTTTTAGGCCATAATTCCCCCTTTTTACCACCAGAGGTCACCAGAGGTCGCACTATAGGAGATTACATTGCAACGTCGCCCAGCTTTGCGTGTAGCTCAGTCCAGTTGTTTTGGCTGTTAATTTGTTTACTGTTTATGTGCTGGCTTGGTTTTAGTATGAGGATATTGCCACATCACCAGAACACTGGAGGATTCTTCGTGGCTGTAGTGGTAAAGAAAGGTCCAATGCCATGGAACCGGCGCTACCCAAAGGTATTTTGAGTTTTGAATTGTCTGTTGTGACTGACACTGTTGGGCGAAATGTCTTTTCAAATTTCATATCAAAATATAGATTTTTTTTTTTTTTTTTAATCCCTGTTCCTTACATCAGACAGCCCTGATCAATATGTAATAAGTCTGGATTGAATCGGCTGTAGATTGCACTGTATGCTGTTTCTCTGTAGAACTGTCTTATCTAAAGTGAATCTTGAGAGAAGCATTTGTAGAGCTCCAATTCGATCTGTGATTCTTTTTTTCAGACCTCTCTGTCTTTAAACTTGGCTCATGCCGGAGACTGGAAGGTCTGAATTCTCCAAAAGGATTTAAAATTTAGATTTGTGTGGAAAGTTGAGTCTTCCTTTTAGCAGCGTCTCTCTTTTGAACCATTTTTTTTCTTCGTCTTTGACACCCTCTGGGAAAGACAGGGCAACGACCCACGAAAAAGAACCGCGTTCCCAAACAGTAGCAACAGCACCTCCCCCTAACCCCATACCCCTCACATTTCTCTCCCTCGCTAAACCCGCTCCTTTCCTCTCCTCCAGCTCCGTAATAAGGAGGCCGTCTCCTCTGCTGAGGCGGCCCCAGCCGACGAGCTGCAGATGGAGGTGTCTCCCGCTGGTGCACCCCCTACCGACGCCTCCCCCGGCGAGACCCACGCGGAGGAGAGGGAGAGGGAAACACCCGCAGACGCAACAACCACACCACCTGAGACGGGAGACCACCCTCAGGAGCCCGAGGCCAGGAAAGATGGAGTGTGCGCGTGAGTGACGAAGGCCTGTGCCTCCATCTGGGCGTTTTGCGGAGTTTGATATCGCTCGTTTGTTTCGGTCGTATTTTGACAGGAAGATGAGAGCTGACTTATTTCAGCACCTCCTTGTTTTCATCTTTCTCCCTGTAATGTGATGCTTTTTTTTTTTTTTTTGGTTTTTAGTGGCTTTTTTAGTGTGTGTGTGCGTGCGTGTGTGTCTGTTCTTTTTACCTATTGTTGCAGTGTATTAGGTGCACTGTTCTGGTCTCCTGGTCACAGCGTCCTCACTGACATGAAACACTCTGTGTTTCAGGCCTCCGCCTTCAAAGAAGATGAAGCTCTTTGGCTTCAAAGAAGATCCCTTTGTGTTTCTGACAGAGGATGACCTCGTCTTTCCGCCTATCCAGTGAGTGCTATCCACTTCCATTTACAAAGCCCCCAATAATCTGCGTGTGCGCACACATGCGTGTATGTGTGTGTGTGTGTGTGTGTGTGTGTCTGTGTTCACATGTGCGTCAGACAAGCCTTTTCAAAAGCTCAGAGCACATCAGGTTTCTGCGTACATTGAAGCTTTTACTTTCCCCAGTTTCTGTCAAAGACCCTGTCTGCAGTGTACATTGCGCTGCCTGTCCCTTTACAGAACAAACTGTGCACTGTTTTTTCATGATGATGTTTCTGTGTGTGTGCGTGCCTGCGTGCGTGCGTGTATGTGTGTATGTGTGTGTGTGTGCGTGCGTCTCCGTGACTGGTTGGCTCTTGGTCCGTCTGTTAGTAATCCGTGTCCTCAGACAGGTAAATTCCTCCTCCTTACTGAGGCATCAAACTCTATTGTGTTTGATGTTTTAGTAATTAGACACAGACATACCGACAATCCAGTGCAATGCAGTGCAAACCGTCGACTGACACAGAATCACATCTGCCCAAACACGCAGTCACAGGTTTGTGTTCGTAGCATTAGTGTAGCATGAGTTAGCGTTCAGTACCTGTGAATGAACTCTGCTCTTTTCACTCTGAGACGCTCTGTTGATGCAGATGGATATGAGCTCCGCTCTGCCGCTGGCAAGCAGCCATTTTGGGTCGGGGAATTAGAGAGCATTGCGGCTCAGTCAGAACAGCGTTGTGTGTGTGTGCGTGCGTGTGTCTCTGTGTCTGTGTTTGTGTGTTTACGTGTACAGACAAGCCTTTTTGAACGTGTAACTGACTCATTAGGTCTGTTTGTTTTGGGGTGTGTGTCTCTGTGTGCGTGCAGGGCTTTCTACGACTTGTCTACAGACTTCCCGAAGCTGAACGTGCTGACTCGTACTCATGAAGGGAAGAAAAGGCATCTGTACATGGTGTCCAAGGAACTGCGTAATGTACTGCTCAACAACAGTGAGAGAATGAAAGTGAGTCGGAAAATATGGACACAGTCTCTCTCTCCTATTCATGTTCACAACACTTACACACGTACACACACACACACACACACACATGAACACACGCAAGGAGCAAAACAGCAGTTCTGTATGACAACCTGGTTTCTCCTTTAAACCTTGTGGCAGGAGTCTTGTGGCTTGTGACAGTTGGAATGCAATAAAAACACCGCAATTTATGTATTGTACACTGAACAGAGACGACCCAGCGTTGAGGAAGCATATGTGGCATCCCCATGTTCATAATCCACCACACATGGTTAGAGCCACACACACACACACACACACACACACACACACACACACACGCAGAGAGAGACAGGTGATACTCAGTGCCTAGACCATATGGGTACCTCGCTGAGTTTTTGTCAGCCAAAACGGCAGATGACATGGGGACACCCCTCCCCGCCTCGCGCACATACACACACACACACACACACACGTCCATATCCAGTCCGGGGGTGAGGTGCTCATCACCTGTATGAGCGATTTTGGATGCCACTCGAGCAACCGAGCAGCGCAGCTTCAAAGCCGTCCTCTCATTTCTGCTGTGTTATCCTTACATCTCTACTCTCAGCTCAAAGCCGTCCTCTCATTTCTGCTGTGTTACCCTTACATCTCTACTCTCAGCTCAAAGCCGTCCTCTTAAAGTCAACTGCTTACTCTTTAATGATAAAAATCATCTGAAAGGTCTTCACAAACTCGCTTTAACGCCTTTTTGAAGAACCCGCTCGACGGGAGATGACTCCTCTGCCGTCATGCGAGTTAACGTGCCCGTCTCTGATTGGCTCGTCTTACAGGTCATCAACACCGGAGTAAAGGTTTGGTCACGGAATAATGACGGAGAACAGTTCGGATGCGCTTTCAGACTGGCCCAGGAGGTAACAATCTACCTGTCATCTTAACTCTGCTATTTCATCTCCCGCTGAAACATACCACACACGCACTGCGATACTCATTTAATCTTACGGGTCTTTTCAGTGCAACTCGTATGTGGATACCATTCATGACATGAAACTGATGTTTTGTTCATTAGGAGTTACTCTAATTAGACTTCCTACGGTAATGTTGACAGGCTAAGCGTGGGAGAACGTGTATTTTAATCTGTGTTTTTCTGTATGATTTCTCAAATGGCTAAAAACCTACAGTCTCAAGTCCATCTCTAATACTCTATTGATGACGTGATTGCGTTGAGCTGAAACAGGGCTGTTAAACTCTCACTCCTTCTGGTTTAGGCAGTGGGTATGTAATTAGTGAGAGGTCAAATTCAGCTTGAATCCCTGGCCTCAGGCTTGATTTTGGGAACCTCCAAAGGATTTAAGGTTCTTTGAAGGGAGAAATTTAGCCTCAATTTGCCCTTTTTAATTGGTATTTTTTTTCTAAGTATCATGACCTTGTGAGGATTATAAGATAGCCTGATTAGACAATGATGTATTGATTTTCTTGTTGTGCGTACACATTAGGCAGGAGTGTGCGTGTGTGTGTGTGAATCTGCGTGCGTATTTAGAACTCTTCTCCGATACATTTCCAGGGTATCTACACTGTTTGTCCCTACATCCGAGCTCGTATCATCTCCATCAGCGTAGAGGATGTGAAGGTGCTGCTGACCCAGGAGAATCCCTTCCTCAGCAAGCTGGGAAACGAGGCCCGCGTTCAGGCAGAGAGGCTCGGTCTGTCCCCTTCCCTCCAACTCTGCCTCAGAACATCCACAGGCAGTGCACAAACCCACATACACACACACACACACACAGTACTGCTCACTAATCAGGATTAAGAGGAACTGAATGGTGATTTCGTTTTGACAGATAAAGGGGCCAAACGATTTGTTGAAATGGTTCATGGCTAAGTGAAATTGGAAATGTTTACATTTTCAAATCTATTTCATCTTTGCGAGAACAACTTTTTATTTGCTTGTCCTATCTACAGTCCAACAGTAGCTGCTCTTCCTTAATGAATTTTTCTATTTTTACATTTTAAATTGCCCCCTAAGCAACAGTGTTTTTTTTTTTTTTTTTTTTCTCTGCAGATATGGGAAGTGTCGTTTTACGATACCAGCCAGATCCCAAGTAAGTGTTTAAGCCTTTCTATTTTAATCATTTCTCTAATTATTACAGTCAAATTTTGGCACAGAATCGTTGTGAAGGAGTAAATTCCACTCGTGCGTGAAGCTTGGAGCTAGCCAGGAGATGCGTCTTCATTTGCATGCGTGTGTCTGTCTTATTTTGGCACGTTGCCCCCCGTAAATGAGGAAGGGGGGGGGGGGGGGCGGTGTTGAAAAGAGAGTTAATTGTAGAGTGATGCTAGAAGGTGAGGACTTGCCGCCTGTGTGTTTGTATGTACACTCAGAGCTCTGAAATGGCACGAACTATTCATCAAAACCGCGAGAGGGACAAACCGCGAGTGGTGCCAGAGCACTCTAGCGTCATTCCTCCCTATGCTCGGTAATTAGAGGGCTCGAACTGATTCACTGAGTTCCCTCTTCACTGATAAATAGCTCTCCATTGTCTCTGGCTCACTGGAAAACTCATTGTTTGGCCCCCGGTCGACGGTCATGTTTCACAATGCTGGCCCCGACTCGAAAGGAAATCAGTCTGTCAGAGAGTCTCTCTCTCTCTTCGTCTTTGTCTCGTTCTCTTTCTCTCCCACCACCCTTTCTGTGTCTTTCTCTTCACTCTCTTCCCTGTCTGTCTCTCTGTCTGTCTGCATCTCTCTCTCTCTCTCTCTCTCTCACTGTTTCTTTCCCTCTCTTTCTCTCTTTTTGTCATGCCTCCTAGTTGCCCCTGAGTAGAGTGTTTAGGAATGTTTGTGTGTGGCAGTACACTCGTACCTCAGATGGCTCTGTAAACAGTATGACAGGTCTCAAGCAGGTTGATCAGAATATGTCTGTGCCATTACACACAAAGTGTTTTGATGTTTTTAGCCACTGAAGTCCCTGTGGACAAATTTTCCGCTGCTATATACAGAACAGAAGAGCTTCTGTATGTGTAATGAGTGTTTCCAAGAAATGTTAACCCTGCTGGTGCTCTCCTAGCAGACATATGATTAGATTTCTCCCTTCTTTCTGCACTCCAAACACCTCCTTAGTATGCACAGCCAGCCGGCTGCACAAGCACGGGCGGTCAGTTGAAGGAAACTCAATATTTTCCGTTCGCTGAGTTTAATGGTGCCAGTGAAGCCTATTTGTATTTGTCTGAGTCAGAGACACAGAATTAGACTAACAGTGTAACACAACGCCATGAAGTGGAATTAGCATTTGTCTGTGTGTCTGTGTGTGTGTGGTTTTCCCCCTCCCACAAAGTTTGTATACATGCGTATGGGGATACACATTCTTATCCTTCACGGCTTGCATGCTAACTGACCGCCATAGGCAGAGAGAGGCTCTGATGTCACAGTATGATTAGTGGTATAGGCAGAGAGAGGCTCTGATGTCACAGTATGATTTGTGGTATAGACAGAGAGAGGCTCTGATGTCACAGTATGATTTGTGGTATAGACAGAGAGAGGCTCTGATGTCACAGTATGATTAGTGGTATAGGCAGGGAGAGGCTCTGATGTCACAGGGTGATTAGTGGTATAGACAGAGAGAGGCTCTGATGTCACAGTATGATTAGTGGTATAGGCAGGGAGAGAGGCTCTGATGTCACGGTGATTAGTGGTATAGGCAATGAGAGAGACTCTGATGTCACAGTATGATTAGGGGTGTAGGCAGAGAGAGGCTCTGATGTCACAGGGTGATTAATGGTATAGGCAGAGAGAGGCTCTGATGTCACAGTATGATTAGTGGTATAGGCAATGAGAGAGGCTCTGATGTCACATGGTGATTAGGGGTATAGGCAGAGAGAGTCTCTGATGTCATAGTATGATTAGGGGTGTAGGCAGAGAGAGGCTCTGATGTCACAGTATGATTTGTGGTATAGGCAACGAGAGAGGCTCTGATGTCACGGTGATTAGTGGTATAGGCAACGAGAAAGGCTCTGATGTCACATGGTGATTAGTGGTATAGGCAGAGAGAGGCTCTGATGTCACATGGTGATTAGTGGTATAGGCAGAGAGAGGCTCTGATGTCACAGGGTGATTAGTGGTATAGGCAATGAGAGAGGCTCTGATGTCACAGGGTGATTAGGGGTATAGGCAATGAGAGAGGCTCTGATGTCACTGTATGAATAGTGGCATAGGCAATGAGAGAGGCTCTGATGTCACAGTATGATTAGGGGTATAGGCAGAGAGAGGCTCTGATGTCACAGGGTGATTAGCGGTATAGGCAAAGAGAGGCTCTGATGTCACAGTGTGATTAGCGGTATAGGCAGAGAGAGGCTCTGATGTCACAGTATGATTAGGGGTATAGGCAGAGAGAGCGTCTGATGTCACAGGGTGATTAGGGGTATAGGCAGAGAGAGGCTCTGATGTCACACTGTGATTAGCGGTATAGGTTGATCCACTGATTCCACTGAACAATTAATCATCAAGCCCTTGATTAGCTCAATTAACTGTGATACTGAAGAGTTAAAAACAAAGACATGCAGGACAGGGGGCCCTTAGGACTGAAGTAGAGAACCACTGGTATAGGCAGAGAGAGGCTCTGATATCACAGGGTGATTAGTGGTATCGGAGAGAGAAGGCCACGTCGCTATGGTTTCATCCTGTTCTTTTGGCACGACACTACTGGCACGTACGCCCAAGTAAAAATACTGCCTTAGGAAACTTGCCCATACAGAGTATTTCTCTCTCTCTCTCCCTCCCTCTCCCTGTTGACTAATACTCTCTCTACCTTTTTCTTTCCTTTTCCTTTCTCATGGGGTTCATTGTTTTGCCCTTTTCTTTCATTGTTAATCTGGACTGGTCTCACCCTCCTTGTTTTCCTCTGCTGTTCATTCACATTGTTGGATTTATTACCTATTTTCACCCGCGCTCTATTCTCTCTCTCTCTCTCTCTCTCTCTCTCTCTTTCACCCCTCTCTCTCTTTCTCCCTCTCTCTTTCTCTCTCTCTCCATCTGTTCTTCACATCCTCTATGACATTCATTTCTCTGTTTCTCTCCTTACCCTCTCTTTCTTTCCTTACCACTCTCTCTTTTCTTCCTTTTCAGGGACCCAAACTCTCCTCAGTGCCCTATAGAGCTGTGTGGCTGGAGGGGAAAAACCTCCATCAGGGCCTTTGTCCCACGGAACGAACGACTACACTACCTGCGCATGGTGGGTGTGGAGGTGTTCCGAGACAAGCAGGGCAAGAGGAACGACGCCACGGCAGAAGGTCAGGAGGAGGAGAACGCGGGGAAGGAGGAGGCGCAGGACCAGGAAGGACGTCCTCTGGAACAGGAGGGCTCCGAGTCAGAGGAGCGTAACGGCCCCACGCAGAACACCACAAACAGAACAGAAGCCGTGAGCAACACCTGAGATGATGTAATGGAAGAGAAGGAAGAGTGCAACCATAGGAAGGTTTGAATGCTCCAGAGCCAGTCCTGACAAACAGGGGGTAAAGGGAGTCCCCCCCCCCCCGACAGCTGTGGCTCTACAGAGCTAATGCCTTCGTGAGAAGTTACTCTCCTTTATGTGGAGGAAATGGACTGTACCATGATTGTTCATATGCCAAACTTCAGTGGCATGTTCCAAAATAAAAAGGCTTATTTTATTTACTAATTGCTTTTATAAGAATGTGATTCAAGTGCTTCATTAAAGTTTTTTTTTTTTTTTTATTGTTTTGATATTTTATTCATTTTAAGTGTGAGCATTGGAGATACCTGCTGTTCAATTAGTGAGGGAGGCATTTAAATTAAGCTCTATTTTTATATGTATGAGCGACGTTATGGTAATGGGGACTAAGTAATAGAATACAGATGTATCTAAAGTTTAGTTCATGGTGTTTGCTGAATGTTGTGTTACACGTTGATTGTATGATGTATACATCCTGTATTTTGTGCTCCATTTTCCCTCATTTTCAATGTCACTAGTTATTACGTATGAATAAAAAGTCACGCAGTTATAATTTGTCTTTTAGCACTGTTTGATGTACTTTATACCCTGTTTTCTGTGTTTTGTGGTTGGGTTTTTGGAGGTCGTTAGAGGTCATTTTAGGTTTCGTTCTTAATGAGGAGACATTTTCTTTCTGTCATCTGTTGGTTACTTTGAGAAACTCAAGTTTGATCCCTTTATCACAGAGGTGCTTTGATGTCAACATCTATGCATTTTACATTATCATTAATAACTCAGCATTCAGTCCCAGAAATATAGTACAGCATTCAGCCAGTACTCTTCACAAACATATTTTAGTGACATGAATAATCATTGGAAGAGGGGATTTTTTGACAGATGAAAGCTAAGATGAGAGGCCTTTGTTGGATGTGGGGTTTTTTTTTTTCTTTCTTTCTTTCTCTCTTTCTTTCTGCGGCTTACTTTGCCAACGTTGCTTCAGGTGGTCAGAGCTCTCATTGTTCCTGATTACAGCTGATATTTCTCACCGTGTCAGTGACCATGGTAACAGTTTGTCCAGACTCCCCTCTTCTGAACACATGAGACGCTAGGAGCAAATGAAGAGAGATAATGAAAGCAGAAAATTTGAACCGGGTCTGCGTCAGCTCCAGACAGATAGCAAATACAAACAAACTAGGAGAATTTACACTAGTCATTGTTAGCAAGTTCACTTAACAGACTGATAACGGTCATCTGAGGAGATGAAGAAAAGAGGAAATGTCATTTATGGTCACTAGCTTTGAAGGAGAAAGGGAAAGAGGTGTTCCCAGCTGAATGCTGGAGAGAGGGAGAAAACAGTGAGTTCTTTTAAATTCACAAGGGGCTGTAATATTACAGATAGGCAGAAAAGGAGAGTGTTTACCCTAAAATTGACACAGCGTGTGAGGAATAGTGTATGCTAGTTTAAAGCACCGTCGCAGGAGGAGAGAGAGAATGAGGGAGGGTAGAATAGCTCAGTCTGATAAATCAACAGTGAGAGAGTGGGAGAAAGAGATTTATTCAGCAGACGTCAGACTACTGCAGGAAAGAGAGACAGACACTGTCAGAGGAAAGTCATCTTGGGACATGTGTCATCTTACTGTTATTGTGGCTTCTCTAATGTGCTCTCTCTCTTTCTCTGTCTCTCTCTTGTGTGTGTGTGTTTGAGTGCAGAGGGATGAGTGATGCATTTTTAAGGCCGCACTCTGCTGCCAAATTACTAATACCATTAATGAAGTTCTCTGCCACGAAAGAATCTCTCCCTCTCTCTCAAAGTCCCTCACTTTCCTCCTCTTCTAATTCTTTTGTTTTTCATTTCATCTGCTTTCCTCTTTCAGTCTAAACACTTTCCCTGTCCTTCATACACTTAAATTATATCTCCATTCCTGTTTTATATGGTCTCCCCCTCTCTCTCGTCTTTCTTCAAAACAGACCACACCTCGGTAAAGACTGGGGTACTACAAAAGGAGTTGATTTCGGCAGTGACTAACGCCTTACTATGTTTAGGGAATCGTGTCACGGTTAATACCCCCTTTCTACAGCATTCGATCAATACATTTTGCTTAACCTTAAAAATATATATAGCGAGACCCACACACAGATAGGAGGGGACACATCATCCTGGCAGCCCAGCGATGACGAGTGCGTTGGTGAGATGGGATGAGTTGGCGGGACCTTCCTCCTCTCCCCTCCCCCCTCTTCTCTCCGATAGGACGCACAGGCATGTCTCATGCAGTCGAGCATTAAGCCTCCTGGACATGAATATTCATCTGGGATTATGTAATGAAAGCAGCGTTATGCAATGACTGAGAGTGGCGAAGGAGAGAGGGAGAGCGAGAGCCAGAGAGAGAGAGCAGCCAAAGAGCGAGACTATGTTTCATGTGTGGATTAAGCTGGTTTCCCATCTTTGGCCACCGCCGTTTAGCAGACATGTCTCCACGCTGTGTCAGTTACTCCACAGGGTAGCCACTCTGAGAAAGGCTCGGGAAGGTACTCGCTAATACCGCTATTTAACGTTAATGAGTTTGTAAGCGGTTTGAAGATAAACACACACACACGCACACGTTTATGCTAATACAAGGTCATTTAACTTGACACATGCCGAAAGAGCGGGTTTTTTTTTTATCTACAAGCTAACCGTCCCTGTCGCAGCTAGTCTCTTACACTTGACCCATTTTATTGGTATCACATTTCACACAAGACACTGGTGATGGTTGTAGATCTTATGACAGAGAAAGAGGTTTCATAAGTAACAAATCCTCTGTTCAGTTCACTAACGGCTCACCATTTTCAGACTTTGGAAAATAGTGCTGTTTAGAACTGGTGATGAAAATGACCCATATACAAAATAAAGTAAAAATCATGTATGTGGAAATTATATGTGTGCTATGTTACAGTAGACAGTACATTCACATAACACGATTATCACTCCCTTAATTAATGTCAAACGTGATGTATGTAATTACAGTATACGTCCGTGTACACATCAGATCCAGCTAGAAGTCAGTCGGCTTTATGTTTGAAGTTGACGCAAGATACGCATAACGATAGAACATTTCTTACATGTATGGCAAGACTGAAAAAGCAGCGTACACATATTTTTGTAGATTTGCTACAGTTATGTTCATGCTATGGTGTACATGCATAGAATTGTGTGCTGTGGTTGGAAGGCATCTCTGCTCTAGAGACAAATGATTGACAGTGTCATTAGTCTCTCTCTCTCTCTCTCTCTCTCTCTCTCTCTTTCTCTTTCTTTCTTTCTTTCTTTCTTTCTTTCTCCGTCTGTAGTGATTTCCCCTAAGCCTACCATGTTAGAGGAGGGAAAGAGATGTTGAAGATAAATAAGACCTCAAAAATAGACAGTGATGGTGACCGTTCAAAATCTCTCTCTCTCTCTCTCTCTCTCTCTCTCACACACACACACACACACACACACACACACACACACACACACTTCATATACAGGAAAAGAAGAGGAATGACCTTATTGTGAGTTCATGGAAATGGCAGTGGAGAGTACAACAGACTCACCGCTGCACTCTAGCTTCCCCCCCACCCCTCTCTCTCTCTCTCTCTCTCTCTCTCTCTTTCACTCCCTCTCTCCAATTCCATTGGCATCACACTGGTCACTCTAAGTAGCACTTGCAGTAAAAGCACAGTGAGTTCACGGTTGCTTTCCCGTATCACACTGACAGTAAAGGTCTGGGAAAGCAGGGTCATTGTCTGATGATACTGTTGCTCTATTGCTGCCCAGGACCTCATCTATCTGACACACACCAACTCCACCTATCTACACGAAATGTCTCAGTTCATTTCTTCCTGCTATGTAATGGCCCCTTTCAGCTGACTCTGGTTCCAGGACAAGGTCATGATTTGCCAAGCTGACCGTTTAAACGCGTCGTTTTCCTGGGGCCTGGGATGTAATACGTTGGATGCACCGTGGCGTTCAGTATTCATTAGGGGCTGGATTGAAGGGGCTCTTTCAGAAGCTTGTTGGTTTTCTTGGAGGAAGAGATGGACCCTCTGGGACTCTGGGAAGCTGTTACATCCCTGCCAGTCCGCTCGCCTGGTGCTAATCTTTATTTAGCACATGCCTGCAGGTGTTGCCTAGTAACAGAGGAGAAACAGATAGAGGAAAGGGTTAGAACGGGGTAGGGGTGGGGGGTGGGGGGGTGTAGTGTACGTCCCTCATTTCCTCTTGCTGCCCTCCGCCACCCTGTCCCCGTGGTTTCAGCTTCAGCCACAGTCGTTTGACCCACACACACACACACAAAAAAAAAAAGAAAGCAGAGACAGAGAAATGAAATGTTCATTAACAATCAGCTATAATGGCCGCCATTATCTTGACTGAGGAAGAGGCCTCAATGCAGGGGGTGTGTTAAATGTGAGAGAGGGAGGCAGAGAGAGAGGGCAAGAGAGGGAGAAGAATTCTTCCATTTTAAAGGAGGCTGAGGGGTGGCCGAGTGTTGCCATGGTTTTCTCTTCCTGCTTCTCCTCTCGTTTTAGTTCGAGCACTTAGCGGAAGACAAATTAAGCCACTCACTTTCTCACATTTCAACACACAGGCATTATGAGGCAGAGAGAAACGAATCAAAAGTTTAACTACATTTTATAAAAGCTACATTTTAATGTACATGCTCAGTGGTGTAGTATCATTTCTGTTTATTTATATATATTGATTTTACTTTTTTTTTTTTTTTTTTAAGAGCACTGTCTGCAAGATCTATGGTGCTGTCCACATCTTAATTCAGCCCAACTGGATTTCATTTAATGGAGGGAAAGAAGATCCGAGAGAATCTTTCAGGCAGCTTTCGTTTTGTTTTATTTCACTTGGTCATCATCATCTGCAAAAGTCTTTCCCTTCAGGAACCCAACTCCCACATGCAGAAAGCCAAATCTCCAGGCACTTGGTAACTGATGCTGTTTGCTGTGGCTGTGGAGATTTTATGGGCTGCAGTAAGAGAATAGTGCTCTCAAACTAAGACTGCTCCTATTCTGTCCACAAGCAGTGAAATGAGACGTACCCATCTCTGTCTGTCTATCTATCTGTCTATCTATCTATCTATCTATCTATCTATCTATCTATCTATCTATCTATCTATCTATCTATCTATCTATCTATCTATCTGTCTGTGTGCCTATCTGTCTGTCTACCTGTCTGTCTGTCTATCTGTGTGCCTATTTGTCTGCCTGCCTGCCTGCCTGCCCGTCTGTCTGTCTGCCAGTCTTTTCAATAACGTGGTGATTCCAGTTGCTTGATAACTGGTGTACCCTCTCTCATCATGTTCCTCTCTGGGCCCTCTTTGACTGCTTGAGTAAATGTGAACATAATGAAGTTGAATGCTTCTGTTTGTTTTATGTGATTAACTCGTGTATTATTACAGTTATCATTAGACCGTGATATCACATGATTCATTATCTACTCATGGCAGATGAAGCTGTTTATGGATCACTTGGGATTATTAACCATCACGATGATCCAAGATTGTTAATCCCATATAAAGGAATAAGTATGCAGGAAGAGTAGTTTATTCATTATATGTGGTCATCTGATCCACATGTGGAAGAAGTTTCAGATTTATCTTAAGTAACTGTTCAAAATTGGGTCCCTTAATTGTTTCTGTGTTTGTATAGATGTGTGTGTGCGTGTGTGAGTGAGTGTGTGTGAGTGAGAAAGAGAAAGAGAGCAAAAGATGCTCAGCCCGTGTTGCACTCACAGGCTCCATAGTAATTTCTCTTTCTCTTATACCCACTCTCTTTCTCTCCCATCTCTGTCTTTTTCCCTCTGTAAACCAACCATTACATAAACCACTCCATGCCCACAGGAGAGTGGGCACAGAGGAATCACCTTCAGCAAGATTCCCCACACCATGCAGCAAAGCAACACTTCATACATTACTGTCCTCTTTTCCGTAGTTGCAGGCTTTTTGAGAGAGAGAGAGAGAGAGGGAGAGGGAGAGAGAGAGAGAAAGAGAGAGAGAACAAGTGCTCATTGTTTTATATCAAGCTCTCAAAAAGGCTCTAAAAATACATTTTTTCCCACGTGCACTGTGCCATAAAATATTTATAGGCAACCACAATCTGCTTCTCTGGCGTTGATGCAGCCACCTTGAAATATGCATGAAGCTCCTCGCTGGTTGGCTGAGGGAGACTTTGCAAAATGGAGCAGAGCTTCGTGCGTGTGTGTGTGAGAGAGAGAGAGAGAGAGAGAAAGAGAGAGAGAGAGAGAGCTTTCGTAATCCAAACAGCCGTCTTGCCGTGCCGTAGCCTGAGAAGAGGCCAATGTTGATTGCTGCTTTAGACATGCATCTCGCTGGTCTGTTTACATCACCTCCGCATTAGAGTATGTGCTGTGCTACGATCTCTCTCTCTCTCTCTCTCTCTCTCACTGCAGTCTTACACAACCAGTGACCCTGCTCTGTCTGCCTGTGCCTGTCAGAGCTCTGGGCTTTAATTCTATCTTTAAGAGAACTAATCTAACCCATAGGTAGACTGTAGACTTCTTTTTGATGAGCTAGCATTCTCCAACTATTCTGGAGCTTGGAATTCGATTCTGCTCTCTAAAGTTTGGACTCGTTGTGCATATTATGTAGACTACTGTGCGATTTATAAATACAAATTCATGAAAGAATAATCATTTAATTTGGGATTACTATCATCATGCTGATATACCCAATGCAACCCCCCCCCCCCCCCACACACACACACACACACACACACATCCGTTTCACTGTTTTAAGGCGACTGAGCCTTCCAGACATCACTGTAATCTAATCTATGTACTGAATCTGGCTTCATCTCTCTCGGCTTGTCCTGAAGGCCTAGGTTAATGTCTATGAGTGAGACTGCAGTGCTATAAACTGTAGATATTTGTTGCTGTAATTAAGGAGATTACCTTTGTCAGCTGAAATGGAGGGGTTTTTTTCTTTTTTTTTTTTTTAAGGGCTTGTTTCACATCTGCCAGAAAATAGGCCATTGCTCATAGCGCCCAAAGAGTGTAGTTTAAATGACTGCTGGTATATTTGTGTAATTTATCATTTTTGAAATGAAAGCACTTATCTGAGCTTTATTCCTTTGGTGTCAGACATTACTTATAACACACAGAAATGGCTTTTTCTTTTTATAAGTGGAGACTCTTATAATGCTATGTTATGCTGTTTCTCTCTCTGAAGCTTGTAAAAGTTCCAAACAATATATTCATTAGAGGAATAAACTTCTAAAACAACTCAAGGGCATTTTCACAGTTCTTCCAGACTCTAGCATTAATGTGTGTGTGTGTGTATGTGGCTTTTTTTTTTTTTTTTCGTCTAAAGGGGTGAGACTGAGAGTGGGGGCTGAACCCAGTAACCAAGATTACTATGCCATAAAAATATGAAATATTCATGCCTTTCATCTCTTTATTCGTCCACATATATGAATTTATGTAGTGGTAGGAGGGTTTGTTAAATTATTTAACCTCCACATATGTCTGGAATGAGTAATGAGAGGCTCTCATCGAGGAGAAATCTCTTTTTGATTTCTTGTTTACCTCACTACAGGCTCAAATTCAGCCCACTGGGTCACTGAGTTCTTGGGGTGTTTTTTTTTTCTGAGGATGTGTTTGTGTGTGTGTGCACGTGTGTGAAGGAGAGGCCTGTTGCCGAGCAGCATATGAATATGTATTAAAAAGCAGCTCATGTCTGACCGTGATGAAGCACAGCTCGCCGCCCTTCACCGCACCTCAGCGACCTTGACACTGTCGTCATGGCCCAGAGGTCGTGAGGAAATTAAATCTGCATTGTGTGAGGTTTTTTTAGGGATGTGCCTCAACTCTACAAATCAAATCAAGTCTGCCTAATACCATTCAAATGGAAATGGACCAAGCATTTTTATCTCTGCTCTGAGTTTTTTTTTGGGTGATGTTTTTGTTGTTGTTTTGACTAGTTTGTGTAAGAGTAACCTTCAGAGGACCTGCAGAGAGCGAGAGAGAGAGAGAGAGAGAGAGAGAAGAACCATATGATTTACTGGCTGTCTGGCATTTGCAATGTTTTTTAACTGGCTTTATCTAGACAGCTCTGTGCCACTACCTAAGCAGGATGAAACTGACTCATTGCCTTAAAGCCTTCACTTCAGAGGTTCTCGCTATCGACCGCCGCAAACGCTCGAGCTCGTTTGAAAAACTGAAATGACATTTTTTTGGCATTGAGGCACCTAAAGTGCACACTCTTGTTATCCTTTGTAACCAAGACCGAACAGAGTAAGTGCGATCACAGTAAGGAAGTAAAGAGGCATCTTGCTTCTCATCCAAGCTGACTGTTCGTTAATTGTTTTTTTCTTTCATTATCACAACATTGCAATTGGATAAAGCCAAGCTATTATAATGCCCTTCCATTCCTTCATTCCGTTTTCTCTCTCTCTCTCTCTCTCTCTCTCTCTCTCTCAGCTAAACAAAAATATCTGTGTGCTCTGGGATCAATTAGATATGCCCTTAGCCATGAAGTAGACAAGAACCACTTCACATACTTTGTGTGTGGTTTTATGTATTTGCATACATTAAGAGTCTGTTTATGTGAGATACTAACGTGTAGCTCTTCTTATGTTTGCACACACAGAGGTGTGTGTGTGTGTGTGTGTGTGTGGAGGCCCATGCCGTGACCTGCTTCTGAACGCTAATCAGTGTCCTTGTGAGACTCCTGCAGCGACTGAGGGACCAGTCTGTCTGGATTTACTCTGACCTCCATTCACCCTCCAACTCATAGCTCCCACTCACTTTCTACTATACATCAAATATATTACATATTGTTTTATGACTCCGCATTAATTATATTATGTACTTTATGGACATGGGTTTCTATCTCTGTATCCCAGTTTTTCAGTCTCTAATGGTTTTTCCCCCTCCATGACTCTTTTGACTCTCTTTTAAGTTTACCTCTAACTTCATATTAAAGCCCCCCCTCCCCCCACCCCCACCAAAAAAAAGACCACAATACCACTGAGTGAATAAGCCTAAGAAGATTGCTTTTCTCTGCCAACAACAATAATGTTTGTGGTCCCTATTCAAGGTCACACGTTTCTCTCCTGGTCTATTCACAGACACTGTGTTGAATGTGTGTGTTGAATATCGCATCCTCGGCTCCCTGCAGCACTTTTTTTCTTTTTCTTTTTTTTTTTTCATTTTGTTAACAAATGGCTCGCTGCCTCCTGAAAAGAAGCAGGCTGCCAAAAGGATGGTGCAGTCCAAACAACAGTCTGTCCCAAAGAAGTCGTCCTAAGCTCTATACAAGGAGAGAACACCCCGTACCAAACAGCCAGAAATAGGCCGACACGATCCGACGGCGAAGAAAAACATAGAACAAAGGACATTTTGGATAATACAGACTTAACGCACGACATCTTGTAATGAAGTTTTCAGGGCTATGTTTTCAGATGTTTTTTTGGATCTGGTCAAGGTGGTCACTGTTACTCAGTAGGGGCCTGGTCAAAAAGAGAAGTTCTTGGTCAACGTTAACTTTTAATGGGCTGTAAATGTGACCACATTTATCGTTCTCTCTTCTCTTTTTCCACCTGTAATTTGCTTACAACGGTATGTTCTAGACATTTTGGGGCTTTTATTATTTAAACCCGATTAATCTAATCTGGGGGAACTAGTACAATCTTAATTTTGTGATCTATCAAGGCACCTAACCTTTCAATTTATGATTCAAAATACAGCACAAAACAGGAAAGGCTTAGGTGAAATTTCACCTTTTATGAGAGGGATAGACAGAGCCCTTCCCAATGATTACATGCATTTTGGGATTAAACTCACGACTACCTGTCTGTCCATAACTTAAGAGAGCTATGTGACAATGTCTAACGGTACAGATTCAGTGTTTACTTGTGTACTGTGTAATGTCTTGGTGGAAAGAAACATATACAGTAAAAGACAAACATTTAGGAACTTTTAGGCTGACTCCAAGCTATGAAAACACAGACATTTATGAATATAATTCTGCAAAAGGTATGGGGGGGGGGGATGCTTTTAGTTCTGATGAATGTATGAAATGTGCTCAGTGAGGAACAGCAGAGAGATTCTGAAACTACATTAATACAAAAACACAAATACAAATATATTATGCAGGGTTGGATAAGCCTACAACTTTTATTGCACATTCCTGTTTGGTTTTGCTCCAACCATGTCCTGCGATGTCCTGTTTGCGCAGTCTGGGAAAATACACATGAAACTGTGGTTTATTTCCTACATCCTGGAGCCTGAGATTCCTACAAACAACAGACTCATGTACGTTATCATTCTTTTTTTTCTTTTTTTTTTTAAATCTGTGACAATACCTGCAACATGCTTCAAAAATCTTCATTTTGGCAAACCACGAATAAATTAAAACACAAACATTCGTATAACACAATGTGACATTTAAGGACGTTAAAGAAAAGAAAGGAAAAAGAAAAAAAAAACAATGAGGACAAAACAAAACCCAAAAAAAAAAAAGCATTTTCTTTTGTTTTTCATCATTTTCTTGCTTTTCTTGGAAAAGAAAAAAAAATAGCTAGCTAACAATCACAGACCACATGCAGATATATTACAACAGAAACATTTCACTTGTTTGAACAATTAAACTCAGTTAGTTAGTTTCTGCAAACTACCATTCTAAACTATATCACAAAATTATGCTCTTTAAACTGTCAAACATCCAATTTTTGAGATATTTTGACTAATTATAATTTGTCATTGTTATAGCATCTCCTCTCACTAACTCCATAGGAATACATACACAATCACTTTTCAAATGACTGTCTGAACAGGGAGGAGAAGACCAATAGCACTTCAGTAATGATGTAAGATACCATCTGTCTCATTTAGAGAAAGCCACCTACTCAAAACACACTCAGCTGTCAGAGTCGATGTTATTAGAGTTATGACTCTATGCCACAGACACTGACGGACAAAAGTACCAGCCAATAGCGTGCTTTATTTCAGCTGCACTGTGATGACAGACAGTGAACCTGGCACCGCACTGTTGGGTTACACAATGACACACTTTGACTGTATCCACATCCATACCTCTGCATGCTGTCCCATGATCTAAAAGGAGAGTGAATACTCAATGGGAATTATCCAGACGGAGAAGATAGAATGTTGTCGTAATTATATAAGCCCCTCTGTCCTTTTCCTTCATCTTTTACAGGCGCGCAGAACATTTCAGTATCTAATGATTGTGTTTTGGTTTTTGTTCAAATGCCATGCTAATTAGCAGCTTTCATTCTGACATTTGAAATCTTCTCAGACACTGTTTGATGGTCTTTGCTGTTTGAGATTCCCGGCTGGCGACGGGAATCTCACGCAAACCCGGGAGAACGACTCACAAATGATTGTAAGAGGAATCACAATGTGTGTTTGGCATTAGCCAAGCACCTGGTGTCAGACGAGGCGACGACATGAACAGAATAAGCTGTAATAGAGCAATACCGATTAGTGACCGATTTGTCCGTGTCTGATCAGTGCACCTTCATTTCAATGGTACTTCAGCATAAAAGGCCAACGCCGTGCTTTGTAATGAGTGGACCAGCAGAGAAGGAGATGGAGAGAAACACACACAGAGACAGAGAGAGAGAGAGAGACAGAGAGAGAGAGAGAATGTGAGTGCCTTCAATGGCTAGTCTCATCTCTGGCTGAGAGAGACTGTAACAGACACACAAACGGTATCTTGTGCCATTTTGGATTCACGCTGACATTTGCGGGAGTAGTCAATAAACATCAAGGCGCTCAGTGGTGGCCCTCTCCTCGCATCAATCAGAGCCCTAAACGAGCCACTCTCATTCCGCGCCGCGACTCCACAAATGAACGCGCCCCTCAACATCTCTCTCTCTCTCTCTCTCTCTCTCTCTCCTCGGTCCATCTTCATTTGCCTGTTATCAGCAGCGGCGGCGGGCAGGTACCCATCTCGCTGGCTATAGTATCTCTCTCTCTCTCTCTCTCTCTCTCCTCTGGCTGCCGTTTGAAGTCGTAAAACAGTCGGAGAGAGGGGGCTATAAATTCACAGCGATGTGATTACACAAAATCCAGCGGTGCCATTTTTCTTTTCCCCTTTCCGTGTCGAGAGGCGCGTGATTCCCGTCTAAAAACAAATGTAGCTGTGATGTCGGCCATTTTGTTTCTAGGCTGCGTTGGTTTCTTTATTTGAACTTACATTAAACAGGGAAATGTCATTGTGGTCTTGTCCGCTAAAAGGCAGGGGAGAACAGAATGACTGTCACGCTGTTTCTGTTAAATCAGCGTAAGTATGCTAACAGTCAGCGTCTTCTGTTTGAAAACAACTATTCCGAATGGGCACGGGCTGTTTAGCGTGTGGCACCATGGGCCGTTTTTAAACCATATTCCACAAAGCCCAAACACAGTTCAATCCCCTTCTGTTGCCTCAAATGGAGTCAAAACTTGAGCCAGTCCAAGTACTTGACAAATAACTTCTCTGACTGACATCATAAAAGCATCACAAATCTTATATGTGCTTTTCTATGTCACACACGGGGATTTTGACATTCACTTCTGCCATCTGGTATCTAAATCATCAGAATTACAGGCTTTTGGTCTCCTCCAAACACCAAATGATATAAGGACCAGTATGAGTGGTTCACTACCACGCTTTTTTAACAGTACCTCTGCATAAGCAACAACTGTTGTTTTTTTTTTGTTTTTTTTTTTCTCCTTTGGAAATCAATGACCATCTACGCAACACAGTGATGTCTAAATTTAGCCACGCGTAAGAGAGAGAGCAAGAGAGAGCAGAGAGAGAGCGAGAGAAAGCAGAGAGAGAGACAGAGAGAGAGAGAGAGCAGATAGAGACCAGAGAAGAGCACAGCTCCACATAAATTACAATCTTCATGTTGCACTGAACTGTGAAAAACAGCACAGCTTGAGGAGAAAGAGAAAAAAAAAGGAATAGGTGAACTTCAAATGTACTGTACTGATTTGCCTATCTATTAAATATTCACAGAGTCATTTGCATGTAAATGAGGGGCAGTCTGATGTCATTCAGTGCAGTGGGTTATCAGCTCTAACGTGGGAGGGGAAGAACAGAAGGAAGGGAGAGAGGAACACACCAGGGGACTGGAGGCGGGGGTAAAGTTAGGGGCTAAGGGGGACGGTAAGGTTTCGGTGCGAACATCCTGCCCTTTTGCAACGGGCAAGTACTTCCCTCAGGGCCTTGTCCATCTATGCAGAGATTAAATGAGAGGTTGTCTACAACAAAACTGCAGACACACTCATGAATATGTGAGATGTCACTGCATGTTTTTTTTTTTGTTTGTTTGTTTGTTTGTTTCTGTTTTTTTTTTTTTCTGGTCATGGCACCTGGGTGAGTCACGTTCAGTGACAGGGTGACATGTGTAGTGAAGATGAGCAGCATCAAGAATGGTACAGTAGCGTTTTCTGCTGTTTTTTTTTTTGTCTTTCCATATTAAAGTTCGGCGGTGGGAGGAGAAGAAGAGAAAAAGAGACCTTGAGACAAAACGGAAAAAAAAAACAAAACAAAACAAAAAAAACCCCAAAAACACTATGTGAGCAGTCAGGCAAGGCTGCAGTGAGGCCGTCAGCCGTCGGAGACGGGAGGAGAGACCCAGCCGTACTTCTCGTGGGTTTTCACAAGGCTCTTAAAAGTGGCCTCTGCCTCCTTACGACTGAAGGCCTTTTTAGACTTCCCCGCTTTCCTGCAGATCCGTCCCTAGATGGAGAAAGAGCGAAAGAAAGACAGAGAGTTAGAAAACAGAAAATCAAAGATTGAATCTTATGTCCTTAAATGTCTCCATTCAAAAAAAAAAAAGAGACAGGAAACAGATACAAACACATCTCACACAACACGCTATTAAAACCAGCAGAGAGACTGCACACTAATCAAGCCTTCAACTTGCTAAAGATTAAAATTGATGTTTACCAACTTAAACATTAATAATAAGACAATAGTAACTGGATATCATGAAAATTACACTTTCAATGTCATGAATAACACTTGTCTTTAAGGACAGTTTCGCCTGCTGGGTGGCTGTACTCTGCCTTGCAGTACTAATGAACTTCCTCAATGAGTCTTTTTGAGCAAAGAACAAAGCCTATGGGCAGAATCATTCCAGACAAATGCAAAGCAATGCTGTTTAGTCCCTGTAAACAAAATGGAGGCATACCAGATATGCTATTGAGCTCTACAATCTGAATTACGACTGGCTTTTTTTCAATGATAGGAACAAGCATATTTCATCTCCATGTTAGTCTGCTGTTCTGAATTACAGGGATTTTACAGCGACCTTAACTGGATCATGAGATTCCAAAACATAATATTCAGATTAAAAGAGACATGTATTATTCAACAGTAATTACTTCAATTAGTAATTACAAACACGTGTGCAGTTACACCAACCTTAATCATTTTAATTGTTTCAGTTTTGTTCTTTGTCTTCCAATTAATGTTGTTGTAAGCGGTTATTTCACCTGTAAAATATTTCGCTCAGATTTTTATTGTAAAATAAACTCTATTTTCATCAATTGTTCCATTTCTGCTGTGGTTTACCAAGTACTAATAATACATTATAGGCACTTTCACAGAGGATGAGGGGGAGTGTGGGTGTTTCCTATGAAAACAAAACAGTTTATTTGTGGTTTTGAGTCCTTTCTTCAGTGAGATGTTGTGGGAGTAGAACCACCAGACTCCGTAAAAATCTAGAACACAGAAGTATCAGACTAAACACGGATAGGATATTGATATCTTTAAATATGGTGATGTCGTTTACTCCTCACAGTGAGGAGGTGACTTTCTCCAGTGTATCTAGTATTAAAGAATACAGCAAATCATAAAATGATATTTCCTGCCAGGAGCGCTTGATGATTGTTTTGTGCTGAAGTCAGCCATTCTGATTGATGTTAGATACCCATAGGTGCACGAGAGATACAAGTTGTTACAAGTCGTTGGTAAAAATGCGGTCTTAATTCTGCCAGGGCAAGCATTTTTTCCTGATAGGGTGAATCCTTAGCGTCATCCAATACTGAGGCAGAAAGATCGGCCTACTGTTACTGTCAATCTATTCTTAGCTATGGTGCAAAATGTATTTGTTTGCCCAAAATGCCAACCTGCAAAAAAAAAACCCAAAAAACTGCCAAATCCCCAGAGTTATTTAGCCACAGGTGAACAGTGTCCTTACACATGCAACATGCAAATATAGCTTCAAGTACAACTCTGTCAGTGGTCTCGTAAACAAAAGCCAGACAAAGCAGCTTCCGAATCATTTGAGACTGATCCATGGAACCCAAAGTCTGAGCGAGCAAGCCCCCCCACCCCCACTCCCCCCCGTGTCGGCAGCTGGTCCGGACTCAATGACGCAAACTTTTCTTGGAGTGTATTGAAAATGTCTCTCCTCTGACTTCACGACCAGTCTCGAATGCCAAAGTGCTTGGAAGGGTGGACCCGACTACGAGCTCCGAGGGTTAAACGACGGGATGGACAGAGAGACGAGAGACAGAAATAGCCCGCTCTTGCCCCCGGCTGAGTCAGGGTAGGCTGCTGTCTAATGGCCCAGAAGTAATCTAGTGTGTTCACTCAGAGAAGGGTGTCCTGGATCTTCGCACAAAAAGCCTGTGATTTTAGGATTAAAAGGAGCCAATGAAGCTCTAATTAACTGATACTGTGTTCTCGGCCTCTCGTGAAAATCTCTTTCTTCACGCTCGATAGGAAATGATACGGCGAAATGAGAGAGAGGAGGAGAAAAGGGAGAGGCTGTGTTGGTCCTGCACCATGGTTATTTACAGCACATTGCTTCTTTAAGCATACAAACAGTACAGTTAATGTTTGCTGGGCTATTTTGGGGGTTTAATGCGTACTGAATGCGCTGCTGCATTCGTATCAAGTGCCTGATGGGTAATCTTGTGAATGAATGAAGATCGGTCAATGGACGTTCACTTGGTCTCTGTGCATTATGAGAACACATAAGCTGCACTGGTTATATAACACACATGGACCAGAGAGAGACAGAGAGCGTCTTTCTGCGTGGCGTCACCTCACAAACACGAGGCCTACGGGCTGTAAACACATTTTATGCCAAAATAAGTCAAAACATTATTTATGGGGATGTCTAGAAATAGAGGCATCTTAGAATATATTTTAACCCTTTGTTTTTTGCTCTGTATCATCAAATGTCTGCATGGTGATTATGTGAGAGATTTCATCATTATTTCAGAGGCTAACGCAGCTCTTTAGATGTAACACACGGGTCCCTCTGGGTTAATGCTAGATACAGCCAGAGGCAAGTTGAAATATTGCGTCGTCTTTCGAGTGACTGGTTCAGGATCCTCGTAATGCTTGTGATGCGAGATTATTCGTTTCTTTCACCGACCAACAAAAGATCATTGCACTGGAGTTCTATTTGCAAACCTTGGAGGACAAGACCCGAGAAATCAATTTGATTACCATTATTCTAATGATGAATAGCTGTGGAGAGCAGCATTATAAATAGATTATATTGTACAATCTCAGAGAAATGCCCTCTCAACAGACCTGCAGCAACACAATCAGAGTCAAGTGCTTTTCCATTATTTTTGAAATTTCACTGCATCGTGTTACTGAGATAATCAAATTATTGCTTCTCCTCAGAATGACTGAAAGGGCACTCTTATAACAAAGATTTGGAGCGGTTCTAGAGTAAATATATGTGATTTCATACATCTTGCAACAACGCTCTGGTGGGTCAGCAGCATTTGGAGTAACGATTGCCTTTGGAGGCTCAAGGGTCTTTTAATAATAATTAAAAAAAAAAAGTCATCTGGCCATTGCCATAGGTTTGAAAAATAAAATGACTTTCTTTTGGAAAAACCGAAAGGGACTGTGGACTGTTCCAATGAACAGATAAAGAATATATATGTTTTCTCACCAAGTTCAAGCCCCAGCATTTTGTACAGTCTTCAATGTTTCTGTCTCTGCCCTTTATAAACATTTCGACACTACAAGGAAACTCTCTCCGTCTGATTGTATATTCTGTTCCACCTCATCACCAGTCTAATCATTACTCAAGGGCCGGATGGTTTGTTTCTGCGTCTCCGTGGAACAGAATTCATTTTCGAGCGTTATGAATTTCAAAAATTTAATCAAAAAAGCTTTACAATAATGCAGAACCCTGGTGCATTGAATTAATACAAACCTGGTTAATGGAAAAGGACATTAAACTACAGGCGAGTATTTATTAAAATGGAGCCAAAAGAAAGATTAAACGGCGAAGATGAGAGATATCAGCGAGACGTCGCACCAGGTCTGCCATTTTCTCAAGGGTCACGACAAACCATCTGTATTTGCTGTGGAAAATTTACCTTGGCATCAGGTTGATCACCTGCAATGCAGCTGTGCTTACGCTCAGTAGGCAAACCACACATGTTTTCATTCGGTACACGTTATCAGTAAAAATCGATGCAAACATCTGAATTTGAAATAACGTTCTCACCTGTCCTTTCACAAGACTCGCTGCAAATTGTCTCATCACGGCCTCCACGGTATAGGCGCTAGACCAACCTCGAGGGGTTAACAACTCCATACAAATAGCACCTCCGTCGAGAACATAGCCGTTTTCCAACCTTGGCGTGAGGACCCGCATGAAAGGCGGTGAGAAGGGGAAATTGTCGGGGAAAGTCACATTCAGCAGTATGTACTCGGTGTTCGTTTCTTTCATGTCCTGCCACAGTGCAGAGTCCTTGTCCACCTGGAACAGTTTGACATTCCAGTCAAAGAGGTTATCGTCCGCCAGCTCTACGGTTATAAAGTTGTCACCCAACCGTCGGATCTCTTGCAGTTCTTTCATCAGTCTCCGCGTCCTAACCTGGGTGCAGTGCTGTCTATGAGGCGCTAACGAAGGTATAGAGGCACTCGACGCCTTGCTACCTCCATTCTGTTGTTTCTCTTTCGTGTCCTTGCCCTGTTTATCCTTACCGGATGGCTTGTCCTTAACGGAGTGGTCCAACTTCTTTGCTTTAATTTCGGGGGTGCCCAGGATGTTCGTCTCGTTGCTTGTGTTGCAGTGCTTCGTGTTGTTTTTCTGATTTCCCTTAGTCCCTTTCAAAGAGCCTTGGTGATGCTTCGGGTCTTCTGTGTCACGGTCGTGTAGGCGAATGAGACCGATTTTTCGCAGAAGAGTGGCCATTCTTCTGTGCAGGGATATGCTATGAGAGGTCTCCTGTTCTTGAGATTTCAAAGTGTGCAATAAAATGACGACGACCGAACCCAGTAGAACCACAGCTCACTGCAGGCTCGGAAGGTGAACACTGGGCGCTTGCATGCAGCCCGTCTTCAATACATCGTCGCAGCGATTTCAAACTGAAACACAAGACAATCTACAGTGAGACAGTGAATAAAATTGTAAAATGATCTAATTGCGATGGAGTCGACCGTGTGCTGACATGGCATACCTATGCAAAATTTTAACATTTTCTTTCCTATGACTGTTGCAAAGTCCTCTGTCCCGTTGGGCGCACAATTCACTTGTATTTGTCGCAAAAGAAGAGCCGATGTTAAAATTTGTATTTATGACAACCTTCAACCTATCTGATTCCCTTTGTCCGGTCTGCTATCATATACTGACTTGACTTACCCTAACAGATGACGTGATGATTCACCCGTTTGCCAAAGTATATCCGATGGAAAGCTGCTCCCGAAACGGTATCGGGCTGCAGATAGCTGTGACTGTTTACTAATCCCGGGTTCCCGTTGGGTCTGGTCTGTCTGAAGTAAAGCCTTTGATGTAACCGCAGCTGCGGCAACACTGGCGCTAATGTTGCTTGGAATGAACCAATCCGATAATCCGTTGCGAAAGGGGCACATACACTTGCACACACTAGGAATAGCAGCAGCGGAGCGCTTCAGACGTGTTTCAGCTTCCGCTGTACCTGGTCAGAATGAATAATCAAGTGTCGTGCACTAAATGTTAAGGGGATAGATAAGGGTTGGGCTTCCGATGCAACAGCTGTCGTATGCGAAGTACTCCCCCCTCTACCTCGCACAGTCTGCGCTTCTCAAATAGTCTCTTATTCCCATTTTACTTATGTTGCATGTATAGTGATTGAAGACAGTACAGATGGGTTAGTTTTGTAGTGTTGTTGCTTTGTAAATTACCAAACGACAGATTTTGAATTATTACATATTTAATTTTCAACCTAAAATGTGTGTTTTGCAACTCGCGAAATTTGTATTTTTCAGTTGTCATGAAACCACATGGGCTTTCTTTACAACTCAGAATAGTGTAGTCGTAAAGTTTGATAAGTGAATAAACATGTACATCCAAAATGCTCTACATTTTTTTTAACTAGCTGTGTGGTTCATCGGCGATTATTTATAGAGATGGTCCTTCGATCATATTTTACGATGTTTTGCAGCAGTAAAAACATTTACGGCACAATATGGTTGCCTGTTACCAAGGTGACCGACTATTCGCCTCAACGATTGGTTAAGTAACTGCCAGAAAGCAGGTCTAATATGAGAGCTTTCAGAGCTAGGTCTACATCGCTAAGTCATTGCTTATAAATTTCCTTAGTTATCGTAACTGTTTAGTTTTTAGACAGTAGACGAATTTGTATCAAGTATGGCTGAAAAATTTGATAATCTTGAAGAGCATCTGGAGAAATTTATCGAAAATATTCGCCAGTTGGGTATTATCGTCAGCGATTTCCAACCCAGCAGCCAAACGGTCCTCAATCAAAAACTGTAAGTTACGTTGAATAATCTTTTGCTTAATTTCTCTTGCACTTTAATTGGTAAATGACTTCACACCAATTAAAAACTGTGAATTGAAAATGAAACGTGAGAAGCAAATTTGCATAGTTGCTGTCGTTACGAATCAGGACAACCTTGACGTTTGAAAATGATCAGTGTTTGTGTTTTCATTATCAGAAACTTCATGATTACTGGACTTCAGGACATTGAGAAATGTCGACAACAACTTCACGATATTAACGTACCCCTGGAGGCATTTGAGTGAGTAATTTTGCTTTCGAATTTATATAATATTAGAACAGGAATTTGTCGCCAGGTTTGTAAAACAGACAAATGAGAAAATGACCTTTAAACTGTGTAAATGTTGGTAATGTTGCTATTTCCACGTTACGAGGTATCATAAAAGCAGTATTTATCTGTTCTAAGCTGTGTTGGCCACTAGCTGTAATCGGCCAGTTAAAGTTACCTTCATACTGTGTCATAACCCATTGAGCCAAAAGCTATCGGTAAATTAAGACCAGATATATTCCAGTGAAAATGGGTATGGCTAAGATGATTGGCATAGACTGTCCGTTTTCAGAGACTCTCGTGTAGTAATGAGGCCTCATTCAGCATTAGCAGACTTGTCTCAGAATTTGCTGCAGTTTGCTGCACTGTTGGTCTGGGTCTCAGTATAATTGTGATTTGCCAGTGTACTTGGAACAATTGATTGAAATGGATGTAGAGCTGGCGGCATACCAGTGTCAGCCATACTGTTTCTTTGTCGGACCCGCTTCTCCATTTCACTTGGAAAATTGTTCTACAGAGTACATCTGAAACATTGCACTACATCAAGATGTACTGCAGCCAATGGGTTGACACGACTACCGTATCGATAAAGCCTTGATTGGCTCAAACCACTGCGAACTGTCTCGTATCGAAACTATGAAGAAACAAAAGGGTGTTCTTAGTAGGCAGCCACAGCTTGCGGAACCTCGTTAGAACTGTGAGAAGAATGAGAACAGTCCTGCATACTTACAGTGGGGACTAGTTAGCCAGCTAATTGCAATTTAAATGCAATCCTGGACCATCTATGTATACGCGCATTGGTTTGATAAGCTTTTGTTCTCGATATGAAGCATAAATGTCGCTGTGTTTGGCCACTCTGTCGTAGTTGAGAAGCAGGAGAAGAATAACTTAACATCTCCCATCTGGTGTCAGTCTTCAAATAGTGGCTCTCATGCACCAAAACACACAGTGTCTGCTCTGCTTCAATTTACAATTACAATTTGGTATTTAGCCAAAGCAACTCACAATACGTGCATCAGTCAGATCCTATTACCCCATAAACAGAGATCACAATAAGGATGCGCATTAATTTACCCTTCGTACTACGCTCCTTCAAGAACTACTTGTGATACAAAGATGGAATTAGTGTACTTTCCATTTAAGGATTTTGAATCATGGTATTTTTAGCTACAAAGGCATAGGGGGAATACCTTTACAGGGGCTTTCAAATGAAGGGAACAATGATCAATTAAGAACTCAATCTAGGTGTGCCAGTGCTAGGCTAAAATGGAAGCATTCAGGCCAAGGCCACCAGTAAGCAAGAAATTAGACACAGTGGCTCAGACCTCAAGTTAGCATGCTGTCACACTTTACACACTTCACTAGTTATGGGGTGAAAAGTGCAGCTTTGGGCCGTTCTCGGATGACTGGTAATACCTGAGTGCACTGTCCAGTGTTTGGGGCCACTTGCTCTGTCAAGGTTCATGGGGACTGATATGGCAGCTGTTCACTCTGGGGCCTGAATTTAATCAAGAGTCGATGCAATATGATGATGTTTGCACTGTAGATACGAATCAACCCTACAGTTTTGTTTCTTTTGTTGAAAAAGGACTGACATTTATTGAGGCTGTCGGCATCCCATAACCTGTCAAAACTATTCAGTGTGAGGCAAAGCACAGATGCAAATGCAGTTCTGAGCGCTTGCCAAAAAATATGATTAACAAAGTAGAGTCTTACAAGGACACAGTATTTGCTGCTTAATCGGTTTTGAAGATGATAATCTTTCAATCAAATTTGGGTATGTTAAACATCCTACTCTTTACTGAAATGTCTGCAGTCTTAAATCAGCTAATTCCCACATTCTGTCACTTCACATGATAGTAAACCCATCTGCTGACTTTCAGTCCCAGTCGAGGAGAAACAAATGATTGACACCCGACTCATGTTTTCTGTCAGACCTTTTGTGTCAGAAGTCTTGAATGATATCTTTCTTCTAAAACACAGTCTAATGAATTTTGTTGCTGCATTGTATTTCCTGTTAGCACCAGACCTTAATCATCAAGTGACATCCTTGTTTACTATCCCTTCATCATTTCACTTGTTTTGTTTCAAATCAACTCCCCAGATACATTGACCAAGGTCGCAACCCCCAGCTCTACACTAAGGAGTGTTTGGAAAGGGCACTGGCCAAAAACGAGCAAGTGAAAGGAAAAATCGACACCATGACTGTGAGTTTGGCCTCTGTTGCCTGCGTAATCCAATTACACAGGTTTAAATTGAAGAGTGGCATACAAAGGCCACGTATGATAACGTGTTCAGTTTACTTTCTAAACTGGCAAAGTCGTGTCTAACGTGAAACTCAACTTCTTTTTTTGCAGAAATTCAAAAGTCTCCTAATTTCTGAGTTGAGTAAGGTTTTCCCTGAAGAAATGGCCAAATACAAGGCTATTCGTGGAGATGACCCACCATCATAGTAAAGTCACCCCTACAGCATCACCCACAGTTGTGTACATATGTTTATATTTATAATGAACTTTTGTAAGATTCACATCATTACTTTTCAATTTTCAATTTTCTAAAGCTTTTTTCAGCATTTGTATTTGCGATTTCTATTCCACTCAGATTTCATTGTGAGTGCTTTGTACAAATTGTTGTTGGGACTCTTTGAAAACAATCTAAGAAGTGTTGGATGCCTCATCATGTAATTTCCTCATATTTGATTTGTTTTCTTAATAAATAACAATGGAAACTCAGCAGCTAGTGTTGTGTTTTTGATTCTGCGTCATTTCTATTTATCTGAAGAAATGCCTCCTCTTTTTCTTTCCTTTGTTTTTGTTGTTTCAGTTCGACGGAAATGTGCGTGTGTATGTGTGTGTGCTTCAACACAGATAGTTTTGATCTGATTGTTTTTCCCTATAGTTTGTGAAACAGCATGGCTTTAAGACACAATACAGTAAATGATGCATGAATGTTCAGTTCTTTAATATTTAATCAACTCATGTTTTACTGTATGTTGTATCTCATCGCAGATAATTGGGGTTTATATTTCCATGTTCGTGTTCCACCAATGCTAGACTTTTGGAATTTGAGATCAAACCTTCCCCTTTCTTTTGATGGTAACTGTGTTAGTAGGTCACTCCTGTACTGCCATCCTGAGCATTTGTTGATGAAGATTAGTGACGTGTCGGTGGCAGTCAGCTCGGGTTACTCTGTGCGGCGTTCGATGTTCCCTTCCTTTGTCGTGTCATAAGACCTTACTGATACTACGATGCTTCTCCTGACCATTCTTCCATGAGTCAGGAAGATGTCAATCAACAGTTAGAGTTAACCCTTGGCATTGGCTTTAGGGTAGAGTTTACCTGAGGTGATTAGAAAGAGTTTATCCTTTCCAGTGCTTTGTCTTTTGCTTCAATATCAAACTTAAACGAAGCTTAGATTTTTCCCCCCTCTCTCTTCCTAATCATCTGTCTGGATCTTCAGGAGTGTTTCTTAGAGCAGTTCAGAATGTAATCTGAGGTAAAGAGGATACATTTTCACCAAAGAACTCTTCAGAAAAACCTTAAATATATTAATAAATCATTGCAGTTTGCTGGTGTCAAGATGGAATAATATAATAATTGAGTTGTAGCGAATATGGTTTCCGGGGAATGTCAGAAAATGAATGCTTCATTGTTGAACTGTTCCATGTAAGACGCTTCAGTTTCTCTGAAGGTTCACTTTAACTCCAGTGAGTGTGTCCACCTTTTTTCTTCTTTTTTAATTACTTAGTCATTACCAATGAGAAGGCGGCTCTTCAGACGCACAAGGACGTCGTGTCTTCGTGACGCAAACAGCTCCCCGGGTCTCCACTACACCACTATTTAATAAACACAAAAGGAAGGTCATTAAGGAAGAGTATGTTCCCACTCAGTGACGCTCTGTATTTTCCCACTAGTTCCGATAACGTATGTTTTTCTGTTTTCTTTTTTTCTCGGGCCTCCACTTTATAACAAAATCTTTTCATGTGTTGACACAGGAACACATAACTAGAGTAAGGCAGCATTCTTGAACCACACTCAAGGCCACGACGTTTTCGACTTAGGAATATGACGTCCACGCAACCAAGTAGGCTTTGTCTTTGGAGAAATAAGCAGAGGTTATACGGAAGCTGGAGCCCTGTCGTTACCTTGACATTCTGTGGATGAATAGTCTGTTTTGCTGCATGTATGACTCATGTAGCTTATGTCCATGTTTCCTTTTTTCTTAAACTTCAGTATCATCCTGTGAAAAACAACATCCTTGTACTCACAAATCAGAAGCAGTTCCTTCCCTGCAGTCGTTTTTTGCTTCCTGAATTGAAAACAAGCAAATATTCGAACAGGAATGTGGTGGATAAGAGTTACAAGCATTCCAGAACTCTGGAAGTTCGGGTGTCGTGCGTTTGTAACTTGTGTCAGTCTTTAAACATTAGTCTGGAATTCTGTTAAGTGATCAGGGTTTTCCTTTAAGTGTTCCATGACGGGAGAATGTTTGCCCATTTACGCGTTAGAGAAGAATTGGACGCGCTGCGAAATCCCCTCTCAGCAAACAGATTAGTTAAGCTTGTCCTTTAAAGCACAAACGCAACCAGACACAAGTCCTAGTGTCTTTGATCCTGGTTTTACATGAGAAGCCCACACAGGCCAGTCCATGCGACTGTCTCATGCAAGCCAGTGGCCTGCATAATACCGTCTTTGATAATATTATCATAATAGCTTTGTAATGCTAATGAGAGGTGCTTGAGACTGACCGTGCTTGCCGGTGCACGCACAATACAGACGGCTTGCAGAGAGAGCCCTATGTTTTTTTTTCCTTTTCAGTTCTTTTTTTTTTAATCTAACACTTTCCTTCTGAAAAAGAGGTTCCATCTCCGTTTCAATTGACAGTCGCCCCCCCTCCACGAAGGTCATGAGGCAGTCAAACCCCTCAGCCTTCTGTTGCCGCAGTCGCTACGGCAACATCCCCCTCCCCCCAGAGAGACAAAGGCCCGTGCCGAGGGGGAGGGGCGTGTGTGGGAAAAAGGCCCCGCACACTGATGCATATTCACTACACACATGCAAACACGCACACATGGTCTGGACACATTGCTTATCCCAGCTGTGAGTGGATTGTTATTCATATTTCTGCCCTTTAGGACCAAGGGATTTTTTTTTTTTGCTGCAACTTTAAAATGAGCTTTGATGAAATATGTCTGGCACACGGCGGTCATGCATAGTAATAGCAAAGTAGCTGCAAATTTTTTGACCTGATTCAGTGTGAATTCATCACCTGAATCTTGGATTGTATTACGTGTTGTCATCCATCAGTTGTTAATGAGTCAGTGCATGTGAGTCATAGTTCAAAAGCAAGAATAAAAAGTCATTAAGTATATGACTCAGATCTCTAAGTGGAAATTAATCATGAGTTACTTTCTTTCCAAAGGTTTTATGAATTATATGTAAATAATGACCCGTTTCTCTGTGTTAAAAAGATCATACGGAATGGTAGGCTCGCTGAATTCGCATGGAGATGGGTAAGTGTAGCCTTGAGGGTTCACTCAGAGTGAAGACAATGTCGTGGAGCATCTGGTCTCCATGGAGATGGGTGGATCGCTCTCTCTCTATCCTCTCCTCATTAAAGCGCAGGCAAGGCACAAAGCCACGGCTGAACATGTGCCTCCACGCTCATGTGCTCTCTGACACAATACAAGTCACCTCGACATTACCACTCACAGTTACCTCAAAGTACCACGAGGTACACGTGGACCAGCGCGAAGCTAAGATTCTGGTTAAGATTTTTAAACGTTAGATAGAGTAGAGAATCTTCTTTTCGTGTGACAGCTGAAACTCCTTTAGGATTTAAGCTCATGTTCTTCTTCTCTTTTGTTCCTTCACTACAGCCTGTCTTACCATTGCCCAAGAGGTTCATATTTACTATACAATCAGCACGTTTTGCTGACAAGAAGCGTGCGCACTGCAAATGGGGCTTGAGTGGGTGTAACCACACCCCAGCTCTGTGGGGTCCCACTGGTTTAATTAGCAGTGTTTTGTTGACAACAGTCATCTCGAGGCTTTTGTCCACAGTTTGACAAAACGTTATGACATGACGTTGAGTGTGGGACAACCAACATGTTTCTGGCTGACACTAATCTTTTGTGGAATAAAGATACTACATTTGCTGTGTTTGTTCACGATCAGTCATTTTTGTGTCGGTGCGGTATATACTTTTTGTCTTGTAATTTTTAATTTTGTTAAATATGTTATTTGTGTACATCAGTAGAGTTACGTATGAATGTGGGAGAAGACATGAAGAACCCAAACACGTGAAGAAAGATATTTCTCTCAAAAGGACATGAGCACGTTTGTGTTGTTTTGCTGTGTTCTTTGAACCTAACAAGAATTGTGTGCACGATTAAAATAAAGAAATAATGAATACCCTAGCAGGTAACCGTTTGGCATTTACCTATTCAAAATTTGACTTATTATCATTCTTACCCTGAGAGTAAGTACAAAACACTGGCGAAAAGAAAGACAATGTGACACTAAGTGAACATTGACTTGAATTGTAGAGTGATAGCTACTCTAATTTGCAGTAGATAACACAAAATTGAACATAAGGCAATAACATTAGCATACTAATAATCCCAACGGAATAAAATGTAAATTTGTTTTCTGCTTAATCCCATATTGTCATATGAGAGACAGACCCTCATTTGTAACAGAAGTGTCCTCTTTTGTATCCAAAGACAATGCAAGGCGTACGTCAAGCCTCATAAAATTACATGGTCCTCCCTTGCCTTTGTGCTGCCATTTGCTCCACTTCTCTGTCAGTTTGGCCATTTGTGTGGAAGCGTGTCTGAGACCATACCTCGGTGGAGGCATAAAATCCTGACACTGACCTATCCCGGATTCACCAAAGGCTATTGGATGAGGGTTTTTTTTTTCATGTCTTTTACATGTCTATGCACAACTCAGACTCCTGGCAAACTGAAATAAAGCATTGATTGATGTACACATTGTAGTGTTTTTTTTCTTTTTTCTTTTTTTGATGAGCCCTCTCTTTAAGTCTTAGACACGAACAGACCTCCAGAAGTTCCCTCCTATACCAGACCTGTTTTGGAGGAGGGGGGGGGGGGATTGGTGAAAGGGGATGGGTGAGTGGGTGTAGTGACGTTGGGGGTGGGGGGGGGGGGGGTGGTCGCAATAGGTGGGGACCACAGTTGTGAATGGGAGCCAGGGGACACGGTTGCCCTCCTGTCTAATCGTCTGAAGCGGGCGTATTGTTTCCTGCCCGTGCTCTTGCTTCTTCTGCTGCAGCAGATGCTGTCTTACGCATGGCCATTTGAACATAATTAATCACTGTCTGCTCTGGTCTCCGCTTCCAAAATGATGAGCGCAGTCATTGTGTGTGTAATGTGTGTGTGTGTGTGTTTACGTGCTCCTAAGGGAGAGCATGTGGGGGCAATAACAGTCTGCTTCCGAACAGATCTGGGGTCCTTAAGTCATTCCATCTTTATGATGTGAGGTTTAGACTACAGAGAAATAAATGGAGGGCAGGTGCTGCTTTTTTTTGCATCTCTCCTCCCTAACTGTATCTTCCTTTTGGCCGTGGCATTTACCCACCTGCTGGGTAAGACGTATCCTCTATCTCAGGACTAACATTGTATTAAAAATGACACATGACTCATCTATGTGACATGTTAATAACAGTGATATTTGATTTATTTGGAGATTTGTATTATGTAAATAATGGGAGTGGGCAGTGGTCTATAAAACCTACATACTTGACTCAAATCTATTTGCCTCACACTCAAGGTCTCAGATGTGAGTGGTCCACATGAGAAAAGTTTCTGCTCTATCTCTGTTTGAAGAGAAATCAAAGCCTCCCTCTCTCTGACTAAGTTCTTTATTGTCTTCTCAAGGATGCAGTGAATGAGGAAGGTACATATTTTACATTGAATTTTATTTTTTTCTCATTTTTACATAGAGAGAAATAGTCTCAACAAAGTGAAGGTATGCAGTTTCAGCTCTCCAGAAGTGTTTTAATAATTGCTGCTGGAACCAGCTACCATACTCCACATAACCCTTAAAAATCTTAAGGATCTAACTCATGTGGCCTCACATTTAATTTTTTTTTTTTTTAATTTTAAATAATCTATGTGGAGAATGTCCTTATAAAAATCCTGACATTAAACCCTCTCGTTAAGTAGGCGCAGGGTCCCGCAGGTTAATTAGTGTGAATACTTATCCACAGAAATGGGTCTTCCATTCTTTATGTCATTAGATGAAACCATCCCCCCTTTCTCTCGATCCTGGGGCCCACTAATCTTCCAGTCTCCTTTCTCATGAAATTCATCTCGTTTCCTGTCCAAAGCCACTAATTGCTGCAGATGACGACTTCAGCCTCCGTACCACTAATGACTATTGATTCAGTTGTCAGCTGAAATTTCATTTAGGGGACTTTGATTGTCCTGTGGAGAATTTTTGTTTCCTCAGATGGACAGGAATGTTCAGAACTTGAGAGCACAGGTACTTTGCTGTGTGAGTGAGTGAGTGAGTGACTGACGTCAGACAAACCCAACTCCACTGACACAGAATCAATATTTCAGTGATCCTTGCCAACGAACACAGTGTGTCGATAAAGGGCATGAACATAGAAGATTCAGAGGAAAGGAAAACATTTTTTTGGAGAAATAGAAAGTAGAAGAGGATCATTCCACACTAACGATATATGTTGTAGTGGTTGGTCAAGTGCATCACAGTTAAAACTGTCAAATTTAGAATCAATTAAGCAGCGCAATAGGCTACTGTTCTTAATTGAGTTTTCTTGCTGGCAGGAGGTCAGCAGTGCTCCACACAATGTTATGTAACATTATATAAGCCTACGGTCTCTTAGTGTACAGTCAGTCTGAAATAGGATTTTCCCACAAAGCGAAACAATTTCGTGCTGATTCTGATTTAACTACTGTAAACGGCTTAGCAAACCAATTAATCTCCATTAAGCCTTCTGCATGTATGCATAGCTAACTCTATTCCCGGGAAAAGTCATTTATCCCGTATGTGCGTGAATACAGCTTGACCCAATACTTTTTCAGAGGCTACATTTGATTAACATATTAATGAAAAAAGGATAAACTACATAGCAGTGGAGCATGAATGAATCATCTAATGCATAGAAAATTATAATTATCTGGCAACATGACAACAACAACAACAACAACAAAATGATTTGTCAGTGGTAAAAGATTAAACACTTGGATGGATTCTTTATTAGTTTTGATATGTTTCTCTCTTTTTTCTTTATTTAAATGAACTAGACACAAGCCAACCATGGACAACTCAGAGATCTGCAGCCTGAACCGGGGAGAAAAAAACAAAAGACATTGATATGTTTTCCACCTTCCCTGAATCCTGGCTACGATTAGGCGGAAAAAAAGTCCCTAAAGAGTTGGCAGAAGTGATGACTGTAAATTATTGACTCAGGTAGACAAAAGCAACACCTGCTGCAAGTAACGAAGCGTACTGAATAGCTTGGAATGCAAACGTCAAACCACTGGATTACTGGGAAACTGCGGAATAAACATTTGGAATGAATTGAAAGGCTTCTAATACAAGCACTTTTTTTTTTTTTTTATGAAGGTACTCAGCGCTTTGCAGAAGCATAGAAAATCAACCTAAGAATTTGCACCCATTGTGCGCTGTATATTCTCTTATTTTCTTCAAGTTTACGCATCACAACTGTTTGAGACATTAATGATTGTTCTAGCCATTGCTATGTCCCTGGAGAGAGAAGGCAGAGAGGGCACTTTTTATGTACGAGTGCAGTGAAGCTGGCCAAATTTAGATTGGAAGAAAGTGCTGACTCTTTCACAACTTGCGATTCAGCAAATTGTCTTTTCTGTGGAGATGGCCTGAAATTAGAGGAGGGAATACTCTGGTGCAGCATGCCTCTTCCTCTGCTCAATTCTCACCTCTGCACAGGCATAGTCACAGCCCATGCTCAGTTACCACACAACCGTCGATACGTCACAGCCGCGTTTCAACATATATGAACGCGTTCGTCTCCGCTCCATTGATAGCTGTATGCGAGTCCGCGTATAGCGATGTGAGGGCCTTTCTGGTGTTTCACGATCAAAGTGTGGGATAAAGCACAGCTCGGTGAAGCTGGATGAGTCACTATGTTGGTACTGTCCACCTGTGAGGGCTTTTGACTGGTGTGTATGTGTGCGTGTGTGTGGTGATTCAGAATGATATCCCTGTGATCCACGCGGAGCGGAGACTCCACAATGCCCGAGGCTGACCGAAAGAGCTAATGAGAGAAACACAGCATGACTCCATGCCCCCCCCCCCCCCAATCAGTTTCTTTTTTCAGTCCAGGTGCTGCAAACAGACTCCTTGTGTGTCTGAGGGTTAACTTGTCAAGATGCCTGAACAGAAAAGTGATAGGAAGAGGAAAGAAACAAACTCTAAACCCCCAGGCAGATTTGAAAGCTTTGCACTTATTTGTTTATTTATTTATTTATTTTCTTTAGTGGAATCTGATTCCCCAGTGCTGGTATTGGTGACATATTTCATACATACAATGCTTGAGGAGCTATGAGTCAAATATGACAGGCAGAGAAAGAAGACAAGTCTGGTCTGCTTATCCCTCAAAGCCGCTGGTCCAAATCGGATTTTCTGAGGATCCCTCTTCTCCCCCACGGCTTGTCCCGCGGTGTCAGTCTGTGGAAGAAACACTGAGACCCCTGGTTTTTGGGGTCAGTAAGCCATTTTGAATCAATGCTTGAACCGCCCTTTTTTTTCAGACTCTCTATTCTGAGGGGTTGAAACATCAGTCTTGTCTGAGACAAAGTATCATTCTTGTTCCAGTGACTTGGAAAGGCATTCATTGTAGGAGAGGCACGGGTCTGTTCCTTTCGGATGGCATGCTATTATTGCTAAGTTAGAGAATGTATGTACGATTTTACATTACACCGTTGTCTGTGCAGCGTTCAGTTTATTGCTGGTGGAAGCAGATTGATGCTGCACAGCAGTACCAGTGGCAATAATTAGCTCACGTACTCATTCACCCTGCATCCCAGACAACGGTAATTTGCATTAACACAAAGTCATGACAGAAAGTGCAGAGAGGGAGGCAAAGGCTCTGACTGTAAACCACACCACACAGTTCTGAGAGCAGGAGAGTTCTGGAAGGTTCTATACACGTACTTCAAAATTGGTTTTTACAACCACAGTTCTCTAGTTTGGATTGAGCTGTAGAAAGAGGAGTCAATTTTTTAACAGTCAAAGCAGTAACCACAAAATCTATGTGGCAGGTTCTAAAGATAAAATGGACCTAAATCAGACAGCCATAAAACAACAACAACAAAAACAACAAAAAAAACCTGAAACAGACAGTGATGAGACAAGGTCAGTAAGACCAATAATTCCTAAAACTTAAAACAAAAACACACTGCCACGGAGCCAAAGCCAGAACTCATCAGATCAATGCTTTTTGTGGAGTGCCACACCTGCAACACTAAATAATGGAGCTTATGGAACCCACGTGTGAGGCTTAGCAGCCAAACAAACACTGGGCAATGAGCTGTATGACTGAACAACATGCTAGGTGCCTGATGACATTACATTACAAATCTATTAAGTTACACTTGTGACAAAAGCTTTTTAAATGGTGATCCTATACATATAGTTGGAAACGTACAAGATCTTATTAATATGCAAGTACAACCAAGACGCAGTGCAGTTCTGTACTTTCCTTTATTTGGAGTGAGTTCAGTGACAGTGCCAAAGCCTGTAAGGAGTCTCTCTCTCTCTGTCTCTCTCTCTCTCTCTGTTTTTGCCATGTGATGAGATGTATCAGTGTCACAAAGTAGATCCTACTATTTCACTCTCTGCCTGTAACCATTACGCCTAACAGCCCTCCAGAGAGAGACCACAGAACACATGAGAGATCAAATTACTCTCTCTCTTTCTGTGTGTGTGTGTGTCTGTGTGTGTGTGTGTGAATTTTCTACTGAGTTAAGAGCTGAGACCTGGTTATGCTCTAGCCAGCGCCAGAATGCAGGTAACTGCCATGTCTCAGCACGCTCCATCTCTCTCTCTCTCTCTCTCTCTCTCTCTCTCTCTGTCTTCCTTTCACTCTCTCTAAGCAGATCAGTCTGGCTTATGAGGGTGGGGATAGTCAGGATAATGCTTGTTAAAAAGGAACATGGGAGTAAATGACAGACAGACAGACTGCCAGAGAGACTGGAACACAAATAGAATGACTTCATTCACTAAGTTGATGAGGCTTTAACTCATTATAAGCTTTGCTGTTGTTGGGCCCTACTGCTACTCCTAGAACCATTTGGATAACATGTTAATATATATAAACAGAGGTGTTGAAATTGCATTTTGAAATAAAGCTCATGTACTGCCTGTTTTTTTGTTTGTTTGTTTGTTTTTTTCGGTTTGCTTGCTCTCACGCAGTTGTGGTCTTTCTTGCCTTTTTAGAGGAGAGTAGAGACTACTGTGTGTGTGTGTGCCTGTATGTTTCAGAAACTCTTTGACTCACACTAACAGTCAACAGCTCATGTTTTTTTTCTCCCCTTCAGGCTCTCAGTATTCTAGACTGCCCTGCTCCACTGCACCCATCAGTCCCACAGAGACATAAACAATCGAGACAACTCTTTCTAAAACCTTCAATTCCTCCCTTAATTGATCCTAATGTCAGCGTGCCTCGCGCAATGACACAGTGCTCTTGAGCGCAAGTCTCTCGTGGTCCCGCTTTAATGCATTTGGACATGTCAACGTCTGTAAGTTTGACGAATCTAACGTCGGAAAGGACGCTAACGCTAATAGCCTCAAAATAGCTCAGAGTCAAGGAGATACGAGGGCAATCACTTGCATTCTAACAAAAGCTGTTTACTACGTCAGGAGATTAATTTGAAAGGGAGAACATTCCAGCGAGGACATCGCTCCAGTTCCAAGGGTCAGAGGAGGATAAAAGGGTTAGTGTATTAAGAAGGCGCTTCCCAGGCAGCTACATTGGGATAGGTTCGTTAACGATAGCGACTGTGTCCGTGTTTACAGGTGTGGGTAGAGCCTTGCAGAACTGCAGATCGCAGAACAAGATCACAGCTCATAGAGAAAGGTTCAAAAGCAGAGAGAGGGTTTAAGGAGCATGAATGAAAGAGCATAAATTCATGATGCAATACTGAAAAACCGACATTGCTGAGCTGAACTTGGACGCTCTAACTGAAAGTCAGTCGAGGTTACTTTCCACACGTTGCGTTGACTGCCCTCCCCCTCTCCCACTTCAGTACGGTCAGTGACAATAATAATAATACAAAAACAAAAAAAGATTCCAAGCTCAATTACTTCAATACGAAGCATTTATGAGAGTTTTTTAAATTTATAATGCGAATCTACAATCAAATCATATGCAATAATAAGCACGATTAGATGATAAGCTTAATTAAGTTAATAAAGATAAAAATATGATACTGAGGCCAACTCATAACCATCACATATTCAACAAAACCCCTTTAAAAAAAAAGAAAAAAAAAGATATAAAGCATACCTGACCCAGCATTGACTAGCTTGATGCAGATCACTAAGGAAAAGTGAGTGAGTCACTAAGGAGTGTAGAGGTCACCTTTACTGTATACACCTCTGGGCCAAATACAAGTCCGTGAATGTTTAATAGATGGAAAAATGTGTTAGCGGAGAGAAGGGAGGGAGATGGGGATGTAATTAATCATTTACAGGGGAAATTAGATGAAGTTAGTGCCGGCTGCTGGTAGCACTATGTCGACAAATACATTCATTAGAAGCCCAGACGTTCACGTCTTTTATTCTGTGTGTGTGTGTGTGCGTGTGCGTGCGTGTGCGTGCGTAACCGGGAAAGCTAAGTGGGGAAAGTATATATGATTAAATATGAGATATAAATAGAAGGCTTGGCTCTTGCGAGGCTGTCCGGGATATTCAATTATCCAATAAAACGGTGACCCTTTTAGTCACGCCCTACAGGACAGGTAGTGGGTGTAGGGAAGGACAAGCTTCCACGGTGGACCCATCCCCCACTGAAAAATGATCCATGATAGAGACAGCTCCCCTGGGAGACGGTGATTGAAGGCTAATGTGAACTCTGTACGGAAGGAAATGGTGCCTGCACTTCAGAGAGTGCGCCTGACTAACCGCCTGACATTTCCTCCAATAAAGCTACCATTCAAAATTAGCTCTAAAATTCTCAGAAAATGACCAGGCCATGCAGTCAGCATGAGTGTTTGGTGTGTGTGTATTAGAGAGAGAGAGAGAGAGAGAGAGGGAGAGAGAGCGAGCACACGCTCTCGACGGTGCTAAGTCTTTGCAGTTGTGTTTGGTAACATTCTCTCTGTGTCTTTGTATTTGTGTGCGTTAAAATTCTCTCTGTGTCTTCTTATTTGTGTGTGTTTCTTTCGGTTGCGCTATCCTGTTTCTCACCTCCAACAGCCTCAACATGCGCAGCGGCATATTGCTGACGCGCTGAGTGCTAGCGTTCTGGCGTTCATCTTGAGGTAATTTTTTTTTCTTCAGAAAAGATAAGGTCGACGTGTTCTGTCTCGAGAGAAATGAAGACTGCTCCACATTCCATATTCTATCTTTATCTTTCTCGGCCGATAAGCCTGCGCACAGGACCCATTTAAGATTATGGAAATGCTGCAGTGAAATGCAGTGATTAATTGCAGAGGCTCTATACATGATGAATGCGATCACTTGCCTGTATTAGGCCATTTGTTACAGTTATTCATGGGAAAGGAAAGCTGAACACTGAAGAGCTTGTGCTACTGGTGTGGAAACATACACATACACTGTCTATCGCGCTCTCTCTCTCTCTCTCTCTCTCTCTCTCTCTCTCTCTCTCTCTCTCTCTGCCTCCCCCCACTCACATACAAACACACACACACACACAAACAGAGAGAGAGAGAGAGAGAGAATTGGCGCAAACAGTTGCTGGAAAATTATTGGTTATACCAATACCAATTTTGCACTAACCAGTTTGGATGCAGTTAATCACTCTGTCTGCAGTTGTCTGAATATTGGTAAGACAGCTGGTGATGGAGGTATGACTCCTTCTTGATTAGAATTTGCCCCTGAATGCATCATTCCAAAGGTTTTAGGACATGTCCATAATCATTCCTCATGTGTTTGCTTGTTTGTGAGATTAGCAGGGCCCTGGGGGTATGTTGCCTGTATTATTTCCTCACTAATAACACTGTTCAATCAAACACCATGTGTTGAATTAGACTTTAAAGCCGTGTATTTATGGAAACAGTAACTGCTGTTGAAATCATGTTATGAAAGTAATGCCCTGAGTAGTGCGTGTGTGTGTGTGTGTGTGTGTAGGACAAGACCTTAGAAGGAGAAAAGAAGTGTACAAAACAGTACAGCTTTAAAGATTCTGCTCAGATTGGCCACCATTGACATACTCATTAAAATTCCCTCTATTACATCTAAAACAATAACACAATTTACTAGGCTCTGACTTTCTGCTTTAATTGGGCACTCACTGTGAATCACTAACTGCGGTTTGCATTGTGCCACTGAATTACAGCATCATGCTCCTCTTATGTCTTTTCGGCAATTTGAGATGGATGCATAAAAAAAAAAATGGTGATACCACTTAAAGTGAAATGCCGCTTGATGATGCTGCAAAGCTGGCAAGTCAGGGTGCTGCCATAGAAACACAAGGCTTGTACCCTAGTAAAGTTCACTTAGAGGACACACACAGAAAGAGAGAGAGAGAGAGAGAGAGTGATGGGTAGAGATGGAGATGGGTTGACAAGGACACGATGAATCAGCAAAACTGTGTCTGGTCCATCTGTGTTGGCTATGTTTAGCTGATTTTAGATCAGTCAAACCGGGCAGAAAACGAATGCAAAATCAATAGGAATGAATTACTTCTCTGTTTTCTCTTTGAACCTGTAATAAGCTTTTAGCTTGCAAACTTCACTACATGAACTCACTCAATGTGAACCACAGATTCCTTGGATCCATCACAATAGCAGTTTGTGGTTTAATTAAAATGCAGAGACATATGTTGCATGATCAGGATTAACTAGGGAAACTGCTCATTTTTACAAATGCCAAATGAATGTAATCAGATATAAAAAAAAACAAAACACAACCTTAACTGAATAGTGGAAGTGTGCTAACATATTGTAATTAACTTTAATAATCATATAAAAACCTGCTTTGCTTCTGTTAGTTATGAATATGGGTTTATTCATGTGCGAACACACCATAATACATTTTAAAGACAGTAATAGGTTTATGTGTGTGTTTGAATGAGAGTGTATTAAAAGGCATTTAAAAGGCTTTGCATGGAATAAATGCCACAGTTAGAACAGTGTAAGCCCAGTGAATTTGCCCATCCTGTACATGCTTACATAACCCTACCATGGTCCTGCCACTGCATCATTAATGCACTCACAGCAATAACCTCAATACAAGCACAACCTCAGATTTTCTCTCTCTCTCTCTCTCTCTCTCGTGTTCCCCTCCTTTTTCTCTCTTTTTCTTTCTTTTTTCTTCTGCCCACCACCCTGTGTGGCTGACAGAGGAGTTAAATTTTTAAATTCAAAAGGGCTGTGAATTCAGGTGGAAAGGGCATCAGGGAATGTAACAGACATTACGTAACCCGTGTTACGCACCCTCACCAAACGTCGGCCAAAACGCAGGGGACCTTTTTTTTTTTTTCTTTGCTTCCAAATTTAGCATGCGAGAGGGGACGGCGAAAATCCGCCACCTATTTTTAGCCATTTTAATTGTTCAAGGGCAGTTGACTGTTTTCCAAGTAACACTTTCCACTTGGATTTCTAACAGCCTTAACACCCCCACCCCCGCCCCACCCCAACCCCAACCCCACCAATCAGTGGTGACAAAAAAGAGTGGAAAGGTTCTAGTGCACGGTAACACACAGGACATTTTCGCCGGGCATGACAGGCTAACGTCACTGCAGGTACCGTCATGATTATGCAAACGCTGCCGCCAGGTTTGTGTTGTTGAGAATTCCTGATTCGCTAAAGATCAAGATTTCATGACCCTAAACCCCACCCAACCCCCACCCCTTGTTTTTTTTTTTTTTGTTTCAGGTTGGGGCACCGATGAAGAATGACTTTGTTTTGACCCTTAAGGCTATCACTGAATTTATATTCACCGACGCCGTTTTTTTTTTTTTTTTTTTTTGACTTGTGAAAAAAAAAATTCAAATATTGGATTTGCTAATGGTGAGCAGGGTTGCTACGTGATATAAATTGAATATTCTAGCCTTACAGCAATTTCAAATGGAGTCTCATTATGGATCATAAGGTTATTATGAGAGCTGTCTTCCCTCTCATTGGTCAGGTTTGCAGAGAGATGGATATTTCAGAGAAAGAAGAAGGAGCTGCGGGGAGTTGAGGAGCTTATGAGTGACCTAGATATTGAATGATTCATTTGATGTTAAGCATTTACATTCCCATAAGAAGTATTTCTCAACTTCTCCCATAAAGTGAGTCATCTCGTGTCTAGTCTGTGAAAGCTTGAGGTAGTCCTCTGTGTGTGTGTGTGTGTGTGTGTGTGTTTGTGTGTGTGTGTGCCTGTGTGTGTGTGAGAGAGAGAGAGAAAGAGAGGATCTCTTATCTTGATCTCTGGACTAAATGTGTTCCTTTTGAAAAAAGCCCCTAGCATGGGAGTACTACATAAATATAAATTACATTCAAAGCCAGTGGCAAAAGATAATTTAAAAGGCCATTTATATAGCCCTTTAGTTCCAGCATATTCCAGTTTGACAAAAATTGTAACTTGCCTTGCGTGTGTGTGTGTGTGTGTGTGTTGCAAACATATTTTAATCTTGTGTGTATGTTCCGTACAAAATGAAATAAATAAATAAACAAAACAAAAAAAAGCAGAAAAGAGCCTTGAAATACTCTTGCATGAGGAAACTGTGAATTTTAAGTAGCAACTGATTAACATATAACCCATGTATGCTAAGCAAAAATCAAAACAATTATGCCACAATGCAGACGTTCTGATTTGACCTCATTCAAACTTATTTTTCATTCGGTTATCCTCTTTCTAGATAATGGCATGTGTTATGTGCCATACATTTTGATACTACTGTCTGTGACATACAAAATTCCATGTTTGCACATTTTTAAAAGCCCTGGCTGAACGTTCCATCCATAGTAATTCCATTTCATGTATTGTGTGTACTAAGATAGACGCATGCAGTATTTTGTGCTGACTGATGTGAACTGATGCATATGTGTTTGTTCAGACGGTTTAGGTTCGTGGCTTGTGCTTCTATGTGAATGTATTGTCAATCAGGCTCTCTGTCTTAGCGGTGAATGGGCTGTATCTCCATAGCAGGAGTGAGATTAAGAGACTGTGTCATTTCTCAGCCAGTGCACCGCGTCTTCCCTGTTCCAATGATTATCCCAACACAGAGACAGGCTTCCATTTCAACAGGATTCTTCTTTTTCTTTTTTTTTTTTTAATGATAAGAGATGACTGTCAGGGATAGAGGGTACATGGGATGGAGGAGAGGGGGATAGAGAGAGAGAGAGATGATACAGATCTGCAGTACCTTACACACAATGCCTTGTTTCAGCATCTCTGAGACAGATACAAAATGCCCCTGCAGACAGATAGCGCCTCTTTGTTTGAAATTAAGCCCTGAAAAAGTGCCCTGTCGCTGGCAGTGTTGGAAGGTCACCTTGATGCAGACCTTTACGGAATTCCCAAGTCCTCTTCTGTGTCAGGCTGTGAAAAGCCACGGGGGTATAGTGACGTGCAGAGAAGATTTCACTGAGATCTGACTCAGGACCAGTTGCTGTTCTAAATATACAGAAAACACTTTGCATTCAGGGTACTGTAGGTCCAGTAAAAAAATGCTATTAATAGTGAGAAGAGCATTGCTGAAATGTATAGTAGACTAATGTTAAGAGCTCTGAAAATGTTACATATATGGTCTCCCCACAGCTGTGTTAGTAGATACCTGCACTATGCAAGCATATGAGACAGATCATCAGATTCTGACTGTTCAGGAGCTTGTTGAATTTTTGGCCCAAATAGGCATCTGGGCAGGCTTACAGTTCCAACAGCTCTATTCTCCATGAAGGCCTGTGATGCTTGGGGTAATGGCAAGAATCACTGACCAGGTGTAATGTGGGTGGAGACAGAAGGCCAGGCACTGGGGATGAAGAGCAGGGGAAACAGCATGTTCATTTGACCATAACTAAGCTTCAGAATGGAGAACTTTGCTGGGCGCATAACATAAGAATAAAGTGTAAACTTAAATAAAATACTGAACCGGGGGATACCCCAGTCTTGCTCTCTCTCTCTCTGTCTGTCTGTCTGTCTTTCTCTCTCTCTCCCTGTTTCTCTCTGCTTCTCTCTCTCTCTCTCTCTCTCCCTAAAGCATTATCCTCATGGTAGATTGACTACATAATGTAAAAATGTGACCCATCATTAAAACACAGATCTTTATTCTGGTTCCTCTGACATTACTTTATAGAATTATAGATGAGGATGACTCCAAAGATTGAGGGGATTTAAAGATCCGAATTTGTCGTAATGATTGCTGCAGCGAGAGGGAACATAGACTGACCTACAAAGAGCCAAGGGAACCGGTCAGGACAAAGGATCCAGTGGGCAGTAATTGGCTGTCATACATATTAACAGTGAATATGCTGCACCTGTCAGACACTCCATGGGGAGCACTGACAATGTAATCTAATGGATAAATGCATAGGACATAGTGGACTACAAGACAGAGAGAGAGCTCTGGCTGTGTGAGGTCTGCTGTGTGTGTGTGTGTGTGCTATCTTTGTCCTCATTCTGGATGATAAAAATCACTTATAATTAATCACCGGCCAGATGCTCCCCTGTAATGGTCATTTCCATACGCCCATTTAAGCGATTTTTACTCTTAGGCTGAGTTCGGTTTGCCTTTTGGAAAAGTTGAGGATGTATTGCCTGTTGAATGGAATCAGATTTTTTTTTTTTTTTTATGCATAAGCTTGGAAATGTTTGCCATAAATAGGTGTTTTATAACTTTTTTAAAGATCATCACAACATTCTTAAATATCAAACATGTCAAATCCCTAAATGACACAATTTGTGATTTCATATCACTTCTTAGGACAGAACATGTTAGTTTTCCCTCCCACATTATGCCTTCATTATTGTTCCTTCCAGATGTGCACAGTTTTTCCAGCGTACTGAGGCACCTTTCACCTTCCCATAGTCATTCAGTAACTCTCTGTAAAGAGCTCCAAATATGGACAACTGAATTTAGTTTTATTCTGTTATGTGAGGGCTGACTTGAAAAGCAGTTCAGAGGATATTGTTGTCTTTGTTTTTTTGTTGTTGTTGTTGCTGTTGTTTTTTAACTTGCTGAGCGCTTGTCTCGTTAAGTATTCTGCTCTGGTGCTGATAAAGACTGGGTCAATTTTCTTCTTTTCTTCCTACTCCCCTGACTGAGAAACACACCTTTTGGCAGTTAATCTTTTATTCAAAAGGGGTGATATATAGGAGCAGAGATCCGTCATAAATTTCCAAGCAGCTTTTCCACAGATGGTGGCCTGTTAAAAGTGTGAGTAGCCCTATCCTGTGAAAGTTTCATAGGACTACAACGCCGAGTGCCGCTGCATGATTCAGGACGAGGCTGTGAGAATTCGGTTTGGACTCGTGGAGTTCACCGTCATGCCTGCTCCACGGCAGCAAAGCAATTTCCCAAACATCCTAGTAATATCTGATCCCATCAAGTGTGTGCATCTGAGTAACGAAGCTGCTTCTTAAAGTATGTGTGTGTGTATGTGTGTGTGTGTATGTGTGTGCGTGTGCGTGTGTGCGTGTGCACGTGTGCGTGTGTGTGTATTTGCATGCATGTGCATGAGTGTGTACAAGCACCTGACATCTTGTTTACAGAGTAAAGAGGAGGAGTCAATCTAACGTTAAAGGTATTTGACACGGTCTTTGTAGGGGAGGGAATTGAAAAATCGAAAGATCACACTAAGTTCTGAAGAACTGGTAACAGTCAACTCCAGAGGCCAGGATACTCCATCTCTTCAGAGAACAGAGGAGCAAAAAAAAAAAAAAAAAAGATGTGATGGTTTAGATTATTGTTAGGAAAGCAATTTCACTGACTTAACTTGATTGAATCTCGAACAGAAGGTCACAGAAGAGGACATCCATATTTTCCAAAAAATTTAAGATGGTTTATATTGCTGTATATGAGGTGAAAGCCATTATAAAGGGTGTTCCATTGATTCACTTTAGTCTGAAAAGAGTCAAATTATATTTTCAACTGGAATTTGGCTTCAGCGTTTATCTGAAAGTTCTGCTCCTGCATGTTAAAAGTGGATTTTTTCTTAGTATTACTTGGGGAATTCAATATTCAAGAGTTGTGACCAACTCTCATTCAACAAAACTCTTAAATTAAGGCCTCAGAAGCTCCAATTTAACTGAATATTTGTTTATTTTCAAGTCCAAAGAGAGCACTATTTTTAGTAAAAAGCATCAAATTAGACATAAAGCAGATACAGTTGTGTGAAAACACAGCCACAAGAGTCATAACATAGTAAGAATTTCTGATGTAAATCTTTAAAAATGTTTGAATTGCTATAATTAAGATTTTTTTTTATTATTTCTCTTACAGTGCAACCAGTGCCATCATTATCATCATCATGATCATCATCATCTTTAAATGAGATCAGATGACAGACAGACAGACACACACACATACACACGCACGCACGCACTCACACACACACACACACACACACACACACACACACACACACAAAGAAAAAAGAAAAACCCTACCCACTCCAAACTGCAAACCACAGTCAAACATTTCCTTCATTCAGCTGCAGTTTCTTTTGTACAGACTGCCCAAGGCGATGTTCATATGTTCAAGTGATAACTGTAAAGTAAGTGGACACTGTTACAGAACGCTATGGTTTCTACCAGACAGCCTCAAATCCAGCAAAGCCATGACTAATGGGCTGTGACAAGAAGGTAAGTTAACACAGAGACTCCTCAAGAGAGGAGCATTCATGCCTCTCCTGTCCTCAGGATGAGTTCACCTCTGTATGGCCCAAATTAGCCTCCAGAGCTGGACAGCACAGAGGAGAGACAGCCAGTTAGTCTGTAAACAAACATTCTGCCTCTTCTCTGCACAGAGAGTTTGATCTCTTATCTGACTAGGCTGGGGTAATTTTAGTTCAGTTGCACAATCATATCCAACACCTTCCATGTGTTTGAGAGGAGATGCTGCCTCACTCATACAAACACACACACACACACACACACACACACGTCATCTCTAACTGCCAAAAACAAACATTGATTCTTTTGCCTTTTAAAATGGTAAACACATCGGCATGGCAGAAGGGCTAATCAGAGGTGTCACTGTTCAAACGAATGCGCTAATCTGTGCATTTTAATGGAGTTCTCTTTGAAACAGCAGATGGATTCTGCTGCCCTGAGTCTTATGATCTCTAACACAGTACATGTCCATCCAAAACACTGACATCACCATTAGATTGGTACGTCAATGCAACGTTACACAATGGTCTTGGCTTCAGCGAAGTCTGTCATACCTTGTATTACTTGTGGCAGGGAAACTGGTTGAGTCTAGTCTGTGCTGATCTAAGGACACTCCTGTTCTCTGGCTGTAAAATGCTATGCTGCGACACAGGAATGCTATGTTAGCATTTTTGGAGAATGTTCCTGTGCACTAAGCAATTCTCTTTAACAGTCCAATGATTCCCACATGAACTTATTGAACTTTGCATCATGTCTAAGCCAATTTAAAACAAGAGCGAAAAACAAGACAACCCCCCCCCCCCCCCCCCCCCAAAAGACTAACTGCCTCTTTTCATAGTATTGCACTGTACCGCAATTTGTCATCCTTGCTTATTACCAATACCGTAAAAAAAACCTATCTCTTGTCACTTTTAGCTCTGTCTTTTGAAAAATTGATTTATGGAAGATTAAAGTGTATCGTGAGCTGAAAATAAAGATTCGAGAGGTTATGAATGCGTATAACCTGTAATGAAGTATTATTTCTTCAGGCTTTGAGTTAAGTACTCCCACATGAATGAGGCTCCACTCAACGTGAGGCCAGGGCTCTTTGAATTACCCATGTCCTCACTTGACTGTGTGTTTTGGAGATGGAGCACAGGTTGAAAAGGAAGAGTTGTAATGAATGCATTATTAAACTTGTCTGTAGTAAATGTTTTATGCCGTCTGTGAGGTAAAATTGCCACCAAGGCTCTGGCTGACAACTAAACCCATAGAAATCAGCCAGATTCTATAACACCCACTGATGTTCCAACATCTGGGAATTTCAGAGCTGAAACTTTTTTTTTTTAAACCATGGAAAGTTTCATTTCTTTATTAACACAGTCTTTTCTCCTGCTTCTTTTTAATTCCTCCATGGTTTACTCTCTTTCATGTATCTCCCCAGCATCATGTCTCCTTCTCCTACTCTTTCTTTTCTTTCTCTCCGTGTGTTCTTTCACTGGCATATTGATGCTTGCTGGGCCCAAAACTGTTTTGATCTCTTCCAGGTCCCATCAGGACCGGCTTACGCCATTGATGGTGACAGATCAGCTGAAGCATCCGACTTCTGGAGAGCAGGTCAGAATGCATTTCTCTCCCCTAACATACCATGTCACACGGTCAGGCTGTCACGACCAATCTGAGCCTGCTACGTCCTCTGTCAACCAGTCCTTCAGTCCATTATGTAGTGAAGAGCCTCATGGGAAGATCCCTTAGCTTAATGGAGTAGTTTCTCGGGAAAGATGAAAAGACAAGCCTTCCAATCTGACAACAGTACAAAGAAGTGAATACCACTGCGCATGTTCTCTCTGGCAGATTCTTTCTCTGCCTCTAAAGAGCCTCAAACCCAAGAGGACATATACAGGTAATCATGATTAAGTCCATGAGTACAGCTAAGGCTTTACATGATCACAATCCCCCCCCCCCCCCCCCCCCCCAGTACAGCCTGCCCACAAACAGGATCTCCTGACAAACAGTTAGCAACATAACATTAGCAACATAGTAACATAACAGTAGCATGTGCAGTTACTCTGGGGATATATTTATATAAGGCAAATAATAGTGTTGTATGATACAATCTATTTTGTAAACATTTCAGTAGCTCCTTAATGTTGCTCTACTGGCAAAAAATATATATAAATACAGCAGATGTATGTTCATTTGATAAATGACTATCTAAAGTCGGTTGCTATGCACCCAAAACCTATTGGTCTCCAGTGGAATTTTCAGAAAACACAGTTTACAACTGATTACGAAGCGATAAAGAAAATAACTCTTATTAAATCACTTTTCAGTTCTTAAATTCATCCATCCAATGAATGATCTGTATTAAAGGATTAAATCAAAATGTTGGTGTTTTGTCGCTGCTTTGTCAATATGTATTCACAACATAGTCCTTGTAGTGTAATGACAGATCACATCAGCAGATCATATCAATACTAGTCCCTGATGTCGGTATTGCATTTATTTGACTCCAACCTTCAATGTCCTTGTTCTATCATGCCAGTGACTCGAAAAGGACGAATTTTTTCACCCAGCCTGAAAAGATGTGATTATAGGTAAAAATAGTTGAAAAAGGACACTGATTTTAGAGATGGCCTTCAGTCAAAAGGAAAAGAACGTTTAATTTAAAAAGGTTAGTAATGAGGGAGGTAAGGCAGTGTTGTTACTGGCTGAATGGTACATAAACAACGGCAGCCAGTGCTGTAGTATGGATATATTGACGACGCCTATTTGATATATTATGAAAACCATATTAATAACAATTTACCACTGGCGTAGAATTAGGAAATACAGAAAAGGTACGAACCATTTGTGTGTGTTGGGCACCCTTTTAATGCCCCCTGTTTCTTTAAACATTTTTGATACCTGACAGAAAGAAAAAAAAAAGGTGACCTCTTCATTTTAATTTGGTAAAGAAAATTGCTTCACGTAAATACAAAGATACCCTTTTTATGGTGTAAAATTGTATTTGCAATTATCTTCAAAGAATCTGAGTTTAAAAATACTGTATATAAAACAATATCTTTCAGAGTCAAGTAAACATTTCACTATGTTATAATCGTCTCACCTTGAAAACAACACCAGGCGGACCTGTGGTATATAAAATATGACTAGAGCCTGACTGTTAAGCTAACCCAGCTTTTGTCTAACATATTCTGTCTTCTCCAGGAACCCAGTCACACTGCTGGATTCATCACCCCAGTGTCATCTCTCCCTTATTGGATTCTGTCTGCTCTAGCTGGCAACAGCTTGACGCCAATTCCTCACCCAACGCTGCTCTGTCTATAGCAACAAGGTGCCTCCTGTCACAATAGGGAAGACGAAAGAAAGAGAGAGAAGAGAAAGATAGACAGGGGATGGGAGGGAGAGGGAGAAAGAGAGGGTGGTGAGAAAGATAGAGGGAGAGAGAGAGAGAGGGTGGTGAGAAAGATAGAGGGAGAGAGAGAGAGAGAAGAGAGAGAGGGGGGGAGGGAGAGTAGAGAGAGAGAGGGAGGGAGAGTAGAGAGAGAGAGAAGAGAGGCAGAGTGGAGAGAGAGAGAGAGAGAGAGAGAGAGAGAGAGAGAGGGAAGAGAGGGGAGGTAATTTAGTCGTTGGTGACCTCTGAGTGTCTCCTGATTATGTGGAAGTAGGTCACAGCAGTGATGGGGACAGGTGGAGTGGGGGAGAGAGGGATTTGCTTCCAAATGGCAGCGATTCACTCACAGAGACCAATGCCTCATCGTGTCAGGGGTGACTGCTCGTTCCCTACATCCCACAGGACATACCTTGTTGATTTTCGCTTCTCTCTCTCTCTCTCTCTCTCTCTCTCTCTCTCCCTCTCTCTCTCTCCCTCTCTCTCTCTGACTGTCAACATCAAGCTTTTAGTAACATATGGAGAATGTCTTAAGCTTTGTTCCCCTACACTGGATATATTCAGCATCCATTAATCAGACTCTCATTACACTGCATGTACACTAAACACCTGCTATTTAATCATTCATTTCTCTCTTATCGAAACTTACCCGTAATGTCCTTTAATGTAACAGCTTTATATGTTTTACATGCACTCATCATGTTAAGAAATAATTAATGCAAATGTCTCATATGTTATGTGGTATTAGTTTGGTGGTGACTGGTCATGAAATACTATTTTTGAAACAGATAACTGTAGTGCTGTACTCTTGATGTCTTCTATCATTTGGAGTAAGAGATAAGCACTGCTGTAAGATACTGTGGTATCTTTTTACAGTTATTATTATGAAATGCAAGGGTGCTGCTGTGTTTCTGCCCAGGGAACTGTGGGGTCTAGCAGATTGTTCTCTGTGGTATTAAGGTCAGAAGAGTATGCATAACATGTCTTTGGACACACTTACAAAAATCTTCCTCACAAATTCTTTACCTTCACGGATAGCAGAGGACCAGAAATCACTCGAATGGGTGATTTATGGGTTAAAGGTATTCGTTATCTAAGACACGCAAGGTCAAAGGCCCTGTGTGGCTCAAGTGTATCTTTGTCCCAAGAAATAGTGTTCTCTAGTCAGTAACATCATGACTCGGTCGCAGTCACATCTTGTGCGAGGTGCGGCTCTTCTCCTCTCCTGTCCTCTTCATCTTCATGTGTACCATCACTGAGCCGCAGTGAAGAAGACTACAACCAAAAAACATCTCTGGTTATTTTTGAATATTTTACCAACAGAGGCAAATGCTCAGAAGAACCATCTAGTCCCATACGCTTAATCAAGCTTATAGATTTTTAATTCTGTTTGGACTTTTTGCCTTTATCTTTTTTTTTCTTCTTTTTTTTGCTCCGAAAGCTCATTCTTGATCTCCCTTACAGGCAAGACGCTACATGACCTTTATTATCTGACCTTTGCAATGTGACCTTTGTTGTCGACTTTGACCTGAGTGACTCCGTAGGTTCTACCGTCAGACCGTTCTGTCTACTGTTGATCCAGTCTTGACCTTCTGATAATAGTGTTGGCCTCATTAAGAACTGTACCCAGGTTTTAATCATATTCATCACACACACACACACACACACACACACTAATCAGTATTTGGCAGTAGAGGCTGGTTGGTATGGTAATTGCTCTCTTTAGCTGATGCTGGTCTGAGGAGGCTGCCAGTAACACAGGGAAGTGTGTACCGGTTCTAAACTCTCCCAGCATGACCCCTCTCATAACACACACACACACGCACACGCACACACACACACACACAGAGAAAGGAAGCATTCAGCATCCCCATAATGGGTGAAAAGACAAAAACTCTTACAGGTAATAAAGGGCAGAGAGCAGATTGTCTGATGCAACCCCTTCCAGTGTCCTTGTTCTGTGGTCATAAAAACTAAAGCCAAACAGACAGAGAGACACACACACACACATACACACACACACACACACACACACACATGCACAGATTTCATTTCACTTCACTGGTGTTTCTTTTATCGATATACTCAGAAACAGCAGAACAAATATGTTATACCAACAACACACAAGATCAATAAAATTACACATAAATTCTCCACTTACATGCTGAACAATAGAACTTCTGAACACAGTTCCAAACGTCTCAGACATCAGAACGTTCAGTGGCTTTGTGTGATTTTATTTTTTTTTAGAGGGACCATTGATCTACTGTCTCGCTCTTAAATTACACCGACACAGATAACACAGATAATCACACAGGCCTTCACAAAATGAAAGATACTTGAACACACACACACACACACACACACAGCCTGTCACGGCTAGCTGGTGTTGTGCTGTGGATGTGTGCGTAATGATTGGGTGCACTCAGGTTTACTTTCATTTGATCCTATTAGATTCACACTGCTCCTCTTTTCATCACCTGAGTGTGTGTGCTGGCTAGACTTTACATTAGGCTAGCATCTCAGTAGGACATCATGGCAAAAACTGTGCCTGTGTGTATGTGTGTGTGTATGTGTGTGTGCGTGTGTGTGTGTATGCGTGTGTGTGTATGTGTGCGTGTGTGGCTATTCTGCCAAGATCAGGACTAAAAGGAACTCTACTGAGTAAGGTGTTTAAAAAAGGTGTAAACACCTCCACTCCATCCATGATGCCCATCCACGCAGGCACCACCCCAGTGTATGCCATCTGTCCCTCACACACACACAAGCACATACATGCACACACATCGTCACTGCTATACCGCCATACAAACATATGTGTCTGTTTATCTGAAGTGTGTACACACACACAAACACACACACACACAGAGCACAAATACAACACAAAATCTATATCAACCACATAAAATTGCTAATGAGCTCATGTACACCTTCCCATTTATCTCTCCATCCATCACATGTACACACACACACACACACACACACACACAGAGCACGCACAATCAGACCAACCTAAAGCAAAGGTACTGTCTTAGTAAGAGTGGTCATATTGTCTGCAGGCTTGTTTGGTTTGATATTGCTGCTGTGGGAGCTAAGGGCAGCCTTGGGTTGCAGATTTGACAGGCTCAAGGGTACTAAGATGACAACCAAGAAAAAAAGAAGAGCAGAAACCAAAAAGAAACAAGTGTATCAGAGCTCCATTCAACCCTGACCGCAGAGGAGGGGGGGGGGGGGGGGGGGGGGGGGGGGGGGACAAGACTGAAGGAGAAATGAAAAACTCAGACAGGAGGGATCACAGACGTGAAGCAGAACTGGTACTGGAAAGAGGGAGAAGGAGAGTTTCAAACCTTTTCATAAGATAGAGAAAGTGAAAGGAGGTGAGAGAGAGAGAGAGAGAGAGAGAGATGTTAAGCCCTGGAGTTTCTCTCACTGCCAAACCATATATTACCATGACCCACTTTGCCAAGATTACAGAGGCAACCCTGCCTTAGTCATATGAGCATCAGAGTCATGGTGCAAAGATGCAGTTTAAAACACAAAAACACAGAAATTCAGACCCCACACACACAAATCTAATAAATCCCCAACAAGCTCCGGCGCTGACATACCCCATGCAGCCACTATAGCGACTGTAATATGGAATATGTGAAGTCTTACATTTCACATATGTATTACGTATCCGTGAGTTTTTGTGTCACAGTATGTAGGTGTTTTTTTTTTTTTTTACGAGAACAGACTCTAAATTTTTGTTAAACATGACCATTTTTGGACTGCCGAAGACTAATATCTTTAGCTGTGTCCACAATGAGTGTGGGGTTAGCGTAGCAATGCTAATAGGTTTACTGAGGCCACTTACTGACATATTAAACATCTTCATCTCATGGCAAAACATTTCAGCGGACCCTATGTTGACTGCATTAACAATGATAACCACTGCATATCATTCTTACGTTGGCCTTCACATACATGATTCTGAACTATTCAACATCACATCAGCTCTTGTTTTATACACCTTACATTAATGAAAGGACTGTGAGTGTGTGAGCGACTTCATTTTCACTTTACACTTAAAATCAATTTTATATATATGGAATCTTTTACCTAGAAGTAAGAAGCTATTTTACTTTGAGAATGAATCATAAAAACCATTAACAAGAACATTTTCTGTTCATATGATTTTGTAAATGAATATAAACCCTTTATTAGGCCCAAAGATATTTTAGACAGAAATAAAAATTTTCTTTCATAGAACAACTACAACATATACCTCTATCATCAGGAATATGAGAATAGAGCCCCACCTCCCCTCCAATGATTAATGGCCTGATTTTTTCACCCCACAGCTGAAGGTGAAGAGAATCAATAGGGCATCTATCACACATCTGACAGTCATTTTAATTACCCATACTCAGTGATACCTGCCAAACTCAGGCCAAAAGAAATTCCCTGTTCTATCAGCTCCCAAATGGCTAAAAAAAAAAACAAAAACAAAAAAAAAACCCCAGTGTAATGTGACTTATTACTTCAGATTAAAAGTATATTATCCCTGTGACTTATTACTTCAGATTAAAAGTATATTATCCCTGTGATTACTATTTAGATTTATTTCATGGATTTCAATGAGATGGATTAAGCGTTTTCGGCAGAGCCAATGCGAGTGGAGTTCCCGGTAAAGACGTACAGTGAATCATTGTTGTTTTGTCTGAGAAAATAAGCAATTATAATTTCTGCTGAACTGTTAAATAGGCATTTGTTTTCAGAGCGGAGTCAATGTTTCCTTGAGTTCATAGGAAAAAAAACCCCCAAACCCTCCATTATCACTGATGGAGATGTCCAATTATGATAACAATTTGAATTCAATTCTGATTTTATGCATAAAAGTCAACAGTATGGTAATAGAATACTGGCTGTCATTAATATGCATTGAGCATGTTTACAGGGATAAATCAGTAGTAACGCCATAAATAAACTGAACAAGTAATCCTCCAAGACAGCAGTGACTTCTGTTCTGTTCTGTTCTGTTCTGTTCTGATATGGATGCATGACACAGTGTAATGTTTTTCCTTATACGACTGAAATTTCCTCCATCAGATTTGATTGGCTGAGGGGGTCTTGTCCTTTCCTTTTCCTGATCTCTTGACGTGGGCATCAGTCACTGTGGCTTGGATCGAAACAGAGGTTCAAATCCATTGGCCCCTTGGTCCCTCATCTCTGCTCTAGTCTCTCCTCCAATCTTTCTTCCTGCTTATCTAATCCAGCTGCCCAGGAAAATGACTTGAACATGCTGAGGTTTGGGCAAGACAGTCTTGAACCACAGTTTTAGTTTCATGCTTATATATGTATTAATGAGTGTGTGTGTGTGTGTGTGTGTGTGTATATATATATATATATATATATATATATATATATATATATATATATATATATACACACACACACACATACACACACACACACACACATATATATATATATGTATGTATGTATCTATGTATGTATATATTATCTCTCTAAACTTGCCTCCTTTTCTTTCCCTCTCTTCTGTCTCTCTCTCTCCCTGTCTTCTTTCTCTGTCTCTCATGGGAGAGAGCTGACACCCCCCCACCACCACCACCAGCACCACACACACACACACCTCCCCCCATGTCCTCATTTGTGTTAGATAAGCCCATTAAAGAGAAGGAGAAACAGAGCCTAATTCAGAGTGGGACTCACATAGAGACGTTACCTCAGCAGTCATTACATAGCACGGTCAGACTCTCAGACAGCTTGTCCAGCGGGGCCCTCAAAAAAGAAAAGGAAAAAAAAAAAACTCTCCCCGAGTCCACACAACCAAAGATCTGTTTGATTTCCTGAGCTAATCAAACAAACAAACAAATCAATTCTCCATTTACCTGCAACGAGTGGATCTGCCATTCTTTTTTGTGCGCATCTCTCTGTCTCTCTCCAATAACACACTAAATAAGATATTGATGGGTGAAAACCATTTGTTGATGCACTCTAAGAGGCCGTGCCTTCCAGCAATGAGAGAGAGAGAGAGAGAGAGGTGCTTTAAACACCATCAGTCCATATTTATGATTGAACTCTCATGGGGTGGGGGTGGTGGGTTTGAATTTATCAGCCCTCAGTTCATTTAACAGATGATGCCACCATTCTAAAACAGAAGCCATTCATTAGTCTCCCATTCAGACGCATTTAGTCCTCTCTCTCTCTTTTTACGCCTGTTTTTACTTCTTCCATGACCTATAAATACTCACATCCTAAAACCTCCAGGACCTCACAGAAGAAATGTATGAAGGTTTGAAAGGCAGTGATTCAACTTAATGTTAATGTTTTATTTGCTTTTTTTTTTTTTTTAAACACATTATTATATATTAATATCCCTGGCCAGATAATCTAACTAAGTATGCCTGAAACAGGAGTGGTGAGGTAGAACTTTGTTTGACTGTAACAGGAAGGAACTTGAAGAGGAATCAGGACTTCAGAGAGGGGGAGCTTATTCTCCTCTAATGGGCAATGGGGAGGAGGGAGAGGGTTAAATTAGAACGTTAGATTCCTATATCTGTTTTAGAGACAGGGCACAGAGAGAATCAAGAGATGTGAAGTCCAGGTTTAGACATTAACTCTGCAACTGCACAGTGCTAAAAGAACAAATGGAATTTCTAACCTGCTAAACTGCTGGTGGCTTTAAAATGGCAAGATATTGTCTGAACATTAGAAATGGCCTTGTAAAAAAATATTATGTATGGTTAATGCCAACACATTCTGTTGAAACTAAAAGAAACCAATTATACAACAGTAAGACTGGAGTCATTTGGTTACCAAGCAACAAAGCAATTCCCCAGAACCGAGCAAAGAGCTCCTCATCTGATACCAATGCATCTTTTAAGAGTGTAGCTAAATATTTTAAGAAACATCTCAATTATATGTTTTTGCAATATTTAACGGAAAGTTGTTGCCATAGGAACTACTGCAATACTAAGAAAGGCATACAGATCAACGGCCAAAAGCATTCAGGATTAAATTAGGAAATTAGGACTAGGAATTTATTTGGTCCCATTGTTGTTGATAACATGACTATAACAGAAGAAGCTAGAGAAAAGGATTCTCTGAACCAGAAGCCCTAAAATGGACATAAGGGGAGTAGTAAAAGAGAGATGTGGGGTGATGCAGACAGAAGGTTATCCAGCTTTGGGGACATAAGGACTCACTGAGAGTGGTATGAAGTCATAAAGACATACAGGGAGCATAAGGACATAGGGAAATGAAGCCACGTGTCCATAGGCCAGAAGATGCACACCCCCCCCCCCCCCATTGTGATGTCACGGATCAAGGCAGTGCCCGAGACCTCCTGGGTCATCTGTCATCTGTTGACAGCTGGTGGGGGTGTGACTGTGAAAAGGGCTAAGTCAATGGGGGGCCAGATTTAATGTGTGATGTGTGTGTGTGTGCGTGCGGGCGTGTGTGTGTATGGACACGTGTGTGACACCATAACCACAGAGGGTACAGGTTAACCTCTGGGCTTTTGTACGCCCACCACCATACAATGCCTTCCCTTCGTCCTCTGCTCCTTATCCGGCCCGGCTGGCCCATGGGCTCTGGGGACTGGGAGTGGCAGGTTGTCCTGCAGTCACGGTGATCTGGTATGGAGGTGAGAGGGTGTCTCTTTTCATCTCATCACCATGCCCCTTCAGCTTGACACTTTCCAGATGGACACAACGAAGGTGAGAGGGTAGGGCAACTGCCGTTATGTCAGCATATTCGATATGGTTCGGAGTATTTAAGCGAAAGACTGCTTTATTCTGTTTAGGGTGTAAGCAGGAACAGCTGACCAGGTTAATAAACTCACTTCCACTTCGGCTGTGAACATTTGATTGTATGGATGAATTTGCACTTCAAATGGGTTTTGAGTGAAATATTACGAAAAATATGTAAAAAAACCCCAAAAAAAACACCTAAGGTTTTGAAATATGCATTAAACCGTAACCATTTGGCATGTAGCCCTAAAGAATGACCTTTAAGAAAAGAGCTAAGTTCTCCAAAACATCAGCCTCTAATTCGGACCTCTCGCTCTTGTTTGGCAAAAATCACATTTCTATGCATACCAAACCCAAATTAACACATTTGAATATTTTTCTGACTTCCTCTACAGCGATAATTACAACATGAAAACATAAGATCTGAAGCAGAATCTTGAATGTTCCGGCAGAAAGAAAGATTGTCTTCCTTTTTTTTTTAATTTGACTTCTCAAAAGAAAGGATTTTTTAACAGGTACCACTTAGAGCATCAGTGACCTTGTTTCCATAGTTACCTTGCAATTACAGTTGAGAAACCAGGCTAATGTGAAATGTGAAGACCACTCCTCTTAAGGTTTTCATCAGACGTCTTTAAAAAGAAAGCTTTAATCTCATCATCCTCTTAGTATTTTCCCTTAAACGTCTCACTATGTTTTAATTCTTTTTTTCTCAGACAAAGCAGTTCATCACAACTATAAGTTATAACTCAAATAATTCACAGTGACTTTTATTTATATGTCCCTCCATTCACTTATTTTGATAAGATATTTTAGGAAAAGAAAAATCATGAGAATTTATTCACAAATAGCCTACATGTTTACTTCAAACACCTAATGGCACATTCAAATACATACAGTGTGTATCTGAAAACAGAGTGACATGTTGTAAGATAAGACAAGGGTTTAGTTGGCACAGATGACTGACTGGTGGGGGAGAGCCATCTGTTAGTGGGACTTCCAGTTCAGGGATGGCTAATCAGCCCAACACACTGACAGGGAGAGAGTGGTCTCGTGGGGGGGGGGGGGCAACCCCCTAACCCTCAAATACACCACTTCCCCCAAACCTAAAAAAAATAAAACAAAAAAAAAAACATCTGAGGAAAGAGGAGGGGCTGATTTCTAGACAATTGATGGTACATCACTGAAAAGCACTGCTGCTTTCTATCATAGGGGACCAGGAGACCTATTCTCGTCTCCCAACACTGCAGCCATCAGCATGAAAACTGTCAGCTATGACAAAACAAAGGTTCTCCAGGCAGCGAGAGAGAGAGAGAAAACACATATCACGACAACTATTCTCTTTGAAGAAAACAAAGATGCCTCACTGAAGACACACCAGAGACTTTGATTCACGCTGCGTGTAAGACAGTCAGAAAGAAAGAGAGAGAGAGAGAGAGAGAGAGAGAGAAGTATATGGTCGTTGCTGCCTGCTAGCCTAAGACAAGCGTGCCAAGAGAATAAGATCTCTCCTTCCTGATTAAAACCCATTAGAAAGAGGGCAGCCCACCACAAAAAAGAAAAAAAAAAAGATTAGAGGCTTGAAACAGAGGAGTTGTTGGGTGTCAGTTCAGCTGCATTCATTAATCACCGAGTGCGGAAATTAAACGTACATATCTCATCTTATTGTCATTCCACTCAGTATTTGGCTTGGCATTCTAATATCATTTCAGGCAAAGCCACATAGACTCATACTGCATGTATGACAATAAACATAACATTTAAACGTACCTTCATGACGACTGGAATACTGTATGCTGTTTCTGGTTTAGGTGTATGTTGACATAAATGTGAACTTGAATTCTTATCTTCTAACTAAAAAGCTTTGTTGTAAATCCAAAACCTAAAAACTGGTGAAATTCTCATTTATTCTCTCTTTTTTTTAAAATTATTATTGTGGTATTTCAAGCACAGTCCAACTACTGTAAATTCATATACGCTGACAGTTTGATAACTGAGACTTTAATATTTATAACAATAATGGCGAACCAAAGTGCAATTATAGAAGAGACTTTAGATTAAGGCAAACCGCAGCACCTGCTCACTGTGTTTATGTAACCTCTTCTCCATGTAGGCTTTTTTGCTGAATCTGTCACAGTATTAACCAACAACAGAGCTAAGATGGTGGCATACTTCAAAGGGCAGTTTTTGTATGACTGCCCTAATGATAGTTTGCAGAAGGCACCAAAATCTGGAGAGAACTTAACTCCCTCTCACGAAAATTTAAAATTCACAAGAATAACATCACTGTCATCTCTTGGTGTTCATCTGTGTGTATGTATGTGTATGTGTGCCATAGGACAGGCGTGATATATTTGTGCAGAGTCTTAAAAACTATCAAATTCAGGAACTAGATGTGCAGTTCATAAGTTAATGGCTAGCTGAGTTTAACACTCAGGTAAAGGTTTATTAACTGCTTTTTGTTTGTTTGTTTGTTTTGCCCAGCTGACTACCTTCCTCATCTTAAAATTTCAGTGCATACCCCTTGCCCCATAAATATGACAAAAATCATCCATAATTAATCCCACAAATATTATGCCAGTTTGCATTGGTTTCAGACATTACCAACCTAGCAAAGCACATGCCAGTTGGCTGCTTTTAGGTAGTGAAGGTTTTTTTTTTTTTTAATTCCCAGTTTTCTCCTGAATTTGAAATGTCAGACTGGCCAAGAACCCTTGCTAGTTTCCTCTCTAATTTCTCTTCATTGACAACCTCTAATTACTAATTTGGCCATTGCTGGTTTGATAGTCAACCATCATGGCATAGAATTAGCTCCATGCTAAATGAACGATACCAATCAATAACATTTTTGCTCTATAAATTCTTTATTTTTTGTTTCTTTCAAATGTACCTTAGCTTTAAAAAAAAAAAAAAAAAGATTTTATCGACTATAAAAAGGTTCTGTCCCGCAGTACACAGTTATTGTTTAATCGCTATCTGCGTGTTCTCTGCTTACATGAACAGTGTCACAGCGCGGAGAGGATGACTCAGTAATACCATCCATCCTTGCCCACTTCTCGGTCGTGTCCGTGTCATGCCAGCTGCCCCTCCTGCTAATCCTCTCTTATGGGCATGAGTGGGCCCATGAGCACTGACACTCACATCGTCTTTCAGCACAGCTTATGCTACTGTATTTAAAGAGCTTAAAGAGCAAAGAGCAAGTTCTCAGCGATACCCAGATGGTGGAAAGCAGAATTTTGAAGCAAAGCGTAGCCTTAGTAGCATCTTTAATTTTAATACTCAGAGCGTTATGCTGGGAGTGTTGCGTGCAAAGTGTTTTCATCTATTCTCACATAAGATGTTGCGCCGACATTCTCTGAAGGTTTCTCCCTCCGTATCTGGCAATATATTTAACGAACTAAAGTTAACGAAGTACCACTCGCCTGGGCCATGTCCTCATTTGGCTGAGAGCTCGATTTGGGAGTAGTACCCTGGTCCCATGCCAGCTTCAAGTTATCGGAATCCACATAAATATTTCGATCGTTTTCGTCTATGTTTTCCTATGGGGGACAGCATTAACGTTAGCGTCTTATTCACCGCCACTGTCGTCTTTCCGTACGTAACCGTTGACAGGAGAGCAGACGGCTCACCACCCACGACAGACGCAGTAAAGTAAAGGGGAAGAGAAAAAAGATGAAGGACAAGAGAGTTCTTATCACAGATGTGTATTCACTTGATGTCAGAGGAGCTTTTTCTTATTTTTCGCATTTGTTCTGTTATTTTATATATATATATATATATATCTCAAAAGGAGACCTCTATGTGCCATTTCCTACCCAGTACTGTCATCCCCTCCCACAAAGATACACGCACAATCAGCACTAAGACTTATTTCTTCTCTGTCCTCCAAGTATTGTCAAAGGAAATGTCCAAGTCTCATAAACACAATACTAGTGAAGGCTGGGGACAAAACAACAGCAACAACAACAACAAAAAGACAAAAAAAAAAAACTGAACTCTTTCTGCTGGGAGGCTAGTCTGACTGAAGAGGTAGGGTTTGCATTTTGAGAACATGAGTATATTTTTCCCGAAAGTACAGTTTAAGTCTGATCTCCATAAGACCGTTTATCGATAGCTAACGTTATTATAAAATGCATCGTGCATCATGATGAAGTCACACAACGGTCATTTATTTTCTATTTCGGGGACCAGGTCATGTGCCGCTGGTCATGGGACAGTTGCTTGTCAATAACTGTCACATTATAATAATAGAACCTATACTCTGGTGTTACGCATTTTGTCATGAGTCATGTGATGTTACACAACACTGGATTATTATTGATCCCTGGCTCCACGGAAGCATGGAGAGGATGAACAAAACCAGACAGGTACCGAGGGCAGAACAGTATGCATGCCTCTGACTGTATATCTCCCCAGCCTGCTCCCATTCCTCCTCACCTGTGCGTCGCTTTTGTGTGATCTTTAATCGGGCCGTCAGAGCAACTTCCAGTATTGACAAAGCACATGGGGGGGGGGGGGGATTGCTGGGGGAGTGTGCAGGGGGTGTTTGATCAGATCCCGCTGAGTTATGGATGTCGGCTCAGTATGGAGGCTGCGGTGAAGCTGCTCCACTGACGTATGGATCTTTTATGCCCGTCATATAATCATTAGAGAAATCCCAAAGTGGTAACAGCTACATATCAGCTCAGCTCTTAGTCGCTGAGGGGTCCATTTACTTGTGCTTCCTCCCCAAAGAAACGAACTCATACAGAACAATGATTTGATCTCTGTGTGTGATTATGTAAATAAAATGCCATATTTAAAATACATTTTTAAAACAATAATATAAATCTTGTATAAATTTGGTTTATATGTGTACATATGTCAGTGTGTGTGTGAATGCGTTGATGTGTAACAGCCTTCCTTGGCAGAGAGACCCTGTAGAATGATTCTTTTGGTTGTGTAAAAGCTTTTAATGTGTAACCTGATGTCTTCCAAACTCTCTTCCGATCCCAACTCTCTCCACACTAATCCTGTGCTGTAATATCCAGGGGGCACGTTGCGTGCACACACACTGTCACACATAGACAAACAGACAGACAGACAGACAGACAGATGGAGAAACAGACACACACATACACACAAACGCTATGCTATAACTGTTAGGAAAACACTTTCATTCTCCCTCTCCATAAAACATTGATAGTATCTTAATGTCCTATAATCATGACAGCCTTTTAAGACATGGAGATTCTGATCACACACATCCGTTTGGCCAGGGCTGTCTTTACCATACTAAGTTAAGTTACCCGTTCTTTCACAAGTGCCGTTTTTTTTTTTGTTGTTGTTGTTGTTGTGGTTTTTCCCATCATTGTTATTGATGGTATGACCTCAGGGCTATAAACATGGCATGCATTTTTTTGTAAAGTGTAAAATGTGTACATGCCTTTGAAATATACATATTTTATGACCAAGGTGAAAAACACTGAGCAAAACCGAGACCTTGTTTGCACTGCGCTGCTGCAGACTGTCCACAGTACTTACAGTCTCTGTCCCCACAGACAGCCTAAGTGTAGCATTGTAGTGCTTGGCTTAGCTGGGAAATTAACTGGAGTTTAAAAGGAGAGAGGGAGAGAGAGAGACGGATACTTTCAATTTTAGATAATCCTATCTGGGTCTCTTAAGAAATTCAGGGGTTTACTGTGGAGGGCCAGCATCTAGAAGTCGCCGTGTACTTTTCTGTATTTGGCAAAGGCAATTACTGCGTGTGCACGCTGATCCATTTTAAAACTGGTTTGTTGTTGTTTGTAGTCTTTTGGAGGGAGATTTAGCGAAACCAGTTTTCATGTCATTATGATATAATCTGATCATTAGTTGCATGCACACTCCTTTTTGTGATTTTAAAAAAAAGAACAGAATCTTTCTATTTAAGACAATTTTATACTTTTACACCATTTACTCCCTCATTAATCAACCCCAGATAATGCCATTTTCACAACTAATACTAGTTAAGCAATAGTATCAGACAGCAGAGGTTATTTGTGTGAGCATTTTAAGACATGATGCTGAGTCAGTGAGCAGATCTGGACCTCTCTGATTGACATCGTTTTGTAAGTGCCAGCTAGGGCCACCTAATCCATAGTTATTTTATTAATATTCATCTATTTTAGCAGCAGGCATCAGTAAAGGTCAGCTCTGTGTGAAGTCTTGCGCTGATAAGTACCACGCAGACAGGTGCCAGTTCTAGAGTCTGCCATGGTTCCATGGCAAGTCCGAGTGCTAGGCACTTTGGGAGATGTATTCCTTCATTATGTAAGATGCATGAAAATATCATCAGATGTCCCCTCTAAACACCATCTGCCTGTTTGGGCAATGTCGCAGGGATTAGCATAACCATCATGCACTGTGATTTGGGGATTTTCAGTTCTTTTTTTTTTTTCCTTCTGTCTCATGCATGATACAGTTTGCTCTGAGGTTTCAAAATATTGTGTGATGTGAGGAAATAACTTCAAATAACATTAGCTAGAAAGGTTAAATACTGCAGGTTAGGAATTGAGATTTAATTTAAAGGAACGATTTTTCCAAATTTCCAATATTTCCACATTTTCAATTTTTTTTTCGCCATCATATTCTGCTTTTAGAGTAACAATAGCGATATGAGTTTGACGCATTCCGCTTGGTATGATTCCTGAATGCTTTAAGTCATTAGCATGCTTGGCTGAGTGCTTTACTGAAAATAGTTTTGACATACTCCCCAATTTTCTCAAAATTCCATGCAAAGAAAAGTCTTGCCAGCTTTAAGTTCAGTTATAACTGAACGTAACCCTGACCATTTGCATATTCACGAATCTCAGTTAGTTTTAAATGGTTACACATACACATACTGAACCAACGCTACAAACTTACACAGAGCGTACATAAATAAATAAGATGACAGTGGAAAGAGGAGGCTATCACTACTGCTACTATTACTAATATTCATTTAAAATCTGGATGGTAAGTACTGAAAGAGGAACACTGACAGGTCTACTGCTACCAGACCAGCTCAGACCAATCTCATTAAAACTGCCCAAAGGAGACAATCTGATCTTGGATCAGATCAGGACAATCCAATTAAAGCTGTCTAAGGTGTGTCTCCTGTGTTCTATAACGAGATCTGGCATCGGAGAATGTGGGGCTTAGCTGTATCCGTGAACATGCGCGCACGTATGCACACACACAAACATGCCAAGGACATACTGAGGTAACAGCTAAAATATAGTCACAAGGTAAATTAGCAATACAAACCTTACTTAAACAGAAGTATTAATACAAATGTGCCTCTGAGTCAGTAAGTCCATTGACACCCAATCCCACAGTGCATAGGGTAATGTACAATAATGATGGGCAGGCCCAGTCTCCTAATCAGAGGAAGAAATCTCAGTCACTTTGAAGGAGGAGTAGTTGTCGGGCCAGCTCAGCTTCCGGAAGTTTCCGTGTGGCTAAAGTGACAACGGATGAAAGTTTTGGAGCCAGACATCCTCGGCCAGTGTACTGGTTGGAGATTTAAAGAAAAATAGCGCTGAGTCGGTTAACAGAAAATATCGAACTAGGGTGTGACGAGGCAGTTAAATGAAGAACAGCCCGTAAAGAACTGGAGAGAGGGATAGTATGTCAGTATGGTCAGATGGCCGTACACCTAAAACTGCATTTTTGCAAGTAAATCTGAGCAAAAAAATAAATGAAAAAAAAACCCCTCTAAAGTCTGCTGGGCAGCGAGAAGGAGTCATATGGTTAGATGAGTCAGCCTTCACTGAGGTTTCAACAGGGATAGTGTTGTGCAGTGCACCTCAAAACTAACCTAAAAAAAAAAAAGCTTGTTTACTTTGGTGAGGACTCAGAGCAGCTTGCTTATGGTGTGTGTGCGTTTTCCTGACATTTTTAGATCCACTAAAAGCCTTAGAGGACAAGGTAAACACTACACACGCGGCCATTCTGAATAATAATAAATGTACCATATTACAGTGGCGCTTGCTGAAGGAAGTATCTCTTTAGAAAGACAATGCACTGACCCACAGGGCATGAGTGGTCACTGAATGTCTTGATAAGTATGAAAATGATATAAGCATATGTCATAACTGTCTCAGTCACTGGTGGAGTTTTCCAGGTGCTTCTAAAAGGTTCTTCAAGGCTCAGTTCAGCAGAAGTTGTTTTTGATGTTTGTTTGTGCTGGCCGAAAGCCTTATGAAGTCACTTTGTGTTGGCGTTTCCTTTAATCTGGTGATTACCTGTGATATGTTGCTGTAGTTGCTGGTTTTTGGAAGAGCCCTCTGGGATAGCTAAATTCCGTTTATTACAGTGAACATTAAGAAAAGGCACTTGATTGCTGTTTAATTGCTCCCTGTTAGTGGGATGAGCGTGAAATCGGTGACTATCCAAATGAAAGAGAAACAAAGAAACGGAGAAGCTGGATAATAAACGATAAAGAAATGCATGCTCCGCACTGGGAGATTCCCACTTCAAGTACACGGCAACGAGCTCCAAGACAATGATCTCCACACAGAAACGAATGCTCGGAGGTTTCCTAAGAAGTACGCCACTGAGGGTGTTACTGTAATTCAACTGCAATAGCAATGTGTATATGTAAATCTATGTGTGTGTGTGTGTGTGTGTGTGTGTGATCCCTCTCTGTACATCCTTTCCATTTGGCTGATCAGAGCCCAGTTTACCTGATTGTCTGATCACCTCATGAGCTAATTATTCCTTGCACCTGTCTTCAGTTTTGTTTCCCCCATTGTGTCTTTGTACATATATATACCCCTGTGTTTCACTGTATTCCTTGCAAAGTCTGTCAGTTTAAGTTTAATGAGTGCACTGAACCATGGTAATCTGGAGTACATTTGTGTTAGCCTCCCTTGTTCCTGTTCGACTCCCTTGCCTGTGTTAGTCAGTGTTTCTGTTCTTGCTCTTGTTCTTGTGTTTTGGTTTCCTGGTTGCTGATTCCTGGTTTATGCTTTTTTAGTTTGATTACGGTTAATGGATCTCTGCCTGGTCCCTGACTGTGAGTTTGGATAACGTTTTGGATGCAAGTAAATGAGCTGTGCACATGCATCCTACATTTTGGAGAATTTATGACAGTGTGTGTGTGTGTGTGTGTTTGTGTATGATTATGTGTGTGTATGTGTGTGTGTGAGAGAGAGAGAACGAGAGAGACAGAGACTGCTGTATATTAGCTGAAGGAGAAAAAAAGATGTAAGAAAATGCATGATTAATCTGATGTTATCAGCCAAGCTCAATGGTTGGCAGATATGAAAACGAGTTTTGATCTTGCCAGTATAAGTTGTGTCTGAATTATGTTTACCTGTATGTCATGGTCGCTATGTTAGGTGCAGAATATACACACACGGGTGTGTTGTTCTCTAGGCAATGCGTAGCTGTGGTCATGTGATATGTTTGTACGGGTAAAATGTTTCTCCAAAGTGGATCTAATTTGATCTGAACAATATTTCCTCTGCTCCTCACTCTCTCTTGCAACCTCTGTACCCATTCAGAGACATGGTAATAGGATAATCAGAGTCCAGCTAGACTCCAAATTACACTCTTATGTAGTGATCTGGACAGACATAGAGTCGTGCACTAAGAATTCTCGTGGTGTTTCCAGATACACACCAAGAACACTAATCCAAGAGGGCATTTTATGAGAAAGCTCGGCATTTATTCCTCACAAGTCATGCTAGTTTTGTCTCTTTTTTTAAAAACTGAATCTGTAACAGGATCTGCGTTCACTTTTCAAACGGTTAAACTAGACATGCACTGAGAACATGGGTAGGGGAGCGCGTGAGCCGTCGAATAAAAGTGTAAAGGCATTGTGATTGTGTTTTCTATCTGTGGTGGACAGAGTCATGAAAATAGCTGGCAGAGTGAAAGCCCTCAGTGTCTTATGCTGGTGCGATAAGCTGCTAATTGAATTTGATAGCACATCTGCTGCCGTGGCATGAAATCAGATATTCACCCCCCATGCAGATACTCCATCTCTTTCTCTGTCTTTTTCCACTCACTACATTGTCATGTTTATTTTGGTCCCGATTCACACGCACAGACTTCGCAGGCAAATCTCTACATGTGACTGCTGTTTTCAACCGCAATTACGGCTTAACAAGTTTTTTTTTTTTTTTTTTTTTTTAACCTCTGAAGAGGGCGAGATGTCTGTGCTATGTGTGTGTGTGTGCGCGCGCATGTTTGTGTGTGTGTGTGTGTGCGCGTGTGTGCGCATGTTTGTGTGTGTGTGTGTGTGCGCGCGCGCGCACACACATGCCTTTGCATGGCTCAGCGGTGTATTGATTGACTGTCAGGCTCTGTCTGCCTTCACCTTTCTTATCTTCTTGTTCCTTTCCCTCTCCTTTTAAAATAGCCTTTATTATATTGTCTGGTTTAGTGAGTGTGCCACAGTCGCTGTTTAAAGAGGCAGATTATTGTGCAGTAACTGCACTGAACACAATAACAAGAAAAAAAAAAACTGTATGATGTATTTAACACCAAGCACAAGCCAGAAATCTATAGAAACCTTATATATATCCTCTGATTCCAGGTGCCATGATGCTGAAATCTCATGGAAACCGTCCATGAGGTTTCTTTGCCCCTTAATCTGTTGATGCAGGAAATTTAGTTTCTTCACCATGAGTGTGAGCAACAAGGGTAATTGGTCGATTGAAAGCACCTGACTGTCACAGAGATGTCGAAAGAGAACAAATGCATCTTTTCGTATTCTTGTATCTATGTTTCCACTCATCCATTATGTTAATTAAGACAACAATAAAAAAGAGAGAGAGCCCTGTGCAGTGATTTAGCAGTATGTAGGTGTTTGTTCCGGAAGACGCCGCAGCAAGACAACACATTTTGCAAGCAGCAGGTGTTGCCATGGCAACCATCTCTGTACATGATCAACAGTACTTCTTTACTCTCTTGTATTTCTTTATTTCTCTCTCTCTCTCTCTGTCTCTCTCTCTCTCTCTCTCTCTCTTCCCACTTCAGTCTTTTCAGTCTACCCTTTTGTTCTCTTGTTCCCTCTATCTCTTCTTCTTTGCCTTCTTTACCTGTGAATCTTTTTCATCATCTCTTAATTCAATCAGTCATCGTGTCTGTTGTAGCTTCCCTTGCCTCTGTAATTCTTCTCTTTCCCTTTTTGCTTCTTTTATCTATTCACAACTGTCCTTTCCCATCTTACTCTCACCTATCTAATTCTCCCTCTGCATTGTCTTTCTTTCTCTGTCAGCTCACTCCTCTCTTTTCTCTTCTCTGCATCATCTTCACCTCATTCTCTTTCTTCTCTGTAACTATCCCTCCTTCTCCTTCTCCTTCTGCTTCTTCTCCTCCTCCTCCTCCTCCTCCTCCTCTTTCCTCCCTTCTTCAGCTCCCTCTTTGCTGTTTTACTGTCTGCTGAGAGATGTGGAGGGAGAGCTAATGTAACGGCTCTGCTGTTTGCTCGATCACGTGACAAGGCCATGCCCCCCTGTCCTCCTCTGAGACACGGGACACGTTTCATTCCGTTGTGATTGGCTGATACTGACTCAAATCCACACTGCACATGCTTATGGGAACTTTCAGTATGCACACAGAGAAAAACTGATTAATAGCTAAGAGTGAGTGAGAGAAAGAGAGAGAGAGAAAGATAGAGAGAGCACAGCAGAGAGAAATGGAGGTAGAAACTACTGTACATTTAACTTTTACTTAGCAATTCATATTCATTTATTTCAATTTAGACACATATGCAATATCCAGTCATTTCTGGGGTGACACTATTCTGATTTTCCTTTGTTACTGATCTGTTCACATCAGTCACTGTTGCAACTTTACACACCCTGTACACCCAAATCCCATCAAATCAGAGATATTCTGATATTCATGATATACATTCATTCAGTTTTATTTGTTTCCTCCCTCATTAAGTCCAGGCATTGGACTCCCTCTGGAACTGAAAGCTACAAAAACTGATTAGGAATATTTTGTTTCAGAGTCGTCAGTATGGTTGAATACAAGACTTGTGTAATTTCATGGCAGATGTAATGTTGACTTCTTGTACGTCTGCAGTCTTTTATCAAACTAAGCCATCACAAAAAAAATTTATAAGTGAGTTCATTTTATCTCATTCATTCATTTCTCACTAAAAATAGATTAGTTAATGTACACCAGCTGTTGCAGGATTTACGAAATAAGAGTGTGCTAGTGTAAACGCATACTTATTCAGTGATTACAGATCACCACGGTAACTGTGACACACAGTCTTTGATCTGGAAACAAGTGATGCTTTAAAAGAATTTCAAAGTGCAGTCATCTGCTTAGGTATTTTTAAATATTTGTTGTATCACCTGTGGAAAGATTACAGGGAGTGCTCAATAACATATGGTATGGTGATACATGTCTTGACAGAGGAATCAAGAGATATATTAACAATAAGAGATATTATAACAATAAGATGCATATTATTATTAAAAGAACTGAATCTTACACAGGCACACTGTTACACTCATTCCTGTAAGAAGGACTTGTGCAGCTGTCTTATGCTGTTACACATTCTGATATATATATTTGTTCTAAGCATAATTCATTTTCCCCTCCTCTGTTTAGTTTTGAAAATTCTGTGGGTGTGCTCTCTTAATGGACTGATATTGAATCTTGTGTTTCTATTGGCTGTCTTATCCAGTGTGAGATGGCCTTACAGAATCTGTCAGGCTGGGTCAGAGAGGCTGGATGCATGTGCAAGTCAGTGTTTCTTGTGTTTAAAGCAAACCTAACACAAGCTTTCAGGAACTTACAAAATACAGATTCAGGATTTCAGGTAGGCAGAGAAACTGTAACACAGGGCAAACATCCACACATCCACACGAAGAATGAAGGCAAAAGTAGGAGTACTTATACGGACAAGACTAACACAGGAAGTAACAGACATCTTAACCCAAACTGACCACTAAAGGGGGAACGAGGGGAACAGGGTGTGACAGAATCATGTACTAATACGAATATGAATACGAACACGAACACGATCACGATCACGATCACGAATACGATCACAATCACGAACACGAACACGAACACGAACACGATCACGATCACGATCACGAATACGATCACAATCACGAACACGAACACGAACACGAACACGATCACGAATACGATCACGATCACGAATACGATCACGATCACGAATACAAAGACGAAGACGAAGATAAAAACGAAGACGAAGACGAATACTTCATTAATCCCGAGGGAGATTCGAGTGCCACAACAGCACTGTCCAGCACAAATCAAACATAGCAATAAAATAACATAAAAATAAGTTGCATCTGTCATAAATAAAACAAAGAGGTTGCATCTGTCAGTTCTGCATTGTGCAGTAATTATATAAGTAGCATATAGTAAAATGAGAATATTGAGGGGGTTTTTTTTGTTTTGTTTTTTGAAAGAAGCTTAGCCATATCCTGCAGGCGAGTGTTGCTTCAAACGTAATGGGTATCACTGCCACGCTTTGTTGAGTTCTAATATCACATTGGCCCTTTACCTGGTGGAAAAATGACAAAACAAGTTGAGTCTGGGTAGTGTCTCACATAGAATCTGATGTTTGTGGGAGATGCACTGGATTGAACCGGCTGACAGTATATGATGCTGTAGCGTAGCTGGGAAAATCTCAGGAGCCCTTGAACACCTTTCTCCATAATTGATTCTTCTCAGCACTTTTCCTGCCTGAATAACTGTAAGTGTCTCTTGGGAAGTTTTTCCTCTCTTCTTCTGAGAAATGCACAGAATCCTGAACTGAACTTAGGTTTGAGAAAACATCCAAAGCTTTTTCTTTCTGTGAAGGAAGGCATACCCCATTAAAAAAAAAAAAACATTATGAGAGAGAGCCATTCATATAACCAAACACGTTCTTCCTTTGAGACCACGTATCCGGTCCTAACGTTGTCGCTTTTCTGATAACATGGTTACGCTACGTGGAATTGGATTGGACAAAATAATCTCGTGATTTTAACTGAAAACTGTCTCTGAAATGTAACCCTGTGAAATCTCCTGTTCACCTTTAAATCAGATAAACCAACTGAGTTCAATAACAAATGTAATTAAAGCCTGCTCTTAGACAGACAGACCAATCCAAGCGTCATACATTAGTTTACTAATCCATCAATTATACAAGATATGTCACAAATCATTTGAGTTCCATCCAGTGTAAACAGATTATAGATTTTAAACTGAGAAAGAGTCAAAGTGATGATCTCCTGTTGAAAAAAAAGTGCTCCATTTCCAAGCTAGGACAGCAGTCTTGCATGTAATTAATCTATTTATGCTTATTCTATAAATAACACAAATCAATACCAACAGATCATCTACTGGGTGATTCTAATGTCCTCAGAACTGTGCCATAATGGGGTTGTAATTGCCTGTAATGACATAAACAAATAATATGTTCTCATATAATATTCATACTCATGGGCTTAATTCATATTTATTGAGATGTCTAATTCTCAACATAGGCACCATACTCTAGAACCAGATAGCTTTTCCTTGTTTTTTCCTTTCAAACGCATGCTGTCAGTGTAGTGGCACGGTTGTCATGGCAATAGATGATAATCAATTGTGATAAAGAATCACAAAATCGAAGAATATAAATCTTTGACGTACATTTCAGGTACCCCCCCCCCCCCCGCCCCCCCCACTAGCGACAATCTTACTCTATAATGAGGTGTGTAAATTATGGTGAGATGCTTGCTTGATTGCCCCCCTCTGTTATAAAACTCAGCATGATAATGCTCACACGTCAGCCGGGGAATGATTACGTACTCCCCACTCCATCCAGGTACTCAGATACGCTCCATCTTTAGCTTCAAGGTCAAAGCAGTTTCCGCACCTTTTCCTTTTAATGGAATATCAAAAGAGAGAGAAAGAAAAAAAAAAAAAAAAAAAGAAATGAAACAGATAGAAGAAATGGGATGTGGCTTTATCTTGATTGAATCTCTAGATTGGGTTGAGTGTAGTGGGAGGTGATGCAGCGTTGCTTATGACCGCGCGTCTTCACGATGCCTGGGAGAATTTTTGTGCCCTGTGATCAAAATTTCTGGCCCCAGCCGAGACAGCGTTGTCACTTTACTGCGCTTTTCTCTCATATCATACACACAGTGGTCCTCTACACACTATCACAGTTCTCAACACAGTAGAACGGAGATAATACAGCTTCCTCTGTGTGTGTGTGCGTGTATGTGTGTGTGTGTGTGTGTGTGTGTGTGTGTGTGTGTGTGTGTGTGTGCATGTGTGTGTGTGTGTGAGGAACTTCTTTAAGGTACATTTTCAGCCAAGGACCGATTCCCACTAAGCCCCTATCACGATGCAGAGATGAAGGTCAAAGTGGAAAATGAACCTGCTGGACACTCACTGGAGGAGGGCTGCCTTTCTGGACAGGAATATATCACCGATCAAACCCTCCCCTGTCCCATTTGTCTCAAATGAAAGGTGTGAGATCAACAGAGCAAGGCCACGTTTATGTCACAAAGATATTGTCATGGTGCCGTGTGGGGCAACATCCCATTGCGATATTATATAGACCTGCGGAGTTTTGACTCTGTTGTGCATTTCGTCTGTGTTTTCATTTTCACGTTGTCCTTTTCTCTCCATTCAAATGGTTGACCGTTCCCTTTTTGAACCAGAACCAGACAGACATGGTGTGGTTTTCCTGATAGGTTGCTCTGTGCGTGTAAACACGTGTCGGGACTGCTCCGTTCCCCTCTCCTCCGGGCCCCATCCAGCGCTGCAAACCTCCAAGGGCCCTTCTGCAGTGAACAGGAAGGAGAAATGCAATATTCCCCTCATCCATCTAACCATCTATCCATCAATCTATCTCTCTCCATCTCTCTCCACGCAAGCTGAATAATTTACCGCCTGCCAACATGACCCGTCAAGCTCAAAGCCCTAAATAACACCTGCTCCGGGATGTCCATCTAGCACTGCCCCCTGAGGCCGACGGCCTCTCCCTGCGCGGTCACATCGGGCCCAATCATAACACGTGGAGAGTAGGATTGTGGCAGGGTTATTACATCACCAAGGGCAGCGTTCAATTCACCTGAACTGGTTTGGAACATTCTCACCGGGACCGATAAATCAAAGGATATTGCTTACCGTGCTGACTGCAGCATTGTCTAACCGAAATGCAAAAAATGGTGGTTTGCAGGTTGTGATATGTTGAGATATGACAAATGGATGCTGTTTGTCGACCCTTCACAAGCTTCCCAGTTCGTTCATGTGTAAAGTAGAGACAGTTAAAATTTTGATAGCACAGGAGTGAATATCATTTGTCATCTCTATGTGGGCTTTGTATTTGTTCCTACATGCTACCCTCAAGGCTATGCTAATGGTTCTGGCTACAGCTCTTTGAGTGACCTTCACTTTGGCTCCCGCCACGAAACACTTTGCACCTCAATGGGAGAGGTAGAAATGGAAAGGATACTGGGGAAAATGGAAGTGAGGAAAGCATGTAGGTTTACTATTATTATTATTGTTGTTGTTGTTGTTGTTGTTGTTGTTATTATTATTATTTTTTTTTATTATTATTATTATTATTATTATTTCCATCTCTAACAAGCAATCCTATTATGATATACATATAATCTGTCAGAACAGATCAATGTGAAACAATTGTGAGACCATTTAATAAAAGTAGAAACATGAATCCGACAATTTTTCAGATACTAAAAAAATTTAAATCATACCACAACTAAGAGAATACAAAAAAAGCACCCGGTTATCTATATGTATTTTTTTCCATGAGAAAATTCTCTCGTATTTATACGAAGTTTGCAATTTCCTGTGATGGTACAATCTGTGGCGACAATCTCATCTCGCCGGTTTTATTTAAAGTGAGAACGCCGTCTCCCTCTAGAGTGCACAGTGTGAGCTGTTTACCATCTCCTGCGACAGTAATGATGACACGCTGAGGTTGGGACCAGCGGCTGCTTGCTTTCCTCGTATTTCAGCTTATTGTAAGCCCGTGTGGTGAACATCACAAAGCCTGTCGAAAAAAGGACATCCCATTACTTGTACCAAATTTGACTCTGTTTCAGAACAAAAAGGAGTCGTCTTGAAGCAGCCTGTTGACTGAATTAACGCTGTGTAAGGGTCATAGACCTACCAGCCCAAATGCCTCATGGCCTCTGGTTGTGTTTCCAACACAAGACTAGTCAAAAGGCTTTGACCTTTAAACAGTACATCACGTTCTTCTGTTGAGGAAACTTTGGTTTTTATCGCTACAATCTAATACTTACCAGGTTTCTCATTTTGTTTTGCTGCTGTTTATTCATGTCGCGTTGCTATCCTGAGTTAGGTTTGCCCGAGCGCTGGGTCACCTGAACAGCGCGCAGGTGGAATGGACTGGTCTATCTGCGGTTTCTACATTATGTGCGCAGACATCTTCTCCCCCAGCGTGGAATCGGGATGAGTCTAGAATTAGATCATTTGCCTCATGGGTCACAGGGGAGAACATGCTGTCCTTTGCTGTCGTGCTCTAGCAGTCTGTGTGTGAATGTGTCCTTTATGAGATGTGAGTGTGAGGAGCAGACTGGAGTGGTCTGGCTTACAATCCTGCATTTCTCTGTCTTTCTCCTCAGTCAATATCTCCAGCAGTCAAAAAACGAAAACGATGCCTCATCCAGAGCCATCTTGCGTATGGGCCGTGTAAGGGAGGCTGGGCATCACTGATGGAGTGTGGTCGTTAAGTTTTTCCCGCCTTTTTGGAGCGGGGTCTTAACTCTAATCGTCCGTTTCAGTACATGCAAATAAGCATAGAAATGTGCCTCCGGACAATGTTTGTCATGAGAACGGATGCAGTACGACGGAATGAAATGTCCTCATTGACATTCTGAATGGATAAGATTCTGCATGGGGCCCAGGATCTGAATTTCATGACCTGTGACTGATTCGGAAGCCGCAAGTCTCAATAGACTTATTTCTTCCATGATGTTTTGAAGTTATGCATGAATTTTGGTTCTGAGAATTAAGTAGAGCAACGCTGGTCTTATTAAAACACGGGATGTGTGTTGGAGCACATCTAGGAAGAGGAAGATGGTGCTCTTTGCTTTCTCTGGTATGTTGAGAACTAATACCTGTGACTTTGTTGCCCTCTGGTGGTCAAATGTGCATCATACAGATGATCCAGAAAAGTCAAAGAGGTTTTAATGTCTGTGTGGCTGCAATTATTACAGTTCTCCCTCTTATACTTAAGACACTCCATATTTGTATTTTGTTTCTGTTTTATCTGTGGCCTTTTTTTAAAAAAATATTTTAACCAGTATTTATTTATTTAACCCATTTATGAGCATCGTTGCAATTAAAATGCTGTTTGTTCAAATGGAGGCTCTCCTTTCTGTGTCAAGGTGGAGGTGATATGTGAAGATCTCAAACTTGAGGACACACTGGGCCCAAACTAATGTACAGAACTGGACTATTGTATCTGGTTTAATAACTGTTTTGATGGAAAAGCCAGATCCTTACTATGCCTGCATGCATGTGACTGAACGTGCAACTTGACTCTTTTTAAGAATATAATATCCTGAAGGAACCAACTGTGAGAGAAGATCCAATCAAATCTATTTTATTCATTTGTGGGATTTTCTGTTGTGAGGAAAACTCTCCACAACCTAAATAATCCGTATTGCTTGCCTTTGTAGTCACATGATGAGATTTGGAGTCTGAGTGGCATTATGTTCTGAGTAGTTCATCATCACCATGAAATATCCAGACACAGGTATGTTCCATAGGGGGTCGGCCGACTGTTCAAGGGATAAAACTAGCCTGCTTACCTGGGCTTTGGGTCACGCGGACCCTGGAGCCTGTAGTAGACTCATCCTCGACGTACCTCCTCCTACTTCCATTTACATATTCATTTCACAGAGAACAGAGTCAGGGCTTCCAAAATCCCTGAGGTAAGAGTGCTTCCAATTGAAATTTTGATTAGATTTTTTTTTTTTTGGCGATGTAACATCAAGGCTGACTGGGCCCGATGAGGCATAGGCTTTCAAAATCAGAATCATACATTTCCCCTCTTTAATATTCCTGCCTCTCAAGGGCTGTATCTGGAACCAGAGAAATTAGGTTCGTGATTAATAAAAGTCCTGTTTCTATTCATCGCCTTGGGAAACTTACATCCCGTTTTATTTACCCAGGACGGCGTGCTCATGCCCAGGCGTTCTTCCGCTTGTATTTTGGATTCTCAGATAACCAAATACAAATGCTTTAAAGGAAAGATTGACCAGTTTCTTCTTTTTTTTCTTAACCACAGAACAACTCTATCAATGGAAATTTGGTGTATGCTGATGGCTATGCTACCGCTTACCAAACTTCAGGATCTTAGCAATTACTAACTGTAACTGGAAACAATGAAAGTAATGAGGCTGAGGATTTGCTAGTTCAGTTCATGACTTTTTTACTCCTATTGTTTGTAGTCGGAAAGCGTTGAATTTTGCTATTTTGAGAATCTGCTGTTATGGCAAGTGCAACACAGCAGGCGTTGTTATGAGGCAAAAATGAAAGATGAAAAACTTTAAGTAGCTAAGTGACATGGAGTTGAATATCTACAATGTGTAAATTTTTTTTTTAAATGACTCAGAACTGGTTATCCCCTTTGATTAGAATAATGAGCAAATCTGAAACCTTTACTCTAGACTGTTTCTTAATAAATTCATTCATTCTTTTTGAATACACACCGCTGAAAGGACATGAGTTAGGAGAACACATGACCAATGGATAATCAGTATAATGCATCTTCAAATGTTTTTAAGATGGGTGTTTTAAATGTGGTCGAGCTTCTATTCCCCAGGCACTGATATACCTTTAGCACTATGTAATTCACTCATTGTTGTAATCAGCTGCGAGAAAACAAAAAGTAAACAAACAGAATCCTAGCTTTTTATGTTGCACGAAACATTAATTTTTCTGGTCCGCTGAAGTGTGTGACACCTAGTCCCACCCACAGGAACACACACATAAGGTTTTTTTCACTGCTGGTCTACACTTGCTTTTTTGCATTTTACACTTGCAAAAACGATTAAAAAAAAATTAGTTTAAATGAGGGGGAAAAATTAGGGTAGCCTACCTGTTGCCCTCACTCATTTTCAAGCCATTTGTGTGAGACCAAGGACAAAGTTGATGTTGATGAATAACGTTCACTTGGACTGCCTTATCATCTTCATTAAGACATAGCAGTGTTGAGTTAAACTAATCACAGGAGCAGTGAAGTGCACTTGATGCAAGAAGGCCACACTAACAGCAGTCTTGCTGAGCCTGGAGCCAACGTCTTATCCGTAAAGCCTATTTTGGGCTTCTCCTGGATGGTGATTTGAGAAGAAGCGAGTTCACCATAACCAATTCTTTTACCCCAACCCTTTTACTGAACCCTGACACTAACATCAAGAAATATGGCCTCAAGTCAGACAGGAGGTGCAGGTTCGAGACAGAAAGCCCCTGGTTCTGCTAAACTAGCACACGCACTGCTTTAAGCTGTGATGAAAATATCAGTGTTTGTAATCATTTTATCCACTAGGGGGCATTCTAATGCCAGTAAACCTGAACGGCGTACAACGTAACTGTTTTCTTTTGTGGCAGTCTCTGACATAAGAAAGCTTTTACCAAACGTTTAACATGGAGAGACTGTGTTTAAAACAAAGACCTGGCTGATTTGATGGCAAATATCTGTGACACCCACCGAAGTGGTGAACTTCCACCTCCTGTGCATTACAGGAGCTCTGGGGTGCTAGATGTAATAGCATAGTAGTACTGGTTCTATTAGAATGTGATATATCCTTCAGTAACAAACAGGTCCCAAAGAGAGTATCAATGGGGAAATTCACTCTTTGCCCTCAGATTCTAAGTGGTATTTTCTATGACTGAAACAGTTGCAAAACAAGCTATTGGCATATGCGATCCTACTTTAAATTTTAATCTTTAATCTTAATCTCATAACAGGTGTGGAGGTTTCATTTGATATTGAAGTCATACACTACATAATATCCTGTTGTAAGGGCATTACTCCGATTTTCTGCTGATTCAGTATATCAAAAGTTGTCCAAATATCCTCACGTTAACCATACAAATGGCCAGATTTATGTTGTTTTAAAACATAATTTCACACGCTTTGATTTTCAGGACATTTGGTATTAATGTCAGGTGTATAATTATGTTGTAATGCTCCGTTCGGAATGGTATGCTTGATTTCAACTTCAGAATGATATTCTCATGAATGACTTGAAGCAAATAAATTTCCTTTCCTCCTTCCTTTCCATCAGTCAGTAAATGGAATACATCCATCTGCTGAACTCAAAAAACAAACACAGAAACAAACAAACAAACCCTAATCTAAAACTCTAGACGGAGGCAGTGTAGTTTATGGAACTGCTGGTTCACTTTACTCAAAATGATATAAATTTCACAGTACTTGAAGACACAGTACTATTCCCTAAATCATAACTTAAATTTTTTTACTTTCAAAACATGCCCTGTGGAATACTGTAGTTCATGTACTGAAAGACAGCATTAGTTATGGTTTTATGGGCGTTTGGAATCATTTGGTCATATTTTTGAGAACCGTATCGAATTGTGTTCGGTAAAAAAGCGGTCTATGCTTGTGCAAGTAGCCTTCTGGAGACCAGTCTTTGGCAACAGTTTAAGGTAAAACTCAAGTTGAGGTCTGTGAATTGTTCCGGGCTGAATGAGATATTAAGACAACTCACTGGGGGAAAGAGAGTGCGAGGGGTCAAGAGGTCAGCAGTAATTGAGATTTTCATTGAGACTAATGGGTTAATGCTCTTTCCAACGGTCTGGAATGTTAAACAGTGATTTTGCTGTTGTCTTTACACAAGGCTCACAGCTAAAATGACCACAGCATCTGTGAAAGTAGTGACGCTTTTGTTTTCAGTGCAGTAATGAAAAAGATATGTTCATATGAATAGACCCCTATTTTGTGTGATCATTTTTGGCTATTTATTCATAAAGACGCATTCAACCTTAATAACCCTTGGAGGGTTATGACAATATATGACAATACGACAATATTTCTGTGTGCCTGGGCCTATACGGAGGAACAGATTTGTACATTTATAATGCACATGACTGGTGTATTCGAATGGCTTGTGGACATATTGGAAGGGTACATAGTCTCCTTTAACATAAAGGAACGAGTTGTCTCTGTGTGTGCATTGAAATTGCAAGGGAAGATTTGAGAGAACTGCGTTGTGTGTCTGGCAGTGGGTCCATCTGAAAACCTGTGGCCCCTGGTTGTTTTAGCCAGACCTCTCACTTCATTTAGGACTGGATGAGATGAATAGACTTTGTTAATGGGTGTATGATGTTCAAATGCTCACACATACATACTCTCATGTTTATTTGTGCTAAGTGACATGGTCCACGGTTCTTGTGTGCTGAGAGAAAAGCCACAAGCACACACTCATGTGTAACTGAACGAGATCATGCAACATTATTGACGCATTTTGAAATGACGGGCATATTCCAAAAATCAATTATGAAAAGTTAATTATCTTTTTTCTTTTTGTTTCGGTTTGATTTTTTTGATACTTGATTGTTTAAAATTTCCAACTAAATTTGCAGTTTATCTTGCAAAATTAAAGCATTGGTCTTGCCTAATTTTGCCTTCAGGTGATTTATTAGAAAACACAGCATTTGTATGTGCATGCATGCGTGCGCACGTGCGCGTGCATGTGCGTGCGTGCACGCATGTGTGTGTGTGTGTGTGTGTGTTTATATGTATGCTCCAAACAGGGGGAACTAAGAGAATCACTGATATGAATCTGTTTGATTTTGTGTCAGTCTGTTCCAATCCACCCTATAGGTTAACCGAACAAGATTAGAGATTAGGTTGGACAACATTAAAGGGATAAGACACTCCTCTCTTCTTGTAGAATTTTAATTCTTTTTGGGCACATATGGGCATCAAAGAACCTTCCAGAATGCCTGATCAGCGGTCTCTCTGCTGATAGAGAGAGGATGATGGAGATTAAGGACTCACTCATCTATGACAACAGTGTGTCTTTATACCCTAACTGAACACGGTACCATATGATGTATGTTCAAGACAATTGTTTTATTTACCTAATGACAGAAACATCATGAGACTGATGCAAGTTTTTGGAGCAAATAACCATTCCCTCTTCAAAGTCCACACATTATTCCTCCTATTTACTCATTTTCCCAATTTCGCATAATCAGTTATTTATTTATTTATTTATTTATTTTGTTAGCTTTTCCTCCTTCACACCCTATTGCCTTAATGTATTCATTTCTCCTAACCCAAACCTGGCCTTTCAAGCAGGCTCCCATTTTATGTCTTATCATGGCAGGCCCACAAAGGGCCTGGTCTAGACCTATGGCATTAGCATTAGCAGGCCACAGACACGCCTGAACATGACTGATGTATTCCCACTGAATATTGCTTTGATTGACACCTCACCTGAGCAGGTGGACTAGCTGATAGCAGCGCTCTGGATATAGCATCCTTGCAAAAAAAAAAAAAACACCCCTTTTTCATGCTAAAAAAGAACGAAATTACCGGTAAAGGAATGAGGCATGTCTGTAGAATACTGAAGGTGTTGTCGGCTGAGCTATGGTAAAAAAAAAAAAAGAAAAAGATCTCCAGTAAAGTAACTCCTGTGGGATTAAACTATATTATCAGTGTTTTTTTAAACAAGGTTGCTGAAAACTTTGTTTATGTACTGTATGCATTTGAATCTCCTAATTCCCTGATATATGTAATGAATAGAGAATACACCGTACCATTTGGGGAAATCTATGGTCTAAAACATTTATCTTTCTTAAGATTTAAAAAAAAAAAAATCTTACCTGAATCTAAACATTCTAAATCTAAACCTCAGGTTTCCCCTTACAGAAAGGAAAACGCTGACAACACAGTGTAGAAGGGATTTTTTAAACTTGTAATGCATTCTACTTTGATACCATGTCAGATGCTAAACGGTCTGGATATGCTTTGCTGAGGTATTTTAATATATTGCGAAAAGTAACATTACCTAGAATTAAATTATAGTTAATAAGCATGAAAACAGAATTTCATATGTTTTGTGAATGTGCCCTTGGCTTGACCTATAGGTTTGAACACAAATCAAAAATTACATCACGAAACCTCATGGTCCTAGCACCGTGTCTCTCAAAACTATTAAGGCTTTCGCTGATGTTTTCCGTATTCCGAGGGGCTTTCAAAATGTCTCTTTTTAACGATCCATGATCATGTGTTTGATTAGAGACTCAATAAATCAGCTCCTTTGTCACACAGCAAGAATGTGCTGAGCAGTGTGCATGAGTGACCTGAAACAGATGTGCCTTAGCTCTGCCTCTCCCTCTTCATCACCCCCCTCCTCCTCCTCCTCCTCCCCCCCTCCCCCAAAACTCCAGTCATCCCTCTCCATATCTCTGCACAGCACGTAACGTCCAAACATACTTTTCAAACAATGAAAATTAATTCTCGTGTGTTTAGATTATCTTTCTGTAAACCTTCAGCTGTTGTTTTGCGAATTCTCCCTCTTTGTCTGAAAGACGGTTTATTTTCTTTGTAGGGTTGCAATAAGTCGTCCGTCCTTTCGGCCCGAACGCCTGCCCTCGGCGCTTGGGGTTACGTCTGTGTTGCCTCCACATCTTTAGCCCGTTTTTTTTTTAAGAGCGAAGTCCATTCATAATGCACATCTGTGTGGACGGATGTGTCAGCGTGTGTTTGGTGAAAGCGGAGGGTCCCCGTGTTTGTAGACTGCTGGGCTCTTTCAGCAGCTTGCTTTGGGCAGGTAGGAGGTCCCCGGACCCTTCTTTCGGCTGAAGCACCCCGCTGGGCCTCTCTCTTCACCTCTTCCTGCGCCTGACACCCTGCACTGACATTATCACTCTAAATGAACCCCACCCTTCCCCACAATATTTCTCTCTCTCTCTTCGCTCATGCACATGCTGTGAGTTGGCATTTCAACAGCTGTTGTACATATTTCACACTCTCTGTATTTCATTTTTATTTCAGTAACAAACAAACAAAAGTTAATTGTACTTTCTATAGAGGCCATGATGTACAGTAGACTGGTTTACAGTATTCTGTCTGTTAAAACAGTAGTAGAAGCAGTAATATTTTTAAAGAGAAATTCGCAATGTTATTTTCAGATCATTTCCTAGAATTGCTATTCAAATAGGAATTTTGATTCTGGTCAAATACCAGTTTACCGCTTTTGGAATGAATAATGTTTGCATTTTTTTTTATAAAGACACAAAGGATTGAGTAAAGATGTGGCATTAGTCTGATCATGCGAGATGCCGTGAATGTATCAAATGCGTCATTTTCTCTATTTCTGAAAATACACTTATGTGTGATAAACTACTCACATTGACCCACATTTTGACTGGAGAGAAAAACAACCTCTCTGTGACAAGACAAGAGTAATGAAACATCAAAACGTCAATCTAATTTTTTTTCAGACTGCAGAAACAGCAGTTATTTGATATTTAATTTAAATTCTATCAATTTGCTCACCTTTTTCATTTTTAGATAGACTTGCTGAACTGTTGCACACTGGGAACTGTTGTTGCAGCAAATAGAACAGGTAGAGCATGTCCAGTTTCTGTTTGTATGTTTTAATGGGACACTAAATCTGCTTCCCAATGCTCCAGTATATTGTTGTTTGAGTTCTAATGCTTCGTTTTGGTCTTAATAATAGTGAGTCAAGTGACAGTCGTTAAAGAGTAATTCCCGAGATGAAAATGGATCATTGAAATAACACATTGTTAATTATTGTGAAAACATTTACCTTTAGAGGTCGCTGTGGCTCGTCTTTTTCTGCCTCTGTCGGCCTCTGGCTGTAGGAAAATAATTCTCGCCAGATTTTTGGCAAAAGTGTTTCAGTTAGCATTTATGTTGTTTTAAGTTGTGTCTTTTTTTTTTACCTTATTGGTTGATTAAAATATATAAGTATTAATCAAATTTTACCCTATTTTTCAAGTAGCCTACTTTGCATCATGTAGTCATATTTTAATCACAGCATGGAATCTTCTGAACAGAATGAACACTTATTTCAATAACAGCTTCGTGTCTGAGCTCTTTGCGGTTTTATATTTACTTAAATGTACAGCTGTCTTTGTCTACAGTATTTTATACATAATTCCTCAATTTTCCAAAGAGTCTCCTTTGTATTTCAATAATAACAGCAGAGTTTTACTGTAGTATTTTGCTGTTGAGTTATGCTACAACACTCGTAAAAAAAAAAATTGGATTCCTATTAATGAAAGATTTTATGACTGCAACAGTGTAGGCACTTTCTGCAGAAAATGAGACGTAGTCAAAAATGTATCTTATTATATTTATTTCATAAAAATATATCATTTGCACGAATTCTGCCCTTTAACAAATATTTTTTCATAACTCTGTAAAGATAAAGGGAAACAGGTTACACGTTAACACAAACATGCCAATTGTAAATGCTTAAATGAAATTTATGACGGGAGCGTTATAAAACATAGGAAAATGTTTTTTTTTAACCATTCCGTATTAAACTTTGTAAATATTGTTCTGTTATACGGCATACAGCATTTCAAATCATTAAATAATTTAGGCATTTCTCCATAGCGTCCCCATGTCTAAGAGATGGTCTTCAGAATTCGCTGTGCACTCTCATGGTGAGATCTAAATAGATGGAGAGGAAAAAAGAGTCGTTAAATGACAATCCATTATCTCTGTGAGGCTTAACAAAGATTTCATATCATCAGGATGAAATCTTTTTTTTTTCATATGGCTCTCCGCAACAGTTGAAACATGCTATTTGAATATCTTGTTATGGCCCATAATGTCGTCGAAATGATCAGTTTTAGCAACTGGTGGCTATGTACAAATTAAACATTTACAAATTCTATAAAACAAGTCTAAACTATATAATGGTAAGGATGTTTACCTGTCATTGGCGAGTGGAAATGGCGTCCTTAAAGCAAATGATGGCGATTCAATCCTCTGCATGTTTTCCTGATCTGACGAAATAGACATATATGTATAACATACGTTGTATTTATATAATCTATCTATCTATCTATCTATCTATCTATCTATCTATCTATCTATCTATCTATCTGTCCGTCTATATCCGCATTATTTCCCACAGAGAAACTGTGCTCAAACAGAAATATCAAACTCCAATTCTCCAACAGTTAAAAATAGTACGAGGGTAAAAGATTTTTTCTTTACTGCGTATTTATAAACTTGCGGTAACTGTAGCTCATGTACCGTTCTGTTGTTGGCCATAGCTGTCAGACGAATTCTCACTTTCAGCTTCCACGGCTGAAGACACGCAGAGAGATGGTGACTTCTTCTCGGAGTGAGGCAGTGAGTTATGGTTTAAGTAGTGGCCGTTTGAATTTACTCCCAGTAGTGATCGCACACTCATCAGGGAATTAGCACTGAGGAATGCGGCGCTGGCCCAGTTGTGTAGTTTTCCAACCTGGCAGGTGTAGATTCCATTTGTCGCGAGAAAGGCTGGGTGGGGTGAAGAAGGCGTTCGTAGGCCTACAGGAGCCGAAGGGACGCTTATTTTCTGAAAGTTGTCTGGACTTGTTGCAGTCTCTGCTAAAGACCAAATCTTCGGCTTATTGCTAACAGGGCGTTGACACCCAGGTCCGTTGGGAGAAAGTTCATCAGCACTTTTGACAGGATCAGAGTCTTTATTTGTAGAGCTCGAGTTCTCCGTGTTTTTGAGCGCGGGCAGATTTAATGTCCGTTGTGTTTCCATATTTTCCTCCTCTGTTGTATCATCCACTTTACTCTTATCCACCTCATTACTTGGATCAACACGGCTGTCGTCGATCTTATCGATATCAATGCTCTCTAAGTCTATTTCCTCGTCGTCCTCGTTCTTATCCTCCTCGTTATCACTATCAAAAATCCGTCCGTCTCTATCCTCTGCGCTGCGTCCCCACGTCACCTTGTTTTCCTTCTTGAGTCTCCGACGCGCGTTAGCAAACCAGGTAGACACTTGAGTTAGGGTCATCTTGGTAATGATAGCCAGCATTATCTTTTCACCCTTTGTAGGATACGGGTTCTTCTTGTGTTCCTGCAACCACGCTTTCAGCGTGCTTGTGGTCTCTCGTGTAGCACTCTTGGCCCGTGACGGGTCACCGTACTGATACTGGCCATAAGGGTAGAAACCGGGTGCAGTGTGAAGAGCAAAGCCAGAGGGATGCGCGCCAGGGTTGTCCTTCAGTTCATATTGCGAACCCTTGGAAATGTGAAAACGATTGATTAACAAAAAAGGTCGTTTTAATCCATTCACACATTTGACGAACAAAAGTTAAAACTTATTGTAGACAGCGTCTTGTCTGTAATAAACATAAAAAAGTATGGTAACTAGCTTGAACGTCGAAGCAACAATTAAGTATCTAAAAGTAGTTATAACAGAGTAAACAAGGAAGTGACATTACCAACTAACCATACACTCTTCGTGCCCTCAAGCCTATGTTAGGTCATTCGATAGTACGCTGAAATTCTAATGTCACTTCAAACTCTATTTTACAGTGTGTTATGCAGTGCTTATGTAGGAAGCGGATTCATCATCCACAATTTGCGAAGGTTAGGCTATTAAGCAGCGATGTTATCCGGTTGTAATCTGGTGAAATGATTTACTTTTTTAACGACATTTAATTTCTACCAACGCCAGATACCAAGAATTTACCTTTATTTTGAGATGAATATAATTTTAAAAAATGCACATTTTGATGATCTTTCCATCGTGTGTAACAAAATATTGTAACTGTGCACTCTTTTTCTGTAGTCTGCAATTCTTAGTTCAATAGGTTTTGTGTTATCGCAGTTAAAAATCGCGGTGTCTGAATTAAATAGACTATTAAGCACCCGATCAATACAAGTTAAAACTGAAAAACATGAATAAACTCTTGAAATCTAACCTAGATTTGCTGTTTATTTCCGGTTAGTACAAAATTAAATGCGCCATATTTTAATCGTCCCTCATATTTTCTTGAACTGCTGAAAAAATTCCAAAGTTTTGCTAGATGATCACTTATACAGCAGTGGTCAGTAAATTAAATCTGAAATCATTCTTACCATTTGGGATAACAGGGCCAATTCTGCACTGTTGTATGGTAAAAATGCGCTGTAGTTTTGAGCCGACCAAGGATTCGCGTACATGCCCAACATTGGCGTGACTGTTGCCGCTGTTGCTGTCGGGTTCGCGCTGCCTTCAGAGTTCCCTTCCCGGGGAGACGTGGGTATGACACCCGTCCGCTCGGCTCCGTAGACCTCTTGGGATGCGTTGAGGAACTGGGGGTAACCCAGCTGAGGGAAAGACATGTCCACCTGCGTAGAAGCTCTTACAGTGTCGGAATGAAAAAGGGGAATCCTGTTATGTCAGGAGTGACAAAATCACGACGAATGTCTGTCAGCCCGAGTCCCAAGCACGAGTTGTATTCGGCAGTTTGTTACCCGATGATACGTCTACCCTCTGGACCCCTCACAATTTGAAGTTGACGGTTTGATTGGCATGCTACTTAAGCGCGTGGCCCCTCCTATACTAGGAGCATACGACTTGTACATTGGTTAGGCTGTATGTGTGCGTGTGTGTGTGTGTGTGTGTTTGTGTGTGTGTGAGAGAGAGAGAGAGAGAGAGAGAGAGCGCTATGCGTGATTTCAAGAATGAGACGTTTACTTTTCATATTGAAACATGAAATATCAACAGAAACAATTACAAATTGGCAGTTATTATTTGAATGCAACTTCAAGTGTCAATCAACATCGAAACCAGCTCTCTTGAGTTTACGTGGCTCTTTTTCTCGCTGTTTGGCAGCGGACCAGATTGTTATCCAAATGGTCTGTAATTTGACCATCATATCTGTACACAGCCAGAGATTACCACCACATCATAACAATTATGTGCAGGTCATTTATAGTTGAAATTTTGTTATGCTTGTTTACCACATCTCTCACGAATTTGCATGTGGCAGACGCATAATTTGGTATTCATTTATCATTGTGTGTTTTAGTTATTCATGAAACTTGATTTTGTCGAAGAAAACGTCATTGTGAGTTGTAATTTACAGTATGTTAATTACAAATAATACAGTTTTTAAAAAGAACAACAAATCAGGCAGCTGTAATGCTGCCTTTATTAAGTTACGAATACCTAAAGGAAGGGAAAGGAACCCTTTCCACATATGACACACGCCTTCGTAAAGAAAATAATAATCATGAACCTCAATAGTGATTCAATTGAGCTAGGAGAGCTGTTATCGTCTCCCCCTTTTCCAATCCCGTGCGCACACAGGCTACAAATACACAGTAAGCCAGTGAGGGTTTCAGTGACATCCAACAGGGAAACAAACGATCCGTTTATGGTAATTTGCACATTAGCATCACACAGGTTGCCCCGTGATAAGGTGACAGGTTAATGAAATGCTCCATTCAGTGGAGCCATTTGATCCCTCTGAGAGGTTGTGATAAGGAGCCAACCAGAGAAGCTTGCAATTAAAATCACAGCCTATCTCTCCATCCCAGTATATTTTCTCTCCCCTCCTCTCATCCTCCGCTGGTAATGAGGGCTAACACCCCTGTCTGTACTAATCCTCCCCACGGGTACTCCATGCTATCAGATGTTAGCTTTGTAATTATTTATCCAAAAAGTCATAATTTCATGCTTGAGAGGCAAATGAGTTTGGCGGGTTGCTTAGTTAATTCTCTTCGTGTCCTGTGAAGCGTAGAGAGATTTAATGATTTAATTACTGCTGTTAACCCTCTTTTTGGCAACGGCAATTTTTAAACATGCATTGCTTTTTTTACCCTCTGACCAAATTGAGTATGAGTGCAGCCGTTTTAAATCTGCTTTTGGCGAGAATGTGGCGCACGCGTGTGTTCTGGTACGCAGGCAGGCAGAGACAGCAGGACTTCTGAAAGTGATTGTATCCTCAAACATTAAAAATTCCAGATACTCCATATGGTTTAAATTCCAACTTTGAGGAACTGCACAGACTTTAAAAAAATTCCCAGCTTTCGCCGTATCGGTCAATATGGAGCCTAGTTTCCACGTTCAATGAATTTATCATTCCGCATTAGTGCCACTACATTTAGACAGTAGCAGAAAACGACTGGTATACTTTCCTGCAGAGAAAATCATTTAATTCTCATTCACACGTCTTTTTGTGGATCGTACTTAGATTCCCTGTAGACGAGAGAGACAGTTGATAAATTCCTAAGCGTTATCTCTGTAGAAAAAGGGAGAACCGGCTTTGAACCACACCATTCAACTTAACAGCCATAACGAGCACGTTTGTGTATTCAAGGGAGCGTTTGTGGGTATGTGCTTTTTAGAACTGATATGCAAAGACTACCAAACATTTTCCGCAGTTCTGTCCTCGCGGACTCCACGGAGCAAAGCATCTTGGACACTTCTCTGTAATTTAAATGTTATGCCTCAGTAGTTACTATATCAGTTTGGCACAGTCAAAACGAAAAAGAAAAAGGAGACAAATAATAATAATAACAATAATAATAATAATACAAAACTGGTCACTGTGTTTCTTCATCAGAGAAATTGCCAGTTTAATAAAAACCCAGATAGGCCTACTGCACGTTTTAATTGTGGCTGCACCTGCCTATGCTGAAAGTCCTAAAGTACACTGTTTATGTGTTGTACATCATGAAACTATTTTTCAGATGGTTCATAGGAATGCCTCAAGTAATTCACCAGGAGCCAGACTGTGGCAAGAGACTGGATCCTGGGAATAATCTAACTGTTAAAAACTGTTCTGATTATTTTAATTTAGTTGAATTAACCAATGTTCCTGAATCTGATGCAAGTGCTTTGCTGAGAATGCTGCAATGAATGCCAGACAGACTCAGCAGTGGTTCCCCGCACACATTATGCTTTTAATAACAGTGATTTTGAACCATCCTAAGTGTCATCTCTCTCTCCATCTCCATCTGCTTCTCTGTCTGATGTGTCCGCACTGGGGACGGGGGTCTCATTTTGCAGTCCATTAGAAGAGGGCAAGACTCCAATTCCCATGAGCACCAATATTCCCCCACAGGAGCTCTCACCCACTGAATGTCTTCACCTCTCTGACCTCCTCCGCTCTTCAGTGACCCTCCTAACCCTGTTGGCTAAACATTGCCTCCTGTTATAATGAGCCATTGAACTGAGTGAATTAACCACCATTTATATGTGTTTGCCACAGTGTCACACTGGAATGAGCAACTATTCGTAACTGAATAGAGCTACCGTTGAATTTTTACATTTTTAATAAGAAGATTGTGTATGTCTGTTGCATATTGTTTAAATTATAATTGCTACCATACTTTGTGGCTTTTTCTTCTGTTTCTCTTTTTACAGGGATGTTTGTTCATCGCTGAGTTCACACAGTCAAATCCTTTTGATTTCCCTTAAGCTGCAGAAGTGTTTGATAAACCTGATAATGAGGGGATTAATTGCTCCAGTGTGTGTTTGTGTTTATGTGTGCACGCGCGTGCGTGTGTGTGTGTTTGTACGGGATTGCACACCTGTGAGACCATGCACATGCTTATTCGTGCATGTGTGTCTGTGTGCACGTGTATGCATATGTGTGTTAGTGTTTGCTTGTGTGTGTGTGTGTGTGTGTGTGTGTGTGTGTGTGACAACAGACCTCAGCCATTTGAAGACGTTTATGTGTGTGCCTCATTATCGGACTGCAGGGGGCTAGTGAGTCTGCCAATGCTTCCCTTCCTCTGGGATGCCCTCCAAATAGACCTGGCCACTTCTCTCAATGACCATGTGTGGATTTCTCTTTTATCACACACACACACACACACACAGACACACAGACACACACAGACACACACACACAACTCTCATCATATATCTCTGCCTTCGGACAGACCAAATACAGTAAATGATCTCTTTCAGTAGTGCTTAATTCCACTGGGAAATGAAACATTGCCATTTTGCTTCATCATCTGCTCTGTAAATAATAACTGAAAATTTCAACATTGCTTTCACGAAATAACTTAAGCATGTGGATGACACAGTATATAAATCAAAAGCAGCAACAGTAAAATCAGGTCATTTGTTGATGTTCAAAACGTTCTCTGAAACCTCCATACAGACAATAGGTATCCCTGCTCCTGGAGATTACAGTCACCTCTCCTACATTATTGGTCATAATGACCACCTTCTGTCCTTCTGTAATTGACAGATAAGGGAGAGCCCCTTGAACTGTTTTAGGTGACAACTACGCATTTATAATGAGTGTAGAGGTGCGTTTTCAGGCCATCAGTAGTCCTTTCCATACATGTTTAATGAAAAAAATGGAGAGAACAGGAGAAAGGAGGGAGGTTGGAGAGAAGGAGGTCCCTGGTTATCTTTAGGAAAGCGTACGTGAATTGAACGTGTATTATGTTTCGTAAAACGCAGTGTTGTAGGGAGCTGAGTGAATAACATTGTTCAAAGAATTTTAATTATGACCACACTTTAGATGATATATTACTTGATTCCATGTAAACTGTCATTGGTGTTTTCATCCAGGGAAAAAAAAAATCCCCATTATTACCTCCTCATTAGCAATTAGCGGGTGGGTCAAAGTTTGTATGTAACCAGGCCTTTTTAAAAGTCAATAGGTGTCATTAACTACGGAAGATCTCCTGATAACGCGAACTTAGCCCCACAAAGGTCAACTGCTCTCTGCTTCATACTGTAGATCATTGTTCAGATGTTAGCTGAGCTTGATTTGTCTATTTTTCAGTGGTTCACCCATTAACTCTGCTTAGTATACAGTGTTTGCTATTAAATTCAGCTCCATCATATCCAACAGAGCCATGGAGTGGAACAGATGTTTTACATGATTGCTGACTAAATTTACCAATTCCACCTCCTACCCTCGTAAAGACAAAAAAAAGAGGCTTTCAGACAGGCTCTTCTAAAGATACGCATCTGATTCAGTTTCACAGATTATTTACTCTTTTGTTTCACTGCTAGTCAGTTGAATGCTTAGCAAGCACAATTAGCAATTAGCATTGCTTTCAAGCTCTGCAGGTTGCACTACAAGGAGGTTTAGAGTTTAGCCCTACTCTTTGTTGTGTTCATTGATGCTCAGAGGGGGTCCTGTGAGTTAACATAATGCATGGGAAGGGGGGACATGATGAGGCTGAGATGAGTGGGTGGATGAATTGTAAAGATAGCCTGATTGTAAACGTAGCATAGATGCTAAGCAGTCCGTAACCATCTTCAGAAATCCTAACAAAGGCCTCAGTTTGGCAAAAATAGTTACAAAATATAATAGATTTATAGATATTTATATATAAATTCCAACAACAGCATATACAAGAGGAATAATAAAAAAAAGCAAAAACATCGACTTTTTAAAAAAATTTTATGTCACTGTCACCAGCTCCCAGGTTCAGTGTGTTATCTTCAACTTATTAATTCTAGTCAAAGGCCCTGTAGGATTGTCACAGTTGTTCTCAATTATTTTTATTATGTCTCCTGATAGTGGGACTCCTCTAGCCATCTGTCTGATTATATCAGTGAGGAATTACAGAGAATAACGGTCTGTTATCTCAATGGCTGAAAGCTGGTCTGTGTGTTTGGGTTTCAGCCTTAGCTAGGACCCTGGGGACTGTGCCTGACTCCCCTGGGACTGAGCACCCCTCATGGGGAAGGATAAAGAGGGTATCCCTTACAGAGCCGACCTTCATCTACCCACCAGCCCCCCATAGAGCAAAGGCTGTATCAATTGCCACCACTGAGCCCATTGTCTACTCTAGGGCTTAATCAGGTGTTAGCTACCCAAACTGCCAGGGAAAGACAGAAAAAAAAGAAAGAGTGAGCCTTCAGCAGTTTCTATAGCTGCTTCCCACACTTGGGTATGCCTATATCAAAGATGGAAGGTTATAAAATGAACAAGGGGGATGAAAAGCAAAGAGCTGGTGTTTAACTTCATGAGAACAACAGTATAAAATATTTCAGAAATGATGTTTCCAAGATCCACTACTTAATGTGAGAGTATAAGCCTTTCAGTGAGTCCGTGCATACTCACCCTTAAGGTTTTCATTTATTTGTAAATCTAAATCCGTGTCCATAAATCAGACATCTAAGTACCATTTCTGCTATAATGCATTCCACAACGGTCTTGAAACAGTAAGGATTTTACATATGAAGGACCTGAAAAGGAAAGAGGACAGAGAGACACACATGGCAGAGAGGGGAGGATACTTCTTTTAGGAAGACGGGTGGCTATGCAATATCCCCAAGAATGTTGGGATGTACAGGGAGTGCTGGCCATATGTTTCTGCTTCCTGTCTAAAAGTTCTCAAAACTTCCTGGAAAAAAATCTCTTAAACCCAACCTGAGGAAATTTTCCTCCTCATATCACGGTACATATCCCACCCAGGCTGAATGGATTAGAACTTACAACTGCAATAGGAGAAGTGTGAGGTATGCATGGTGTGGAATGCGTGTCCCTGCCAGAAGAGAGAAACTGCTCCTATGAGCAAAGGTCTAAGATGGTAAGGGAGAGGGTGTATGGAGGGAAAAAGCGTGAAAGGGAGGATGAATGAGAGAATCTCCATTGAGAAATGTGATAATGAATTTTTAATCTGCCCTATCATGACCAGGCTCATGGCCAGACTATCATTTAATTGTCAATGACCTGATTATATACTTAAGTTAAGCTTGAGTTAAAAGAGAACATGTCATCGATTCGAGGCTGTGATGAATTAATGTCTTAATGCTGCAGGTATTAATGTTATAATCAGTTAATTTGCTTCCGTTTTTATAAGCTCGGCGCAATAAAGACCCATTAGTGATCCAAGAAATAAAGTATTTAGTTTACGGGGTAATGGGGAAATTCCCTGTGTTTTTGAACTATGAAGTCCGTACACTGGATATTTTTTTCTCTTCTCCCCTATAAAGATTCCTGTTGGTTTCCAGTGCCATAAAATGAGTAGCAACTATTTTCACAGAGTGTAAACAGTGAAACCAATTAGCAAGTTTGTGATTTCTTTTTCTAGCTAATGACGCTATTAACTTTTGATAGCTGGGTAAAGCCCTTGTTTCTTTGTTTTTTCACCTGCTTTCCTCCCTGCACCCAGGTTGGTGATCCAACTGTGCTCTGGCTAACATTCACAGGCTAGTGTAATTTGCTGTAGGTTGAGAAAGCAGTTTTTCTACCATGTGCTCCTCAGTATCTAGATGAAGTCCTGCTGTGTATACTCATTCACACACCTTGGCTAAAAACAATGTCTATTCTTGATTGGACACACACACACACACACACACACAGAGAAAGCAAGGACACAAGGTCCACTCATTTTTCCTATCTCACTTGCACCCTGATTCACTTTTAGCAGGCATGTGTAATGAAGCTTAATGAAGGAGGACTGTGTTAGCTGTTACCTTAACAAATATTTAGCTAATCACAACACCTATATAGTGAAATTAGATAACCAACGGTTTGCTTTCTCAACCAACAGGGTCATCAGCTAAGAAAATAAGCTGAGATTTCATGGTCGACCTGCTGTCGTGCTATAAGTTATATTATTAGTCAAAAAGAAACACACAGATAATGTTCATTGTTCAAAGAAATGCTTGCACCCATCCCGTCACAGTTTAAGACAAGAAGAGAAAGGAAAAGATGGAGCGAGCAAATAAAAAAAGAATTTCAGGATAGTCTGAGCAAACTGCAATAAAAGAGGGAAGCACATTTAGAGAAAAAAAAAGAGAAATACTATTTTCAATCTTTTGAACATGTCTCCAGGCTCATGATGTGGGGGGGTTTTAAGGGAGGTTACTTATTTCTGATCTCTCCTTAATGGTCTTCTGTTTTTAATGCCACAGGTGATGAAGGATCCCTTTATATTAAACACACACACACATGCGCACACACACACACACACATGCGCACACACACACACACACACACACACACACACGCACACAATGCAGTGATAATTACTTAAGTCGTGACAGACTGCTTCAGCATAGGTCATGTTTAGGGGCACCATTCACTTCTTTTGCTCTTTCAAGCATTCAAGCTCTTGCCATCCATACCTCACGCCGTGCATGGTGGGATAGCCTCCCCCCAGGGTTAATGATTTCCGGCAGGCTGGCCGACAGGTTTTATTCAGACACAGGTTGGCATGATTTGGGAGTTTGGGTGCTGGTGCCATCTGTCCCAGTAAAATGCCCTGCGTGGTGCCCAGCTGGTGAAGAGCTGCTAACGATGGAGGGCCTGCGTCTCATCTCTCTGTCTCTTGAGGACATGCAGCCTTAGAATGTTCCAGACCCATATCCGACACTTCTAATGATTCAGGTGCTGTGGTAAACAACTTGCATAAGGACATTAGTGCTGCGAAGATAAGATTTGTCCCCCTAATGTATTCTCTGTAATGAAATGGTATTATTCTTTTTTTTTAACATAAGAGTAATTATGAATGCTAGAAGAACTTGAAAAACTAACAAAGAATAATTGTGATTATTGTATTTTATGCCATGTATTAAGTCTATCAAGAGCATTTGCTCAGTCTCCAGTTTTTCCACTATTGTAAAAAGGTGCTGGATGTGCAATTTAATTTTGATATGGAACTTTGATATAATCTCTGGTATAGTTTACAGACAGAAAACCTACTGAATTAAGATTTTCAAGTTACAGAGCGTAGCCATTTATGTTGAAAATGTTTGTTTGTCCCCTCTAGTTTGGTGTCAGCTTTGGAAAAAAAAAATGGAAGTATCTGTGTACCACTCCACTTTTAGCACATAACACACAGAGAGGGGAAAACCCCACTCCTCAGCTGGAATCAGTACACTCTCTGTCTGTCACAGTCTCTACAGTGAAACTCATCAAGTCATCACATTCAGTCTGTCCAAGTGTGAGCTGATTGATTCCGCCTGTGCTCTCTCATTTTTCCCTCCGTCTTCTTTCTTCTTTTCTATCTATTCCTCTCTCTCCTCTCCTCTCCTCTCCTACTCTCCCTCTCTTTTTCTCTTTGGCTGCCTCATTCCCTTACTTTCTCTAGAGCAGACTTCTTTAATTGCTTCTGCTGGCCTTTTTGCCTGTGATTTGAATGACTGTTTCTCCAAGGGATGGCTGGGCGGCTGTGTTTAAACGAGACTCACGTGTGCGGTACGGGGACTGCTTTTTTAACCCTGTGGGGATTCGGAGACTAGGTCACACAGCAGGTCTGTCAGAAGTTCAGCAGATTATCACACTCTCTTTTCTGACACAGAGGAGACCCTGCAATAACAACTTGCCTTAATCCACCTGATCAGGTGGAAGGGTGCTGTTCTGAAGGGGACAGAGTTCATGTGGTGTAGAATTACCCTAACCTACACAGAAGCATTATGCAGAGAGACTCAGCTATGGCTGCAATAACCGTCATGGCAAACGGGTGGGGGGAGCTGTGTTCAGTTACATAAAGTTATACCTTTCCTCAATTTATGAAATTAGATTACCTCTTAAGGAATCTTACGTAGATTTAAATGCAGAGATTTATGCAATGTGTCAAACCTAATGAAGATGTCTTGGTATGTATGAATATATCAGGTTTGAGATCATTACCAAATTTAAAAAATAGCCCATGCTGTTCTCAGCAACCCAGCCATGCAATAATCCTTTTGACCGTTCAGCTTCTAGTCTTGGTCAGCTGCATTTTCACACGCAGAGAAAACACAAGAAACATCTAAAATCCTCTGATAAACCGTTCACCTATTGTTTGCCTGGATTCGTCAATTCACATTCAGTTCACCCCAGACATTAGAGTAAACAGTATTTCAGTTGGGTCGTAACGTTTTTCGGAGGCACGATACCGCTTGTGGACAGACAGGTCGAAAGCTGCTTTCACCCTTTGTATTCACAGGGAAGGTCACAGAGAGTTTGACTGAGCTGGTCTTGGGGGGGTCAGAGGTCGTAGGGATACAGTAGGAGTGTCTGTGCCCGGGCATTCCGTCACGGGCGTCATTGTGCGAGGGGAGTGGAACTCCCATTGAAAACCAGACACAACCTCATCCTCGCGATTTGCTTCCAACTCGCCTCTCCATTCACACCGTTGCTATGAGACACGGCGGCAAGTACGGGCGAATTCGGCTCCCCTGGGCCGCTCAAAGCTCGTTTGTATTGTCCCCGAGTGTGTAAGAGGTAATCATTAGACACCATTAAACGGCGGGAGCATTTAACAGCTTATTGGGAGGCTGAAAAAAAAAAAAAAAAAAAAGAATGTCCATTCATCGCACTGCTCCCACACCAATCCCGAGGCAAGATAAAAAAAAAAAAAAAAAGGATCCCTCTGCTGTAGGAGGTGAAGTGGGAAAAAAAAAAGAATGAGGGAAGTAGAGAAAGGAGGGGCGGAAGGTAAAAAAAAAGGGGGGAAAAACAACAGAACATGGTTGAAAAGAAATGAACGGCCGGGCATGCATTGTCTTCCCTGCCTTTTGTGTGGCGGGGTGAGTGAGGGAGGGGCTCGTTTAAAATGATATAGGGTGAGAAAGAGAGAGGGCTAAAAGGAAGAGCAAAACAGTTAATGTTGGCCTGTAAATCTCAAATGCCCTTAACTTCATTACATGGCAATTATCATCTGTAATTGCGGGGACAAAGACTCTGTGTCGTTTCGGGCCCGCGACCCACTGTTGTGGGGAAGCCTTGGAAGGGGTCGTGCCTTTTACACAATGGAAAGTGAATAGAATTGTAGTTTCACCAGAGACAATAGAAATGTAGCGTTTCTTCAGAGATGGTTAAAGTTTAGGCTTTATGGAAGTGGGAAGTGAGCAATCTGTAGATCTGATGGTCTCAGCGCTGTTTGATGTGATGGATGGTTGGGTTCACAACTAGTAGCCTTTTCAACCCTGTTAGCTTTGCTTATTAATAAAGTCAGGGTTCACGATTTGATTTAGATGACTTTCAGGATACTGTACCATAAATATCATTTTAATATCACCAGTGTAACTTCCATGATGTGAGATGCTTTTATTTTTCTCTGAGCTTGTTATTCCACTCGAATAACGCAAAACGTTGACAAGAACTGGCGAGATTATTGTCTACTATTCTGTTCCCTTGCGCATATTTTTTTTTCCCTGTACTGTATTTTCATAACTCTACCCATTTTTACTCTGCTGAAAATGGAGAGGATGTTGCCATTCCTTCAGTTTCGAAGGTCACGTCTTGTGAAGTTGTTATATCTATGGGAAAAAAACCTGCTCTGTAATTCCAAACATAAACTCATTATGTCTTTGTAAAGCACCTGTGAGGGGCAGTGTAGCTGCCTCTTTGCTCTCTGTTAGAACAAGAGATCTTGTAAAAAGACACTCATCGGTTCTCATCTAATTGTTAGCTTAAGTGCTAACCAGCTTTAACCACAACAACACAGCTTTAACCTTACTCTGTAAAAAAAAAAAAAAAAAAAAAAAAAGGTTACCCAGCATGCATACAGGCCTGGAGGCACACTTGATGCCGGATGACACCCCCCTCTTGCTGTCCCCCCCCCCCCTCCCCCCATCCCTTTTTAGGAAATGGTCAGATAGGAGACATAATAATATTTCGATTGACTTAGACCTTCCTTTTCTCAAGTTCAACCCGACATAATAATCATTTCTGGCTAGAGGTCAAGAGTGCTGGGCTTCTGTCATCACTAGCTTATTAACCCTGCAGCCTGCAGTGAATAAAGGCAAACAGCTTACACAAGGGTGCTATTGAAGCCTTAGTCTGTCCAGTGTGGAATCACAAGTCTGTTCAGGATTGGGTCAAGTACTCCGTGCCTTTTGCAATGAGCTCAGAATTATTATGATATGGAGCAGGTTTAGCTATGATTAGTCTTAACATTTTTAAGAATGTAGTCCTGTCATTAGCTAATTTATCTGCATTCACTGATATCACATAGAGATTGGTGCTCTTGTAGCATCCATAGAGTTGGAAAGTATAGTGTGAAAATTTTCAGTGTCTCAACAAAACCAATATCAATGTAATCAGAAATTTCAGTCAGACATGTTTTTAAGTTTCAGAAGGTTGAGTTTAATTTAGAAAGTTGTCTTCCTCGTGCATACTACTGTAATGTAGATTATGGGATTGTTCGACTGTAAAGAGACTATATAAAGGACATATTAAGATGTTGTTGCTGTTACACTTTTAATGAAACTCTGAAAGCAGCAGGGGTGAGTTTAGACAAATCAGAGGCCCCTCTCTCTTTCTCTCTCTCTCTCTCTTTCTCTCTCTCCGTGTGTGTGAGTGTGTGTGTGTGTGTGTGTGCGCGTGTGTGTGCAAATAACATTTTGGGGATGTCATGTCTGGAGCAGTGTTAGGGTTAATGAATGTTTACTCTTTCTCTTTCTCTCTCTCTCTCTCTCTCTCTCTCCCTTACACTCACACACACACATACACACACACTCACACTGTGTGCATACAGTAACGGTGTGACAAGAGGGTAGCTAAGACTAAACGTGGACTGAGTCTTAGTGACTGACACATCACATAAAGCACTTTGTAAAATCTCCTGATCTTCACAGAGATTAGAAATGATCCACTTGTCACCCCCCTCCCCAAAATTTCCACCCAAATTCCTGAAATCTGGAATAAATGGAACAAACACATTCCAGAATCATAGTAGAACTCAAACCAGCTTTGTAAACTGAATTTGAACCACCCATCTCTGATGTCGATTAAGCAATTCATGGTCTGGAATTGTAGTCACTGTTGTGTATTGATATGGATCAGGGTGACAGGTTGATAATCACAAACGTTAGTCTGAGAGTGCAGTGTGTGAACACTGGCCCCAGGCTTTGAGTGCCAGGGCTAATTAAGGAGCAGTTAGTGTGGTGGAGCAGACTCACGGTGAGGGGCTCGTTACGGCGTGTCCCTATCTGTCTGACCCCCTCTGACGCACGACTGTCCCCTCAACTGCACACGCACTAACGAGCCAGGAGGGGATCATTAGTGGATGGCAGAATAAATATCGTCCTCTCTCTCATCCCCCCCCCCTTTCTCTCTCTCTATCGCTCTCTGTCTGGCTCACTCACACACACACACACACACACACACACACACACACACATAAGATCTGATGATACCATTGCATCTGCTAGAGATCAGGTTGCCAGTGTAAAATGAGTGTTGCGGTGTGGAGATGGACATGTGTGTCTACAGGGAGAATAGGGGTTTAAGTGGATAATTAAGAAGTGTTGAGTTGTTGTCTTGACACTATTCTGCAATGTGGAGAGAGAGAGAGCGGAGACTGAAAGAATTATAGAGGAAGGGGAGGAGAGGGAATACAGAAGATATTTGACAAGAAGAAAAGCGAGAGAAGGACTGAAGAATAGGGATATGGAGAAAAAAAAGAATGAGAGGAAGAGCGGGTTTTTTTTTTTTTTTTTTTTAAATGAGTGCCCTAGAGATATAGAATACTGGGACCAAAGTCCTCAGCCAGTCATACTTTATTTTAGATCATGTATCTTTGTTTCATCGTGTGGCGTACATTTTTCAGGGGACCTTCCCAAAGCTTCTTTTTGAGTGTGGCAAACCAGGAAGGTATTTCAGAAACCTTTGTCGGATTGTTTTCACAGTTTGCTGTTTCACTCTGATAAACACCTTAAACACATCTAAAATTGCGCAGTAAATAAACATAAACTCCTTAATAAAGTCCAAACTTTTTTTTTTTTGTCTTTTTTAATTTTTGCAGTGAACAACATTGACTTTAGAAAACACGTTCCCAAATGTAATCCCGTTAACCAAGTCTTTTTGAAATGCCCTCAGATTATAAATTGATCAGTGAGACAAATCCCGTGGGACTGTCAAACAGGCATCGCATGCTCTCATTTACAGCAGTTCATTTTCATCTGTCACGTTCAGTCATACAGCAAAACACAAACAACAAACATTCATAAGTTTACATAAGTAAAGGGGTGTGTAGTGCTCAGGAGAATCGACTGCGAGATTCACAATGAAATACAAACAGTTTAATAGATGAAGCTCAAAGCGTTCCTTTGAAAAAAGAGAAAAGGAAAGAAAGAAAGAAAGAAAGAAAGAAAGAAAGAAAGAAAGAAAGAAAAAGAATTAAATATCGCTGCAGTGGGGGTTACTTATCGTGTTCATATTTTTGAAGTTTCTGTTTTAATGAGTGAAGGACAGCAGCTTTTGGGAGTTAATATTGCTGTTTTTAAACAGAGATGCAACAAACACAGATATATTACCAAATTTCTGTATATGAGAACACGATTATGACATTACCCAGTTATTTACCTGGTTCATCATAGAATGATAAGGCATGTTTGTCTGACTCTAATATCAGACACATAGACCCTGGTGACAGGGTGTGGTAACTGTCCCTGAATTCTTCTTTCAGTCTCTCCAGACACTGGTACTCAGTGTCTAGCAGCCTGCCTAACCCTTCTTCAAGTTAATCACTCAGTCTCTGTCAAATCAAAAGTCTCACACACAAGACAAACATGATATGATTCTTTAATATTACCCCAGGAACCAGCCCTGCCCCTAGCAGCTGGAATCCAGTTGAAATACTTTGCTGTTGCTCTCTTTTAGAAAAAAAAAATCGAATAGGTATTTTTTAAGAGTGGGAATTAATGGGAAAGATTATAGGTTATCTGTGAAGTTTCTGTTTTATTTTACATCATAGTTTGGGTTTCTGTAAGAGTATGTCAGTCTGTAATGTAAACTTTTTAGTTCAAATTCATATTTTACTCAGATGAGTGGAAGTTTGGGCAGGTACATGACTGCTGTTGAATTTGTTTAAACCTGTTTGTATTTGCAGCGTATTGTTTTCTAACTGTCTCTGATCTCATTCCACACCCGACTCTATGTCTATGAGGTTCGTTAAAACTGAAGATTCGATTCATATTGTATGCTGCTAACTTCCCTTTTGGGCTGTGGACAGACACAGAGAGATGGGTCGAATGTAGGAACCTTTCCAGAGGTAGTGTGTGTGTGTGTGTGTGTGTGTGTGTGTGTGTGTGTGTGTGTGTGTGCGTGCGTGTATGAGGCATGTGTGTGTGTGTCTGTGTGTATGAGGCATGTATGTGTGTGTATGAGGGGTATATGTGTGTGTGCGCGCGTGTGTGTATGAGGCGTGTATGTGTGCGTGCACGTGTGTGTGTGCATGCGTGTTTGTATGAGGCGTGTATGTGTGTGTGTGTGTGCATAAGGGGCGTGTATGTGTATGTGTGTGTATGTGTATGAGGCGTGTGTGTGTGTGTGCGTGTGTGTTGTAGGGAGAGGGCTGTAATTGACTCAGTCTGGAGTATATTGTTACTGTCATTATTATACTTGCTGCTCCCTTGCACCATATGCCAGACATGCATGCTGTCACTGTTAGACAACATGATGCATTTTTTCGACCATATGAAATCAGACTCATAATGATTAATGCCATTCTGTCCCATTTTTTTGTAATTAAGCAAAGAATTTTAGAGATGTTCATTTCTGGATCTCTCCTGGACACTGAAATACTATGAATCTTGTCAGGGAATTGTGTTATTTTGGTGAATTAAAAAAATGTAAATTCTGAATTCTAGGTTTGGTTATATAAAATAAATACTGGATTTATCATTATTAAATATATTTGCTGTTTAATTAATAAACTGCATTTGACAAAGGCTGGGTCTGATTCTTTACATAACACCTATTCACACATCTGTGCAAATATACACAAAATGACAGGCACGCCAAAAAAAAAAAAAATCTTTTATCAACAGCAGATTTTTCCCATGAATATCTCATTTTTAATGTGGACGAGGGAAAATGAGGATACTATCACAATTTTAATTCATTCTATTGAAGCAGTGTTTTGCTTTATATGCATGACCAGAAAAGCAGGGTTATAATATTCAGTTTGTCTCTGAGGATGAATTCCAAATGAAAACAAAGAGATGTTTGGGAACACGTCTCCATCTGTGCACACAGGAATAGTCTAGAATGACTGTAGCTGCTGGGTGACTCAGTCCTGTTAGAGTAATGAGCTGGAAATGTTATTCAAAATATTATCACACCTCGACTGGTGAGTGTCCAAAAGTCTGCCGTGTATTTTTTACCAAATGAATGAAATCTTCGTCAGTTTGTTCAATAAAATAAAAATAAAAATAAAATAAAAAGTCAAAACAAAACATTTAGAAGACCTGCTAAGGGAAAACAGAATAATTCCAAAATAAGTCCAGCTCTTCCAGAGAGTTAGAGGGTTAAAGACAGGCCAAACTGCTAGAAAAGTGTGTATTCCTAAAAAAAAAAAAAGAAAAGGTAAAAAAGAAAGGGTGGGGGGTCGGGGGGGGGGGGTATGCTGCAAAGCCTTTTTCCCTCCAGGTACTGATATAGTCAGAAGGCCAGTTAAAGCTCTCAGCGATGGTAAATCCATTCAGTGTGTTTGTTCTTCTAAAAGCAGCGATTTATCAGATACTCCAGAGGACTCAATCTATTGCGTGCCCTTAGGTGATTTGTAATGCATGATCATTGTCTATAGTGCATAATACATTACTCTGGGTCCCCCTCTCTCTCTCATCAGTTTCTCCTGCTTCAAATACCCCCTCATCCCAGCCCTGAGCCAGTCCGGATGTATGAATAACATGTTTAAAAAATCAATTTAAGACTGGCTCTTCCCTGTAGCGTCTGTTTATCAGACCTGCTCTAGAGAGGGATTCAGATTCCTCATGTGGTCCTCATGAGGGAGGGTGCTAAAGGGTGTATGTGTGTGTGTGTGTGTGTGTGTGTGTGTGTAAAGAGTAGCTAGTAGTCTAACTTTTAGGCCAAAACTTCTTAGTGTACCCCTCTGTGCCTCAAAAAATAAGAAAGAAGAGAGAATAAATGTGCGTGTGTGTGTGTGTGTTTGTGTGTTTGTCTCTGAGAGAGAGAGCGAGAGAGAGAGAGAGAGAGAGAGAGAGAAAGAAAGCAAGACAGAGAGAGCGAGAGAGGACGAGAGCAAGAGAGAGGGAGAGAGGACGAGAGCAAGAGAGAGGGAGAGAGAGAGAGAGAGAGAGAGAGGGAGAAAGAGAGAGAGAGAGAGAGAGAGAGAGAGAGAGAGAACAGGCTCTGTTGACTGAAGGTTTCTTCCTCTCCGTGAATGTGGGACGGTCCCATCTGCCCCTTTCCCTCTGCTGTGAAGGGATTTGAGTTTTATTTACATTTCACTAGAGCTATTATCCCCTCATTAGCTGAGCTCCAGAGGGTGCAGAATTACTCAATAGTCACTGAGGAGGAGGGACCATTCCACGCCTCTTCTTTCCAAAAAAAGAAAAAAGAAAAAAAAACCTAGTCTAGCCTTTGAAACTTAAGGTGTTCATTCATAGCATTATAGAGCTTAGAACCAAATTCTTCCCTTCCTATAGAAACACACAATTTGAATTTTTCTTATAGTTTCAAATAAAAACCAACAGGCTTAAATTTTTGTTAAACGGAGAATAGCTTCTTATGTTCGACTGGTCACTGATGAATGTTGTCACATTTTATTTCTTTTGTGGATGCTTTAAACCGTTATTAAATGACTGATTTTTAAAGATGAATGCGGCTTTAGAGTGAAACCTAATAGAAAGAGTTCTTTTCAAATGAAACCCTCCTCAGTCATCTCATCTCTCTAGGACAGACACAGGGCCTCTCTATAAATACGCTCACTCCTTTGTTCTCCTTCTGAAAAAAATGGGAAGAGAAAAAGGGGAAATATTTATAAGGCTGGGATGACTGTGTGTGTCTGTGTGTGCGCGCCTGTGTATGTGTGTGTGTGTGTCTGTGTGTGTGTGAGTGTGCGTGTGCGCACGTGTGTGTGTGTGTGTGTGTGTGTGCATGTGCGTGTGTGTGTGTGTGTGTATGTGTGTGTATGTGTATGAGGTGTGTATGTGTGTGCGCGCGTGTGTGTGTGTGTGCTTGTGTGTGTGTGTGTGTGTGTATGAGGCGTGTATGTGCGCGCGCGTGTGTGTGTGTGCATGGATGTGTGCTTGCATGTGTGTTAGTGTGTGTGCATACGCGCGTGCGCGCGCGTGCGTGTGTATTTGTGTACTCCTGCGAGTCCCTGAAGGTCGTGACAGAGACGGGGGTGATGAGAGGAGATGAAAACAGTGGCAGTGAGACCATTAGCATAATGATTTCCCCTTGCGCTGTGATGCGGTGCTGAGAGGGAGAGTCTCCCACGGCTCCTTAAGCATTTGAAGCGTGTTAATAATCATTAAGGGTCTGGAGTGGAGAGGAGGAGTGGAGAGAAAGAGACACAGAGAGTTGGAGAGTTGGTGGTGGTGGGGGTGGGTGGGGATGAGTGGGGGGAAAGAGGGGGTGGGGGTATAACTGAGTGACTGGATCACCTGGGCAAGGCCAAATTAACCTCGCTTCGCCTTGGCCTCCCCACCGCTACGCAGCCTCCATAAGGGACCTATTAGAGGAAGCTTTGAAATGGGAAAAGTGCTAGCACTCCCTCCGCATCTGAATCTGTCCATCAAGAACCGTGGAAGTGCTGCTCTTTCCATCACAGGACAAGACTCTCTCTCTCTCTCTCTCTCTCTTTCTTCCCCTCTCTCTCTCTCTCTCTCTTTCTCTCTCTCTCTCTCTCTCTCCCTCTCCCTCTCTCTTTGGAGATGCTAATGGACTATCCGGGGAGATTAGATAAAACGCTACAGAAATCAGCTCATTAGCGGACACAGATGCTGATGAGTATGGTGCAGCATATCAACAATGTGGCCAAACCCTGCTGAACGTCGCCTGTCTGCTCCTTCCAATAACGCATTTATTTCCCCAGCATCAATTAGCCTGTCCCCAAAACAGTCACCGTGGACATTACTGAAACGCACAGACCTGTGTCTTTTAAGTGAAATGTTCCTATTCTGTATGAGATGCCGTGGCAATAATCATCAAAATCAGACAAAGGCTTATTTTTGTCTCTGCTGCGGTAAAAATAGCATCGTTGCTTAATAGAGTAAAACCTGTAGCCAAAGTGTCACTAAAGATCAATTAAAATGAAATAATTGAAACACATTTCACATTCACATCAATTACACAGGGCCATTCTTCGCAGCGTATCATTCCAGCTGTTCATAATTGCCATGGCAACGACCCTGCCCGTTACCGTTTGACCTTCGGTGTCCCCGGGCAAGTCTTAATTGGCTCCTGCATCAGATTAAGAGGCTGTGACCAACCAAGCGTGACCTGCTGAACGAACACAGGGGCCTCGTATATTTAAGAACTATCATCACTACCAAGCAGCACCCACTTATGGCCATCCAGAGGGGAGTGTTTAATGCTACTGTTTTCACTTGTGTGTTTGTGTGTGTGGATAGGTGTGTGTGTTTTACAGAGACACTGATAAGAGTTGTGTGTGTGTGCGCGTGCTTGAGTGTGTATGTGTGTGAGTGTGAGTGTAAGTGTGTGAGTATGTGTGTTTGTGTGTGCATGTGTGTGTGTGTGTGTGTGTGTGTGTGTGTGTGTGTGTGTTAAATAGTTTCTAAGAGACCAAAGGTTCAGTTCCCAGGAACGACTTGAGAGGGAAAACTCCATAACTAATGTGCTTTTTTATATAGTGCATAAGCAGTTCTATTCAAATGAAGGAGACGGAGTGCAACGCTCGCTTTAACACTGCTGCTTTTCCGCAGCCTCATTTCCAAGTCTAAATGTCCACTGTCTTTCCAAATTCACCTCAATGTCCACACAGCAAGCAGGACCACTGTAACAGTTCTGTTCGTTTGCCTACAGAAACGCAATAGTCAAAAAGGTCCACTCAGTCTAAAGACAAAATAACATAACACAGACTTACTTCTCTCAGCTAATGAGATGATACCTGTGTTGAACTCCTGAATGTGAAAAACAATGACAAGACAAGAGAAAGTAGCTCATTAAAACTGGAAAACTAATTAGTTAAAATACAGTACAGCAAACTTTAACACTTTATTTCTGGTATAGGGTAACGTGACATCTACATTCTACTTTTGAAGTAATCAAAAGAGAAATTAAGGCTTGAGTATGAAAAAAAAGAAAGAAAGAAGGATTTGTTTGTGTAAACTTCTGAAGTCACACAGACAGACAGTGCGGTTTCATATGTGCTGCCCGTGAAAGAATGGGATGAGCTTTGCATTCATTCACATTCATCCACCGTTCAGTCTTAACAGGAGCCCGGGGCAGATCGCAAAACCTCCACAGGAACCCCAGGTTCTCTTTCGGCCAGTGCTTTAATGTCTCTCTCTCTCTCTCTCTCTCTCTCTCTCTCTCTCTCTGTTTCTGTCTCTGTCTCTCTCTCCTCTCTCTCTCGCTCTCTCTCTCTCTCTCTCTCTCTCTCTCTCTGTCTCTCTCTCTCTCCCCCTCTCTCTCTATCTTCCTCCCTCCCTCCCTTTCTCTCTCTCTCTCTCTCTCTCTCTCTCTCACGCTCTCTCTATCTTTCAGCATCCTTTTCTCCCGGTCTGGCCTAAGGGACAGAGATTACCTTAAACAGATTAGAGTCCACTAATGCAATATTCTTCACCATTCCCCACCACTGCAAATCCACTCATGTGAAAATAATACACATACATATGTCAGTCACACAGAACTGACTTCACTCAGACTGACTCAACTTCAACAAGCCCATAATGTTAGACTGTATCATTAATGAAAGGACTTAAAGAAATTGCTTCAAACAGCGTGCGTCGGGAACCAGACGTTCTGGAGAACCGACCTGAAGAATCGTTAAAACGTTGAAACGCTGTCTGGAGAACTCCATATGCTTGGTGGACTTAAAATTCGACCAACCGGCTCACTGTCTCCCCTGAAATTGCGTTGCCATGGCAATTAAGTGATGCCATATTTTGACATGATAATGTCCTTCATTGGCTGCCTGACTTTCTGGGGTTCAGTGAGGGGGATAATCTATTCCTTCCCTTTGTGGGGGCAGGCCTGGGGGTGGGGGTGGAGGGGTGGTGGGTTGCGGGGGGGAGAGAGAAAGGGCACCAGGAGAGCTCCTCTGGCTTCAATCATATCAGAGAAATGCTTCTCCATTAGAAACACAAAGACATCTGAAGTAAGAATGAGTGCAGAGGTCTGCTTTTATTCCACTGTAATGTATTCATCAAAATAAGGGTGGATTTATTCCTCTCTTCCCAGTCTGTGGATTTGGTTTTATGTGTGTTTATGTCTGTGTGTGTGTGTGTGTGTGTGTGTGTCAGTCTAGAGCAGAGGGTAGGTTTTGTGTCAGTAGTAATGCTCAGGGTGGTGAGGGTGTTCATATAGGCTGTGTTACATGTCAAATACTCACACCTTTACCTTTAGGCTGTGCGGACCACACAAATCACTCACTGTGTGAATCTATTAATTATGAACAAGGACCAGATAAAAGATTCATGCTGACTCTATGAGTGGTCTGTGGATCATGAAAAATATCAGAAAATGGGAGGAAATGACAGGATGGTCAGACTGTAGAAAGCCTGTCAGCTTTTTTGTCACCAGAGAACAGAACGGGGCGGGGGGGGGGGGGGGGGGGATATGTTATATACGATTGTTTTTAAAACCAATCTGGTAAATACGTTATGGAGCAATGTGAAAACTGAATTGAAATGACTTAAACTGAAATGCGTTTACTGCTAAATTATTTCAAGTTTTTTTTTTTTTTTAAAAAAATATTCCTTCACTCTATTTCATCCTCTCACTTCTTCTCCTCAGCCACGTCCGTCAAAACACACGGCAGACCCAAACCGGGTTTGATGGTTACCTGTGCGAGAAACATCAGCATGTGTGAAAAGTCAGACAGGAGGAGAAAGATAAGTGTAATGTGCTTATGGTGTGATGTCACTCCAGGATAATCCGTGTTCATGTATCTTTAACTATCAGCCCCTGTGTGTCTCAGTTACAGTGTAATCACAAAATGTGCTTTTGATTTAGAGGAGCACTCACTGAACCTCTCCACACAGCGGGACCCTTAAACCAATCATCTGGAAGTCAGTCACACACTCAACCCCTCTTTTCTTAGGGGTCACTTCCAGTGCGTTCAAAGTAGAAGAGTTTACCGTTTCGTGTATTTAGTTGTATTTCGGCTTTATTTATTTATTCGCGTTTTTTTAATTTGTTTGGTTTGGGCTTGTTTTTTTTTTTCTTCTTCTCCCAAATGGATCTGTCTTATTGTAAATACATTTTTTTGTTCCAGATAGCAACACCCTGTCATTTGCTTTTGCTGGATTTTGCAATCTGTCTTGACTAATGAGTGTTATGACTTATGCTCGGCCCTCCGCAGCATTCCATGGGCTGTGTGTGGTTTTAAATGCAATGCAGAAGCGTATTGCAGCTCAGGGATGTGCTCCAGTCTGTTTCAAAATCTTTTTTTTTTTTTTCTTTTTTTTTTTTTATTAACTCTTCTATGTTTTGGTCTCTGCTCAGTTGGCTTTCACACAAAATGCAATAGGCTTTCAAACTGAAGCCCCCCCCCCACCATCAGAAACCTCAGAGGCTTTGAGCTAAAGGCCCTCTGGAGTTTTCACGCAGTAGATTATAAACCAGTATATTTTTTCAGGGTTTCCATAACTGAAACATATCTTTCTGGGGTTTTTTTTTTTTTGTATGTATTTTTGCCACTCCTTCATCACAAGTAATGCACAGAACCATGCCATAGAACAGGAGACATCCATATTTTGAAAAAAAAAAAAAAAAAAGATATTAAAGAAACAAGTTCTGAATAATTAGAACCTTTTTTGTCATTAAAAATTGGGTAATCTTAAAGCAAGGGTGAACAGATTGGATCTTTGGAGAGGAAGTAAGTTCAGACCAGGCATAGGTTACAAGCTTTCCTGAACAAACATCCGTACAAGGCCCGTTTGTTCACGATGATATCGGAACATTTTAGGCTTTATTGAAAAACTGATTAAATAAAAATAGAGCTTAATCCTCGTCCTGGCTGGCGTTTCAGTGCAGTCATTGGTTTCTGTCGGACATTTGTAACCTAATTCTGTTTGGTTTCAACTGTGAGCTTAGCTGTATGGTGCCTGACTAAGGTTAAGCTAACATGACGTATTCCCTAGGTGTGGTTTTCTGAACTGGAGCGTGCTGACATGAAGCTTTCATTAATGACTTTCTGAAGCATAATGACCAAGCTGGATTTAGCACTATACTGTGACCTATTGTTTATGTCATTTTTCTTTCTTTCTTTCTTTCTTTCTTTCTTTCTTTCTTTCTTTCTTTCTTTCTTTCCTTCTTCTTTTTAGAAATCACCACATGAAGGGTCAACAGAGAGTCATTAAAGACGAATGTTTCAAATTTCGCATGAATAAAGAATTAAATCGTACATTTAAGATTTTATGTCTTCGGTAAACAAATAATTGAAATGAACATAATAACAATTATTTGTTTAACCTGATCATTGAGAATATCCTCTAAATTGAGTTGAAATTTTCGCCCTGAAATCTTTTCTATCCTCAGAGTAGATTTTGGTAAAAAGCCCAGACTGTAAAGTACTTGAAAAGGTGAAGTTATTGAGGTGGTTATTGATTTGCAGGTGAGCTGAGGGTGCATGCGGTGCAGACGGCCCAGTGTTGAGCAGTGTCAGTCTTCTCCTGTGAAAGAGAAGATCTGACAGACCTTTGGAGACACACATCATGTGGACGAGCGTGCCAAATGCTATTCCTCAATTATTCACACAGCTTAAATGGCAGCCGCTGCAGGGTGTCTGTGACAGCCAGTGTGTGTGTGTGTGTGTGTGTGTGTGTGTGAGAGTGTGTGTGTGAGAGTGTGTGTGTCTGTGTGTGTGTGATGTGAAGTGTGAAGATATAAATGTAAAATTAAACGGGATATAAAATATAAATACAATAAATTATGTTGTTGCAGTTTACAATTAATGTTTTAGTTATACTTCTGATGAGGTGGAAAAATATTAAAATTGCAAAAAATAAAAACTTTGTTTTCTTCAAATTTTTTGGTTTAAATGAACTGGTTGCAATAATAATAAAAAAATGCTTAAAGGGGGGATTTTGCTCAATCCAGGTTATACTTAATTTCAGTTATGTTAATTAGAAATCATTTCTATTCAGTTGTTAGAAATTAGCAATTTAACAAGAAAAAAAATTTGAACAGAAATTTTCCGGTTCACAAAAATTCTAAGGGAAAAGTTATTGTGAGGTGGCAGGAATTGGCCCAGTATCAGTTAGACACAAGTCTGTTTCTGTCACAAGGCTGCCCTCTATCTGTCATTAGAGAAAAATAATCCCTGTCACCCTGTCACAGCGTGAGTGTCTGTAAACACTACACATGGGGTAATATCGCATTAATCAAGTCACATGATCACTGACACAGGAAAATGAATTTACTCATCGATCATCCACTAAACATTTCTATTATTCGCCACACCGTTCTCAATATTGTCACAAAGCTTTTAAACCAAAAATTACCCCCCCCCCCCCCCCACATTATATTGACACATTTCTTTTCCTTTTATTTTTGCGTGCATTGATTTAGCACATTTAGTGGGGGTTTTATTTGTGACATGTCAATATGTGCGTCTGGGAAAGACTAAATTGTTCTAAACATGTTTGGGAAAGGAGGTATAACTACAGCCTCAGTATTTAGTATAGTGTATGTGTGTACTGTTTTCCATTGGAATGAGGAGCTGGTGAACATAAGCCTTCCTCACTACAGATATCAAGACACACCGTTATGAATGAAAGAACTAAGCTACTGTTTCAGGTATTAGCCACACGGTGGAGGTCTGGTACTGTATCTGATCAAAACGTGCCATTATAAACTGATCTTTGACTCTCATCTCAAGCGCAGACTCATAGGATTTTATTTGTGAGAATTGTATTATTGCAGTATTGTATTATTATGTGAAACTGAAAATGTTACATTTTAGATGTACTACAGTAGGGGTTTTAAAATAACGCTTTAGTATTTTTAAGGAAGATACCGTCATGTATGCTTTTTATGTAATTTAGCCCCAAAACACCTTTGCTAAATGTTTTGTGACTGAAATGCTTATTTGACACAAATCTAGATTTAAGGGTTTATTTCTTTGCTACATTTTATATTTTAGATTTGTGTCAACGTTGTAAATTTGTTGTTCTATGTAAATGTCTTTGTTGGCATTGACTGATTACTCAATATCTAATTACATCTGCAGAGAAATACCTACAGCTGGTGCTGAGCAGACACAGTCGATGGGCTGTCAGCTGTCAATCACTCTTGTAATTGATGAGCCAACCAATCCTGCGTCTGCATCAACCCCCTGCCGGGCAAATGTGTACTGTATCAGCTCAGCACAGCCACCTGCCAATCAAAGCAAAGAGTCACTCACACATTTTACATCCACTGCGAGACAAGACCAGTCAATTCTCCTCTGAGAGATCTCCATATAGAATCAACTCAGCACTGCTACCTGTCAATCAGGGTTTGCGTACGTGAGTCCAAGTTTCCATTTCCAGTCAGACAGAGCCAATCAATCCCCCATTTGATCCCTGTCGAATTGTACGAGACCAAAGTAAATTGAACCTGTAGGTTGCTCTGCTTTGCTTTGTGTTTGCTGTGCTATCGGTGCGCTGAGTCATAACAAAGATTTCCCTGTGCAGCTGGCAAGCTGTGATGGAACATTCTAGAAGAGGGAGCTAACACTTTGTGAAGAGGGCATTCCCTAAAAGGCAGGGCATAATTATAGTTAGATCCAGTTATCAGGGACAGAAGTGTAGCCCCAGGCCTGTTTTCTCCAAAGGCTAGTCCAGCAAAAAGAAACACAGAACTCTCTCACAGATCAAGAAAGACTGAGTTCAGGCAAAGAAAAGAGGACTGAACTATACAGTGAATCTGAATAATAATAGATCAGTTTTGCCCTTTACCTAATGAACATGACACGTTTTTTTTTTTTTTCTTTTGATCATTTTTAAATTTATAAAATGTGCCTTTTCTGTTGTGAGATCTTCGGTTATTGTCACATTCATTCATTCATTCATTACAGTGACATTGCACTCTATTGCTTCTTTATTTGTCTAGTTGACAGACTTGAGATTAGTACTCTGTGATTTTCACAATGTCATCAAGTATCACTCACTCTTGTCCCGACACATCCCTTCCTTTGAAAACGTTTGAATGGTGATGATAAATTCCTAATCTAAACACATCTATCACCATGACAAGCTTTCAATCGACTACTGTTCCTGCCCCGTAGTGCCCTGGAAGTAGAGGTACACAAACATCCCCTGGTGATTTGAAAACCTCACATTAAAAGAGACTAAGCTGGGTTTTCTCTTCACTCTGGCTCTGTCCCGTTGCTCTTTTTGGGCTCCTCTCACGCCTTCTCTCCCTCTCGTTCTTTCTTTGAAACCATAAAGGATTTGAAGCTTTAAATACAGAGTGGCTTTTTTTTTTTTTTTTTTAGTGTTAGGGGAGGTTTAGGTTGTTGAAGTAAGAGTGTCTTTTCACTGTTCAGACTGAACAATGACGGTTCTTCCCACCCCCCCCCCTTTTCTCCTTGTCTATTCCGAACAAGAGAGCAGTGAGAATCGCTCCTGTTTGCCTGAATAGATTTGTTAAAAGGCCCCCGATGGCTGGGAGAGGGCAAGGCCCGACAGCCGGGGCCTCGTGTTTACTGCTAGGCCTATTGGAGTGGCCTGGTATGGAGCTGGGCTTCCCGTGGCCAATACCACGTCCGCTCTCTCTCTCTCTCTCTCTCTCTCTCTCTCTCTGTCCACCTCCCCCTCCCCCTAACCCCCACCTCTGTTTTTTGGTCACGCTGAGCTAATCAGATTTGCGTGAGTAGTATGTGGGTTCTTTTGACAGTCATCATCTCCTCATTGATCCCATTACAACCAAATCTCCATTGTTCCACCACCTCCCCTCCTCCCACTCCCCCCCCCCCAAAAAAAGCGTTTGAAATGTGGATTGGAGGAGAAGGGGAGGGACCTCCTGTCAATCAGAAAGGACATTTTTCTCCGTGTTACCATAGCCAGGGGTGAGAGTTCACCAAAGCAGTGAATGAGAGCTGACGATTCGACAATAATGGCGTATTTGAGACAACCCTTTTCAGCAGGGGAATCCCCTAGGCGCGCTAACACAAGCATTGAGTAAATGAAGACATGTTTGGCTACCACAGAGCCTGCTGAGAGAGGGTGAGGGGGACTCGACGGTGTTTGAAAACTAAATAGGCTTAGGAGAACTCTACCCATGAGTCTTAAGGAGACCACCCCTCCCTTGACACTGCCTTGCATTGCAGCCCTTTTTTTGGGGGGGGGGGGGTAGGCCTTTGTTCCTTTAGCCCGTAAGCTCTCTCCTGAGTGACCTGCAGGGATTGACTTAGCTCTCTGAACGTTTGTTTTTCTTCGCTAGCGTTCGGCGCGTCAGCTGTGTTGATGTGTAACAGAGAAGGTTGGCAGCGATTAGGATGAAACAGCTTTCAGGTTGCGCTGTGAAGCGAGAGCTAGTCAGAGCATTAACTGGGTTACTGATTGACTTTTTATAAAAATATAAATAACTATGTTATATATATATATATATATATATATGAAACAGTACCAGTAAACTGAATGGTCTTTACCCAGAGGATCCAAATTTGGTCTAAGAGCCGATTTCACCTCTCAAAGACTCACATTTTTTCCTTGTCTTGTTTGCGCTTATGTTTAACTCTAAATTTTAGGTACCATCAGAGCAGAAATCATGTTACCATGCTATTTAAACTGTCTGATTTTCTATAGATTATTGACGGTATACAGTCAGCAGATGTTTTTGGTTTAAATAGCTACTCCGCACAAAATTTCTTTTCTTTTCTTTACTTTTTTGAAAGCTAACAAAGCAAACACTAAGGGGACAGGCCTTAAATTCAGTTGGACGAAAGACTCAATCTAGAGCAATTCACATCATCAGCTTAAAATCAGCGGCATAAACGGATAGACCATACTTACTGATGTGGTTGGCCGGGCAAGGAACCTCTCTCTCCATCAGACAGCTCCTGCAGGCCTCTTCCATATTGTCTTATGTATAGTGGAGGGAACCCACAGAACTTCATGTCAAAAGAAGACCAGCAGTTTTGATTTATCACCACGTAATCTGGTTCTTTGAGCTTCAGTGAAAGGTGCTACAATTACCTCAATTTAAACCTTGTTATTCCGAAGAGGCTTTGTCATGCCTCAGAGATCTGCACCGTGCATTCCGGCGGAGGCCTATGCCCACCCCCCGTGTAAAAGACCATTTATCACTGTTCTCTTAAGAAATCCACAGAGACGGCGGTACTGCGGCTTGGGAAAGACTAGAGCATTCCCTAAGTCCACATCTGACACTGGTTTATTTATGTGTGTGTTTGTTTGTGTTTGTTTGTTTGTTTGTATTTCAGCGACTCATCCATCTTCACCTCAGTACACAGAACAGAGAGGGCTGGGAAGACTAGGTGAGTAGGAGAACTTTTCGGATGTGGAGGCTAACGATGCCGGTCGGTCACAGACGTATTTAACCGGAGCTCAGGGCTCAGTCCCTGCTGGACCTCCTGTTGCCACTCTTTCCGTTACTGTTGTTGTTGTTGGTTGTTTTTTTTTTGGTTTTTTTGCCTTAATGGCCAGAGTCTGAAGTTACTCTTTTAGGCACACTGGAACACAGCGTCCGCCTCGTGAGACCAGTGTCCATGTTTCATTGCCTTTTCTCTCAAAACTATCCAGGGAGGTCGCTAATGCACTTTCTCGCAATGTGGAGAAAGAGTAGGGTAAAGGAAAAAGTTCTGAGTGCACAAACGTCGAGAGTAGTTAAATTCACAAACAAGTGCTAATTGTTTCGAGAAAGCTAAATGGACATGTCAGTTATTTTTCAGTTGTTTTTAATCAGTTCAGTGGCACACTGTGTTTAACATTCACTATTCAGTCACCTGCACAGTAATGTGGAAATACTGCGATAAATTCATTGTCTAATAGGGATGAATAATTTATAGGTGATGTTTCCACTGTTCTTTGATGCTCCTGAAGTAGGATATAGATTTTTCTTTGAGGCAGTAAAATCGTTTGAGTGTGCAGTAATTGCAATTGTAGGAGACAAGGTTACAAGTGACAGATCGGTGATGGTGAGTGTTTGTATGGATGATTTGGACACACACCGCTGTTGTGTGTGGCATGTGTGAGCGAGAGAAAGACAGATGGGGAGAGAGAGAGAGAGAGAGAGAGAGAGAGAGAGACTTGTATGCTTGTGGATACATGCTCTTGGAGGCAAAGAGAAAATTAACTTTAGATTGACCTGATTTATCTCCCACTGTTTTAGATGACTTTTCTCCTGTATAATTACAAAGCTATTACCCGATTCTCTCTCTCTCTCTCTCTCTCTCTCTCTCTCTCTCTCTGTCTCTCTCTCTCTGAATGTGCTCCTGTATACAGGGCTGGTTTATTAGTGTGTAGTGTGTGTGAGTATGGAGAAAGAGTAAAGCATATCATGTAGAGCTGAGATAGACCTCATTACCAGCTTGAGTACAAAATGATTACTGATAATGGAGATGAACACACACACACACACATACACACACACGTGCGCGCGCACACACACACACACACATACACACACACACACACACAGTCTGGTGGGGGTCTTGGTAATGGAGTCATTATAAGCTTCAGTGGTTTGAGGACTTATCACAGGATACAGGAGGTCTGTGGGGAGAGAGAGAGAGAGAAAAAAATCAAATGAGTTCAACCAAGCGGACAGAAGAGCATTTCATTAAGCCCAAAGCCTATCAGTGGTGGATGAGGAGGAGACAGTCCAGATCAGCCCCTCTACTCTTCTGCTGAGCATAGCTCATTTATTATGGACTGGGATGGTGGGTAACTAATGGGATTGTGCCCAGTGTAAACTGGACTATTCTGCTTAAACAAGCTATTATTCCTGTGATTACAGAGAGGGCTGTGTGAATTAGCTGAGGACTGACAGACTCAATCAGAGGCTTTCAGTGTGGCCTGTGAATCACTTTTAACAATGTATGTACAGAGTGTGTGTAGAGTGAGAGAGAGAGAGAGAGAGTCCTAAAGTATGTCTTAATTAATGTCTTAAATGCTTCAAATGTGAAATGTTCTCTTTTAATCATTGGATTCTTAAATGTGATGCAAATAAATGATCATTCCTTGACCAGAAGATATGTCCAGGAAACAAGGAAGAGTTATATTAAGAGTGGAAATGGAGGCATTACATGAAAAAGAGAGGGAAAGACAGAAAGAGAATCTCAACAGACAGAAATCTGATCTCTCGTTCTCTCCCCCAGACCTGGCCAGTGCTGTATGTAATTGAGTCAAATGGTTCACATTAAACCCTGCCAGCTTGTGATGGTCCCACTCATTGATCACATAAACAGTTGGCAGGTATCTTGTTTCCCCAGTGCCACACTCATTTAAACGTCTCCTCTTCCATTCTGCGATTGGAATGGACACAGAATACCAAGGAGCCCCAATCCTCCGAGGAACAATCTCCGGGAATTATGCTATACCTCCTCCTTGGGGAGTAGTGGAAGTGGAACTGTATTGACTGCTCTTGGTCTTCCAGAGGGAGGTCACTGGACAAGCGCCCGGTTAATTCAACGGTGAAACCCAAACGTCAACGAGTCTGTATCGGGGTAATCTCCATCCGCTCAAAAAGGGCCTCATCAAAGTCACCTATCACTGCTGGTGTATTGTGGGGTCCATTTTGCTTATCTGGAGTTACCAGATGTAGAAGCAGACTGCGGCGACTGTGTCGAAATCGTGGCGGGGACAAGCTGTCGGCTAGTTTTCTAAATCATCTGATAGTCATTAGTGTCACAGGATATTCTTTCACAGGAGAAGGAGATGTCTGAACGGAGCTGAAACATAAAGAGGGTGTATGCTTGGGGGTTGGGGGGTGGGGGGTGTAAAAGGTTATGTATTGCCCTGGTGGTCACTGTCTTGGGAGGTCTTGTCTCATTGTGTGTTCTGTTAGATTTGGGATTTGGCTGGTGTTACAGCTGCACCGTGTTGTCATACGAAAACGCCGGATTAAAGTCCTCGACGACATAAAGCACTGAGTGATTCTCTCAACATCTTGTGTGCTGTCATTTTTGTGGTGCTTGTGGCATAACCCTTTGCTGACAGTTGGAATTAATACAACAGTGTATACTCTGGGTTGTTTGCAGTTATAAATATCTATAGCTCCTTATAAATATGGCTTTATTTCTTATCTCATTATTGAGTCATTTCTCATAGTTTAGATTTAACATATTTATTAGAGTTGTGAATTGTATAATTCATTACATGCTTGAAAAATACACAAAAGTAAATACATAAATAAATTTGACTGAATTATTGTCGTAATTTATCAAGTCAGTCGTCTAGTAGAGTGTATGAAATATTAAAATTCATCTCTCTGAACTGTCTCTTAGATCAGTGTTTCATCCCTCTGTTAACTCTGGTAACTCTTAAGTTCTGGACAAGTTGTAATATTATGTGTGAATATTCTGGCAACAAAATTTTTAGTTACTTTTCATGAGGTTCTGAGGAAATTAGCAGAACATTTTCAAAACATTCCTTAAGTTATTCTCATTCATTAAGTTATTCTTGGAAAGTTTGTGCCATAATATTTGACATTTGGCACTGACTAAAGCCGAGACTTTTTTAAAAAATATTTCCTGTCAGCTTGAGGAGAAGTGTGTCTTTCCTTTGACTTTGTTTGCAGTTTCTATAGCACACAACTTCTGTCTTGTGTTTCTTCCCAAACCCCTTTAAATAGTGTGTGCTTTAGGTGGCTAGTTGGAGAATACATCCTTAACATAGGCATGCTGAAGTTTATTCTATTAGGTCCTCATACAGAGCCACTATGATTGGCCAGAGGGTGGCGCCTGGATCCTGTTTTCATCCTCTGACAGACGCTCATGTCCCCAAAAAGACATAAACTCATCATATTACTGCATGAAAAAGTGGAGTAAACAAGTCACAAAGAGGAGGTTTTTTTTTTTATCGTGGTTATCTTTTTTAAACTTTCTTTTCAGCCTTGTCGCTCTCTTATTACTCTAAATGCTCCCCTGAAAATCCATGTGAATATATTTTGACACAACAGCAAAATGTATTACCCACTTTATGTGCTTATCAAGTGAAAAAGAGCTAACTGGATTTTTTTTTTCATGTAGCTTAATTCAGGATACATCTGGGTTTATTTTGTAGCAAGCCTTGCATCTTGTGGTCAGAGAGAGGAGAGAGGGGGGGGGGCAGAGAGAGAGAGAGAGAGAGAGAGAGAGAGAGAGAGAGAGAGAGAGAAGCTTTAGGTAGTAAAAGAGGCTAAAACGTTTTTAAGGCAACATTGGTCCCAGTGGAGGCAGGATTGAATGAGGGTGAATAATACATGGCTGGTGAGGGAGTAATGAAGTGGAAATGATGAGGAGGAATACGGCAGCTCTCTGAGGGATCAGGAAATACATACTTTAAAGAGCTCTCTCTCTCTCTCTCTCTCTCTTACACTCTCTATTTCTCTGTGGCACTGGCCTGGAAAACAAGCGGAGCAGACGCACACATCTACAGCCAGTCCGCTGTAACTACACCCAGCTGTCTCGCTGCATTGGACTGTGCCAAAACTAACTTCATGTCACACACACAACTGTCTACACGGGACATCTAGCTGTACCAGTGTGTGCTTAATCCAAAACCCGCTACAGTCTTCCTGAATGATGGAATAACGTCAAGAACAAAAAGAATGCAATCACTTCTAGGAAGTCATAGGACTATAGACTCCAGGAAGTTTCTTTGAATGCAGTTTTTGCTTAAAGCTCTTTATCAACTGTGTTTGGACAGACTTTTAGGTGAGAAGTTTGTCAAGATTGTCTCTCTCTTCAGGTCAGCTAGTTTTCTGAGACCTTAATGATCTCTCATAGCCCCCATGATGTGTTTTCCAAATGACATAATTGTAACTTTGACTGTTTCTTATCAAGACAATCAAGGTATTGTACACTTGTGCAAACTATCAACATGGATTAGCACAATAATGTTCTGTTAGGTAGTTATACTTATGTTGGCTAAAGTAGCTGAAATGAACAGTGCAGAAAGACTAACTTTATAAAAACATTTTTGATGAAGGAAAACAACAATAAAATCCCCAACATTTAAACTGAGAATTGACTTCTGTCTCACTGACATTAAAGCAAAATGCCATTCATTTACATACCAACAGTGACTATTAGAATTCATAAAACACTGGCATCATTTCAGTGCTCTATACTTGGAATTGCATCTTAGATTATGTCAGAATAAATGTCAGTATGCACTTTGACTGTCCAGACCAATCAGGATTGAGCATAAAGTTATTGGGCAAATCACTGAATGAAGTAACAATCAATATTATTATTATTTTTATTATTATTATTTTTTTTTTATTTATTTTTTTTAACAGACTTAAATCCCCTGCTTGACTGTCACTTTGTCCACTGTTCAGGGAAATAGTTTTTGCCCACGACTCCTGTATGGACATTTAGATTCTTGTGTTTTTCTGTTAGCTGATACATCTTGTATCTTAACATCTCAGTATGCTTTTATGACTTTTATGTCACACACCTTCACATGAATACAGGCCGTTACTAAACACTGCAGGAAATCATTTGACTCTTTGTGGAGTTTTCGGGTTCAGCAAATGAGTGAGCGTGAGCGTGCATTCTGGGAGATTGAAGAAATTCTGCTGGTGGACTTCATCTGAATGATGATATCATGTAGTTAGCCTGGGAAGAGCCTTGTGCATGAAGAACTATGGGCATTTTAGCTGCATTTAGTTGCTTTGCTCGTAAGCAACGTCTGCAGGGGAGAGGGGACAATGCTTTTTAGGACATCTCAGCACAGAGTTTAAAATCTTTTGTATCTAAAATTAGTTCTATTAACCAGCCATATTTCATGTTACTACAGATCACTAAAGAATATTTAAGAGATTTTTAAAGAGTTTTTTGCTCTATCTGTGACCACCCCCCCAACCCCCCCACAAAAAGCTGTTTTATGAAATAGCACTATTGATGACTATGGGAGACTGTAGACTCTGTTTAAGTAAGACCTGACTGGATTTCTGTCTTGGAGTTATTGGAATACTGGAAATGCAGGTATCCTTCTACTGAGGGCTGGCTTCTGGACTGTCTATTGAGGGGTAAGGCCTCAGGCGGTCTTAAATGAGATGGACTCCATAGTCTAGTCAGAAGTCCCCTGAGGACTATTCAGACTTGAGCAGCCTGCAGTTCAGAGCCTTCTCCCACGTCTGTCTTTGTCAGAGAGGGTTCCTGTGTACAGGGGGAGAAAGGTGTCAGAGATCAGTCAACTCTGGTCCCACCGGTGCACCTCTTCAGAGCCTGAGTGTGAGAGATGAGAACCAAGTCCCAGCCCATCCTTCAGCCTCCTCTCTCTCTCCTCCATTTTCTGCCTGGATGAACGAATCGTCTGCCTGAGAGGATTCTGGTCATCCTCCCTGGCTTACCCAGACTGGGAAACAAGAGAGTAAGTACTAGAGAGAGCGAGAGAGAGGAAAGAGAGGAAAAGTGTGAGGGAGAAAGAGTGGAAGCTCAAGAGTAACGTTGAAATAGGCAGGAAAAGGAGGAGGTTGAGGAAAGGAGAGATGGTGGTTTGAACAGTCATTCGAATGAAGATTCCTTCTTTCCTTTACGCCTTGAGGTTCCTTTGCAAGCATGGATTGTTAATCCCTTCATTCACCCTCCCAAGGGAATGAAGACAACACATTCAACCCATTGAATGACATTTAATTTGTCTGGTGAAAAGAGTGCTCAAATATTGAACAAGCACTGTTGTCTGTTTTGAGCTCCAAATGGAAATAAAGCTTTCGCTCAAAGATGACTCTCCACACGACCCAACAAAAAGACCTGTCAGTCAAAAGCTGATGGCAATTTGTATTTTGTTTGCTACATTTGGTGAAGTTATTCTCATCTTTGTATTACTCACTATTTTCAAAACAGGTTATCTTTGAATGGCTCAATCGATGAAGAAAAAAAGCGCTTCACAAGGTTATGGTGCGTGGATGCCACATGTACAATATGATGTCGGAAGACTCAATTGTAAAAGCTGCCATTCCGGTCCCCTCACTATGACTGAAGTTTGATATAAATATGTTTCTTCCATCCCGTCATTCTCAGGTATATTAAATCTGAGCTTCTATAACTCTACCCCTTCTGTTCGTATCTTCCCTCCAAAATGTTTAAAAACTGCCTCAGCAGCTGCCACTCTTTACCAGTGCTATGTGATTAATACAGAATAATTAGTGTTATCATACCTCTACTGACACTGTATCTTTTCATCTAATTCTTATTAAAGCTATAGTACAGTAGCAATATCCTATCTATGGCTGCATCTATTACTGACATGTCTCTTCAATCCACTGTTATAACATCTACACCCACAAATACTACTGGTACTATTACTACTGCTATAATTACTGCTATTACTACCACCACTGCCGTTAGTATTACTACACCTTTCACTACTACTACTATTACATCTGCTGCTAACACTTCTAGCTCTGTATCATCCACAGCGACACCTTGTACACCTTGTGCACTTGGTGCTACACCTGCTGCAGTTTCGGTTACGACGACTAACTCAACACCTGCTACCCTCAGGACTCTTACAGCTGCCCTGACTACCCATAACTTCAGCCAAATACATCTACAAGAATTCTCCCCAGTCCTCTACTAGTTAAGCATTTTTTTACACTCGCTAAGAGTGCTCCTGCACCTACCACAGTAGTCCCTTCATGTCCAGCTGTCTCAGTTATACTGGTGGAATGCATTAAGGTCATTATATTCTGCCCTCCTGAATATTCAGTAGCATACTAATATATTTATACTGAGAGAGTCAGTTGAGTTATGATTAGAACCCAGGTTTATGCTTTCTCTTGCGCATCAATCATTCATTCATAATGCACCTCTGGAACACAAATGTGCTTTATTTTTCCTTTCTGTGCATCTATTTTTTAGCCATAAAGCTATGCGTGAGTGTTTCTGTAATGAGAGAGAGCCATGTTAATGTTGAGGTGGAAGGAATTGTCCTGGCACCGTCCGTAAAGCCGATCACAAGTGCCTTCAATCAAAGGCTTGGAAACAAGCACTCATTTGAATATCTCTTACCTGCAAGTAGGAAAAAACTCTTCAATTTTAATGGCCATTTAACATACCGATGCCTCCATAGATTGGAACTTACTGTGCTATGGAAGTCAAAATATGCTCAGAATGCCTTTTACATATATAAAAGTGACATGGTTTTCTACCCTCGTGAAAATGTTTTAGGGATACTCAGTTCCACAGGGCTGTACTGTTGCTTTCTCTTCATCGTGCAGAGAGAGGGAGAGGAGCTGAAGACAGAAAGACTTACTGTCAGTTGTTCTATAATGACCTGGTTACGCATATTTCTCAGTGGAGATACCTGCCATTTCTCCAAAAACATACTTGAATGACTCTTTTTAAAGTCTGACTGTATTTTCTGACTTTGAAGAATGTGGGGGGTTTTTTGCATCATTTTCATATTGCAATATTTTGGCAACATTATTTTTTCTCTGTCATCATAATTTGTCACTGATAATCATAACATTGGATTGTTTATTCCTGCATTTCTTTTTAATTGAGTTTCTCCCATGGACCTTTTAAAAAGATCAGTTTATGTTGTAGTTGAGGATACACTATGTAAAAGCTGTGATACACTGTTGTGTCATGTTTGGCAGTAAAACAAAACATCAAAGACAGGATACGCACCACTGTAACTTTCTCACTGTGTATATACACGCAAGGGACTCAAAAAGTCTCAGACTAATCATGTCAAGGTCAGAAGAAGGTGAAACAATTTTATGGTGATTTACTGGTTGATATTTTTCTTTCGTTATGGATTAGAAATAAGACACTGAGACAACAGTTGTGCTGAGAGTTTGAATGAAGAGGACAGGAATTCACCTCAGATTCACTTTATGCTATAGAATCCACACTCTCTCGAGCTATAAGATGGTGAAGCCATACAAGAGGAATGACAAATGAAAAGATGTTGGATGGATAAAACACGAGGTCCTTCTCTGCTCTCTGTTCGGCCTGTGTCCTGAGAGTTATCCTGGTAGGGATCAAGACAAACAAGAGTGAAAACACCATGTTTAGAGATTCATATCGTGGTTTAAAGGACATCTATCAGTGTTTCGGCGTCTAATGAGGGGTTTGGAGGAGCTTCTGGACTTGAATGAAGCGACGAGTCAATGCACTGAAACCTCCTCATGAATTATGCATATTAAGTGAGCTGTAACATGCCAAACCTCTTAGCCACAATGATGGGAGAGAGAAGTGCTTTTTTTGAGGTGCACATCTAAAATGTCTGCTAGCATGTGAAGAATCTCTCTCTTTGAGGAATGAACTGTTAGAAGTACATTATAAAGGAATGTGTGTGACAAAGCATAATGAATTACTGTGCTACCTATCTGAAATAAGATTTTCTTCTGCAATGCTTGTTGACTGAACATGAATTTTATGCAATATTTTGAGAATTTTCTTTTCAGAATCTCATTCAGTCTCATTCAGAATCATTGTTACCATATATCTAGAAGAAGAACTTCATTGCTGCAAAAGATTAACTGTCTTACTGAATATTCCTGAATATTCTCTCTTATTTCTCTTTCTCTTTCTCTTTCTCTCGTACACACATGCACACATCATGCACATACACACATGCACGAAAACTACTGCTTGTGAGTATTCTCTATCCCATAGCACCAAACGTCCTCCTTCAAGAGCACTCTCCTCAAATACTGCCTTTCAGATATTTTAAAACGGCCACAAGGGAGAAAACATCCGCTGTCTTCAGCTATATTGACTTGACAGGGGAAGAGACGTCGTTTATACAAAGTTCTTGCCACACTTTTTTTTGGTCAATTTCGACACGTTTAATTAATGTTGGCTTAATTATAGTTAGGGAAATGGGGTAGTGAAATGCGTCGGAATAAACTGTTGAATTGAAACAAATGTCCGATCGATATTTCCTTGTTGTATGCAATTAGTGGATGGAAATAAATTATTTTAGTACCTGTCAAAATGTGAACAATGAGTGCACTTGTAAAGGTGAGAGGAGCAATCATTTAATTATATATCCCGTACCTGGGTTCTTTCCCCTATTTTATGTAATTATTCATGTTGTCAGTGTGAAAATTATTTTCCAGAAAGTGTAGGCTGAAATAAGAAGATCACACTTTATACCTTGATGTTCTTGTTTTAATGACTAAGCTAATTCAAGCAAAAATTCTCCTTTGTTTGAGGCTTTTGTCACCATCAACCTGATGATGTTATTTAATACTAGACAAGTTTTTTAAACTATTGAGAAAAGCAATTATGCTAATCTTGTCTCCGTAGTCATCAATCATCCGCAACCGCGCTGTCAATGTACCGAAGTCGCATTTGTGATTCTAGCAGGCAGGTGTTCCGGCGAGAAAAGGGAACACGTCCTCATTAATTTGAGCTAGACCCCGGGGCTGTTCACTTGTCTAGAGCCAGGACTCCGAAACCAAGCGCACCTTTAAAAAAGATGGGCGTCTCAAGTTTTATAGCTTACTTCAGCAAAATGTTTTACCTTTTATTCCTTTAATACAACTTGCCTTATTATTGCAGCGGTTTCGTATCCAGCTGAAAACACCGATGTACCACTATGAAACCTGGAATAAGAAACTGAGTTTAATGAATTTTGTAAGCTGAAATGAACTTTCGACTTTGGTTTCTTAAGAGATGTGTTGCCTGGACCTTTAAACCATCTCATCTGACGTCAGAGTCGCCGGCGTTTAAAGCAACGTGCATCTGAGTTGACGTTTGTTATGACTTTTTTCAACTGTAAATGTTTACCGCGCCACGCTTAGATAATTTTTGATCACCTTTTTATGGTTGTTGATGAAAAGACTTCACAATTTGGAGGAAGACTGAAAAGGGAGACAAGCAAACTGCTGCGGAGATGAATTAGATAAAATCTGGTGTTTGAGAGGGTGCGAGAAGGGCATATGTACAGTTGGGAAGATATCTTGCAGTCGAACGGATGACACAGCGCGACTTGTGTCTTTGTACTTTAATCCTGGATATTACCCCTTATCATGTCTTACCCACACTTTGGCTATTCCTATTCAACTGCTCCCCAGGTAAGTTTACTTGTATAACCATCGGAGGTAATGGTCTACAGTGGATGTCTGATGACTGCAAAATGTTTTCGTCAATTTTAAAGTAAACATTATTCTTCTTGTCGGTGAAATATTTGAGTAAATGTTTAAACTGTTCAGTTTATTACTTTAAGTTATTGTCTAAGTGCGGATGTATTGTTGCGCTTAATTTAAATATATCTGTCGATAAATTAGCTTACCTGCATCTCATTTTTAATTTCATTTGATTTAGTTTCATTTTATTTAACTTTTTAAAAACTCTTAATTTGTCCCCGTTTTGCCACCGAATAATGTTCATCACTTTTTATGTTTGCCGTGACAGCTCCTTATGCCTTCAAATGCTTTAAGTGCGTGTTGTGAGTCGAGCACTGCGTCTCCCGTGGACTCTGGAGTGGCGGCCTCACCACAGCCATCTCTCTATTACCCGGTGTATGACAGCAGGTTTCTTGCCTCTACAAGACACGACCTTAACTCTGCAACCACGATGGGTGTCTATGGAGGTTCCTACACAAAGAGCCAGAGTTATGGAACTTATAACTCATATGGAACCGATCCTACCTCACCGTATTCCCTGGTGGGTCAAGCTGATTCTCTGCTAACAGAATATTTTAAGCTTCTCTTAACTTATGCGGTACCTGTACTTATTTTGACCGCAAAATAACTCACATATATTTGTTACAAGAGAGAAATAAAATATTGTGATGATGAGCGGTGTGGAAATCTCGACAGACTCACGGAATGTCCACAAGCCCTTTGAATGCACACAACCCTTAAAACATTACACATCAGGCTACTATTTCGTATGTTTGGTACACTTCCCATGGGATTTTCCTCATAGGGCCAAGGTTGCCTACAACAGCCGACTGAATTCTTTCGATAGTTGTCTATCATTACTTAAATTAAATGAGTATTGAGCGCTTGTAAATTTTATTCAGTGTTGAATATGCTTTACTGTAGGGCAAACTTGGTGAAAAGGATGGAACGCACACCAAGGTTACACAAAGTCCCGCCTATTATCCATACGATCACCCATTCGGACACTACCAGTACGATCGATATGGGTAAGACATGTCAATATTCTTTAATACCACACAATTGTCTTGCACGATTAACTTTTTAACTTTTTATCATTTGAAAACCCTCCGCAAACAGCGTTATGTGCGCGTTTACTCGTTTATGAGATATTATTCTCATTCCAGGTGTGGCTCAGTAGATGTCGGGGCGAGGAGAAAAAATGCTACACGAGAGACCACCAGTACATTGAAAGCGTGGTTGCAGGAGCACAAGAAAAACCCGTATCCCACAAAGGGTGAAAAGATTATGCTGGCTATCATTACCAAAATGACCCTAACTCAAGTGTCCACCTGGTTTGCCAATGCGCGCCGAAGACTCAAGAAAGAGAACAAGATGACGTGGTCCCCGCGCAATAAGAGCTCAGAAGAGAGAGCGTGCGATGATGACAGCGACTTGGAAGGGTCACAAGGGGAGCCAATCAAATGCGAGAAGGAGCCCTGCGGTATGTTGTGTCAGCCTATATGTAGCCTCAGAAAACTTTAAAAAGTGAAATCAATCATTCTTTTTCGTTCGCAAATTTAAAAAGTGAAGCACAATCCAATATGTTATCAAAATCAGTATTTGCTCAAACATAGAGCTGTTTCTGTGTTCTTCCAGCAATTTCAGACAACCGAGCAGAAGATGACACGGACATGCCACAAAGTGACTCGGAGGACTTCGATTTAATTGAGTCCGATGTCTCTGGTGGAGAACCACCGTTTGTTATGAACTCTCAACCAAAGACTTGCGAATGTCCAAGTGGTCCTTTCAAAGAACCGACATTTCATTTGTCCATGCCAGAAACACCAAGGGAGAACGAGGGCTTTGGCACAGAATGCCTCGGAGCAACCCCTGAAGAAAACCAAACAACAAAGATATTCTACCTCGAGCAAGATCAGCAACCTCCAGGAACTAAGCCAAAAATATGGTCACTCGCGCAGACTGCCACATCTTTAAACCAAACCGAATATTCGTCTTGCATGCTTAAGGGCGAAGTGATGAAATCGACTTCAGCGAACTGTCCCTTTGACTCGGATATGGCGAAAAGACAACAGGACTCACCTGTCAACACTCTCAGAAACTGGGTAGATGGTGTCTTCCACGACCCATTGTTTAAACAAGGATGCCTGAACCAAACATTTTCCAACTCTTCCATGTTGTGGTCCGGGACCAGCTGTCCAAAACCCGAGAATGGCTTGCTTGGACGTTCTCTGGGACCTGTCACCTCTTCACAACTCGCTTAACCAAACGGAAATTTAAATTTATTTTAAAGTTAATACAATACCATTTGCTCATCAACCATCGATTAAAACTGTTGGACTGATAATATGTTGATGTCACGGAGGAACATGGACACCTTTTAAAAAAGAAACTAATTTCTTTTGGTGCAATGCACAAGCTCATATTTATTGCTATTTATTATAACGTACGTGCACCATCCTTTTTTGGTTCACATCAGATCAAAACAAATCTAGTAGCAAATAGTTCCGAGGAATAGACACGCTAACACATTAGGGCGGGAAACATTCAGGCACTTTATCCCCATGTTCAATCTGCATATTGTTTGCCATTGATCACAGTTGTATCATACTAAATCACTAAATTTACTTCACATAAATTAAAGGGGCATGTCTGAAAGAAAATAGAGCAGATTTTCCCGTTTCGTGCGCTGTCCAAGGTGCTGAAGCGCGCAGAGGCCTATTGGCCTATTAAAAATGCGTTAGTAGCTCACTAAAATACTTACATTCATACATTTAAACCACTTAAACGCCAGAAAAAATCCATCATAGAAACTTAACCAACCATCTGTTATCGGTCTGTTTACTGGAATGAGGTTGAGATCATTCATCTGTGACAAATGTAAATACACCAAGGATAGTGCAGCTAAATTGTTAAATCAACAGCACTTTTACACGGAGCCCAAAATAAAATCGTGCTCACTGAGGCGTTGCATTTCATTAAGTGACTCTGATTATGTCAACAAGGAACTGGTACCGTGGAGACCTCCTGCACTTAGACTGATTCATCCCGAAACTTGCCCTGAAAGCACGATTAATTGTACAAGTTACTGAGGCAATTCGGTTTCCATTGAAAACTGTCAATAACGACCATTACGAAGCCAATAGCTTTGTCGACCCTCACAATAACTTAACGATCCTCTCAAAGCACACAAGAAAGCGAGAGAATCCAGTTGAGGTAATCTGTTTTGTCGTGGGGAGGCTACACTCTTTGAGAAGCGAAGAGCTGAATATAATCTCAGAGAATGGAGGCGATCGGTGTTACACCTCAAAAATAGATATGTCCAAAAATTGACTGAACTATTTCAGTTTAATGGCACTAAAAGCTAAAAGGCAGTAAAAGAATGCCATTGAACATACCTAATCTAAGTTCTTATGCTAAATGAAAAAGATAAATAGGTCTATGAAAAACAATAGCCTATAAGAATTAAGGGGACTGTCATACTCAGACTTTAAAGCTGAAAAAGCAAACCTGGTGTAAAATCTAACTCAGTTACAAGAATAAAAATGTTAAAGCTGCAGGAAAGTTGACAAGAATGTTTTAGCTATTGTTTTAATTCGTTTGGAAACACGTATTCTCAATATAGTTAAGATTAACTGGGTACTCTCCGCCAGTTGACGTTCTGTCGCTTGGTAGCCTACTTATTTATAAAATATTACATAAAGCTAAGGAAACTGTCATTGTATGGGCGGGAGAAATTACGGTAGTTCCTCATCTCGTTTATTTATTTATTTTTTAAGTTTTGAAGCATGGCAAGATGATGATAAAGTATTTATTAGAACAGAGGAGGAATCTGCCACGGCCTTGTATGGAATTAACGGTTTGAGTCTAAATAATTCAGTACGAATCCACGCGAGAATTCCATTCTTTTCAGCTTTATAAATAAGTTACATACGAGATAATAAATAATGACATTCTGCCTCTATGTAAAGTTTACTTTGCTTTGTAGGCTACATGCTACATGAGATATCATCAGGCCAACCGAAAGACCAGTTCTTTTTTCCAGTGAATACGAGAAAGTTGGTCGCCTGTACTTCACACTACCAAGAATGCCAAGCATCTCTCTCTCTCTCTCTCTCTGTCTCTCTCTCTCTCAGCAGTCAGCCTGTTTCGCTCCAGTTTAGAAGGAGTCATTCTTGAGTGTCATCTAGGGAGGTAATCTAGGGAGAAATCAAATTTCTGACTGACGGACATATGGGGACTCCCACAGAGTGACTCATAATGATCATCACTGTTTCATTCTCTGACTTTTTTCCCCTGATAATAGGAACATCTGCCACATTCAAAAGAGAACTTTAAAAAACTTTAGTCAAGCATTTCAGTTGTATCCTGTAAATCCCTGGTCCGGACACAGCACATAGGGAGATATTTTCATCTTGTGCTGTCTCTGCACTCTGTCACTCTAGTTTTTGTCCTCTTTGTAAGAAAACACTACCACTCATTTCATAAATGCAGCATATGCATTCTCATAACAATACACAGTTGTTGTGTTTATTATTATTAAGTTTTTTGTATTATAAAGTGACCACACGTGGAAAACCAAGTGTAACATGTGGTGTAAATATGTATTTTTGAGCTAATTTGGTTTGACCAAAATCCTTTAATGTTGAAAAAATGTCACTGGTATAGTCAGATTATTTTTAAACGTCAACCCTGAGACAAACACTCAAAAACTGTCAGTTAAATGAACCCAGATATTAACTGTGACTTGTGTATTTTGCTAAGTTAAGAGCACAGGTTCTACCTCATATGCCTCTGCAATCATTGTCATCTGAAGCCCTTCTCGTGTCAGGAAAAAACAGAGATGTGGTTGTAGCATTGCTAACATGACACCTTGTTCTGCCAGCCATGTAATGTCATTATGTCCAGTTTGTTACTCAAGATTTCAGATATGAAGTAGGCTGCATATCCATGTTTCACACAGAAAGATGAGGTAGAACATGCATGATCACCAAGCCCTGTTGCAAAGAACATAACCCATTGTGACATTGCCTCCCAACAGCTTCCGCTACAGAAAAAAACACTGTTTTTATACGCACTGATTTAATTAACATAGTCTTCAAGACTTTTGCTTTTGCCTTCATAGTGTGTTCCCCATTAGCCAAATTTGGAAATGGAATCAGTTCTCAACTTTAAAACAATTTCAACTGATTTTCAGTATATAAACAACTTATTTCTGAACACATCAGAAATACATTACCAACATCACAGATATTTAACTATTGTAACTAATTTACTATTTTTGTTTCTGAGAGACTAATGAACAGATTGTTGGCTTTTTCCAGTCTAGTTTTTCCAGGAGTTCAAGAGCATATGTCCAGGAACCCCTGCCCCCCAACACACACACACACACACACACACACACACACAAACACACGCACACGCACACACACACACCTGGCTTCACTTGGTTCCATCATATAGGCTCTTACAGCCACAGTCAATTGTCACCTGAGGTTCTGTTCTCATACTGAGAAACATGACACAGTCTCATGAATAAAGGTCATGGTTTCAGTGCATGGGGCACAGAGGACGTGATACTGACAATAAGTTCAGATAAGCGATGATACCCCTGTGGGCTTTGACTGCTCTCTGACAGCATGGAAGGGTAATTGTATAGCAAGAGCTAGTATTCAATTAGTGTCTCACTAAAATAGTAAATGAAAGAATGGATGAATGAGTGAGTACATCAGGATTATTTGTGAATATAGACAGCAATATCTTTAATAGCAGTTATCAACCTAATTATCAACCTATCAACCCAATGAACTATTTCTTGACGTTTTCGAAACCAAAAGAGCTTTTGAAAAGAAAGAAATACAACAACCGGTCACTGATGTTGCTGATTTAAACTTGAAAAAAGTAAACGGTTATGCTGAGGAGAAACTGTAAGTCACAAAAATGTACATCTCACCACATCATACCTGTCTGGTGTGCAACAGGGCAGTGGATACTGTGAATGCTTCTGATGAGACATTTTCGAAGGTCTAGCAGCAGGTTCCTATATCTTTCCACTTCCATTTTAGAGCCATGAATAATAGAAGCCATGCTTTTTTTATGTAGCACAATTCATATGCTCAGTTTCACTCAAACACTTCGCTTGGAGCAATATTTGAACTAGCCAACCACCACCAGCATGGTTTCCCCTTGAAAGACATAGGACATCCTCCTAACAATGAAGACTCTCCGCTTACCTATCACACAAACTGGACAGGACATTCAGTAGATGAGGGTTAATAAGCATCAGACTGTCTCCCGCCCTGTGTCCCTGGCCCCAATTATAGCAGCATGGCTGCTTTTTTCAACCTGAGAGCTGTCAGCTGGAAAGCCTGGTTCCACTGTATGCACCACCAGAGAGTGGGCTGCCTGTACACTGCCACTGGGCCAATTTGGCATAGCCAAGTCGACAGAGGGTACTCCTGATGAAATATATATATGATCTGCCTCGTGTATTGTTCCGCCCTACTGTTCCCTATCAGACTAAATATCTTTGGATATGCTCTGAAGTCAGTGGCATGATGCTAAAGGCGGCACACTGCTTTCTGCTTAAGATGCAGGTTTCCATTCAGATATTCACTGCTCTGCTTTTGAAGAGAGTAATTTGCATAGTTTGCTCCCTGAGAAATGAATTACAATAAATTAAATACAATGAACAGTGAATAGTGACAAAATTAATATTTCTAAAGGTCTTATTTTAGCAGAATTGTGAATTTGACTAACAAGTACAGACAAATTATAACAGGCTGCTTCGGAGTGAATGAATGCTAGATTTCTCAGCATCAAAAATTATACCTTCATGATTCTTACCCAGGCATATGGAAGACATTGTATATATGCAGCTAGAGAGATTATAAGAGATTGGACAATTTTTTTACTATAGGAAGTAACCTTTTAAATATACTTACCCAACCCACTCTACAGGTCTTTATCTGTAAAATATTGGGAAAGTACCTCTGCTTGACCACTTTAATGTACTGAGAGTAAGTTCAAAAATACTACATTAATGTGATCTCATAATTATTCTTCATCCTTTCAACTTTAAAAATAAACAGAGAGTTTAAGCACCAAAATGACAACTCTAAGGTTACTGCTCATATTCATATGCTGTTCATCACAATCATTACAAATTTCTTTTCAGGTTTGTGATGAGCTATTTTGATTGTTGAGTGTACTGTGCAATGGAAAGGTAACGAATTTGATGAAAACGCGGCTTGTTGACACTGTGTCGAGGTTTCTTGTGTAACAGGAAATAGGAATTATGCCATTTGCGCATATGCAAAACCAAGAAACCTGTGACAGTTGATTTCCTCTTGCAAGCACAGGGTGCAAGTTGCAGAATACAGATCAATGACGCCCTCTGTCTGTGAGAAAAAGAACTTCAAGATAAAAACCTGCAGAGCCATCACTCTGCAAAAAAGTGGATTATAATTACATTTACATTTATTCATTTAATAAACACTTTTTGAGAAAGGACTTTAAGACGGGTACTAGAGACAAACGATATTAGCAGCAGACAATACTCATTTTAAGTTAGTTGATCAATTTTATTATACAGAGAGAAAACTATGGAACAATGACAATATGTATATTATCCAGAACTGGTTACAGATAAACAGGGCATGAACAGAGGTTCAGTGGTGATGCTTCTGTTTGAACTGCAGTCCACAGTACCCACAGGTGCCCACTTTTGTGTCCTTATCCTGTAGAGGTAAAGATTTAACTATTACTGAACATGATTCACACATCAATAAGAAGAGGAAATAAAGCAAGGCAAAGCTTAACTCAATTCCTAGGTCTTGTGAGATTCACAGGTAGATTGAATGCAATTACATTACTTGCTTAATCTGATTCATGTCCTTGACTTTAATCATTTGCATACAACTAGACATCTTGTTTTCTAGACTTCTGAAAGGATTAGATTATCCATTTCTTCTTTCACCCTCTTGAATTTCTGTGTGGGAAAACAAGCCCTGACAGTGGTGGAATTAGAAAAAAAAATGCTACCAGGTTGATGTAGACTTTGGGGTGCCCAAGGGCCCCTCCGCCCCCGTCACAGGACACTATCCTGGACTCTATCTCTGTCACGGGTTCCTCTGCAACCAAGGTAATGGCGAAGTTTGGGTTCACCTACAAACATTACCGAAATCGTGACAAAACACGAATGTTAACCGTTTGTACGTCCACTTAGAGCAACATCGTGTCGTTAATTAAAGCGTTGCACATTTAAATGGGTATGACACTAGAGCAACCTTGAATAAGGAGGCAGACGTGAATTTACCTCTTTATGTCTACCAGTGAATCTGGCTCTTCTTACGTCGTTTTCATCATACACCTGAAACAAATGATAAAGCAGTTTATATCCAACTGCTGCAATCAAACATATGCAGAGAAAAAAATTAATGCTACACTACACGTCAAAGTAAGGTTAGGTTAACACGATAACCGTATCAATGTTGTCAAAGTTCGCTAGCAGCACTAATGCTAACAGTAGTTGCCATATTACCGTACAACCCCAAATCAGCGTGTATAAATTCTCACCTGTCCTGTATGAGTGATCTTCTCCCCATACTGAGAGACTGGAACAGTGTAGTTTTGGGCAGGTACTGTGCACACCTTCAAACTATTAAGCAAAGTCCTCGTATTTTTACCGAAGGACAGAGCCCTCTGGACGGTCGCCGCCATGTTTATCTAAATCCTGTACCCAGAATGCATTACAAATCGGCAAGCAGTTTATTGCTCTGCTGACCCCTGGTGTTCGAGAACCATTCGTCAGAGAAATGATCGGTATCAGTGGATCAATAGATTTCTATAAGATAAACGTCTACTTAATCATTTAGTGGTATGTTTTTCATCGCTATAAACACATAAAACCTTATACAAATGAAAGCAAACGATGCCATTTCATTGCTTATAACAACTGGTTGTAGGACCCAGCGACACTTTTTCATGTGACTCCCACTTTTTTCAAGCTCATACGTCACACAGGAAGTGTAGGCCACACGACAGTGCCATTGACAGTGTTTTACAACGTTTGTGGGTACTCCAGAATTGCTGTACTCATAAAGTTAATTCAAAAGAGAGTGTTACTCCGAAAGGTAAGCGACTCTTTTACGACGTTTTTTTTTGGTTTGTCATTCAAGGTTAATTTTTCTCTCTACTTCGACTTGATTTTAGCATGCCTTGCTAATGTAGCTTGACATTCAAACAGTCGGCCATGCCTGTTTTCTCACATACCAAAATGTTGATTGTGCGTTGGGCTGGTTGTTATAAGCTCACGCTGCCTGTGAACTTCAAAAGCAAGAATCTGCACTTTACTCTCAAAGTTCTCTTAAAGTATACCTATGGTTTTCTGCTAAGATAATGTCTAGCGCGACCAACCACCGATGAAACGCCTGCTACATTAACTGACGAAGTACCAGCTGTTTATTTAGACGGAGGGCATAATTGTGTAACTCTTTAAATAAAGTATTCCAAACAGTTGAATAGCATGTTCAGTCAAAATATACATACAGTTACATATTCTGCCTCATGTGTGATCCACTTACTGAAGAAAACTTAAACGAAAGCTGGTAGTGAGTTATTCGAGCTGTCATTTTTCATCATCGGTTGCTTTTCACAGAATGATAATAAACAACTGCAGCACTTAAATAACGATACGCGTTATCGTTAATTAATAATGTTTGTTCAAGCATAAGTACATGTACGCCAACATATCAGAGTTTATCATCTTCTCGTTTCTGAACAGGTTTCTTTCTCTTACAGGTGGTGGCGCAATGGCACCACTTTTATTCCCTTGCTTCATCAGTTCTCTCACCCGGCAGCTGACTCAGATGGCGAGGTATACTACCGTTCGTTCCCTGTCTGCGGCGGGTGGTTACCGTTGCGTTTCCTCCATTTCATCTGTTGCTGCACAGTTCAAGACAGCCATCCATCCTGCACGTGGGCTACACAGTCAGACTCGTTCACCATTACTTGGACAGTGTCAGCAGCTTGCATGTGTTCAGCCATTTGCAGGCATGAAAACAAAAACTTCATTGAAAAAACGATGCAAAGACTGTTTTTTTGTCCGCCGTCGTGGGAGGCTGTTTGTCTTTTGCAAGACCCACCCTAGACACAAACAGCGCCAAGGATGAACAAGCTACTGGCACTCAAGCTGTGAGGTTATAACCTGTTTATTGTTGTGTGTTGAATTTGTCCTGAAATAAAGAAACTCTGTAATAATGCATAACTTGAATACTGTGGTGATGAACATGGAGTTTCATAATTTGTGATATTAATAAATTGGGCCAGGTTTATCCTGCATTTTAGTTGAGACATATTTTAGATGAAGCGCTTGTTGAAACAAAACCTACATGAGTGTCACTCCTGCTTGTAATAACACACATATCGTGTTGCTTTCTATGAAAGTCATTTTCGTTCTTATACCACTGCAGTTTTAGGCATGGTATGTGGAAGTGTCGGTCTATGAGAGCTACCCCCCCCCTCCCCCATAGCCACAGACATTTTGACAAATTGTTCACAAGAGTAATTCCCTCTTGAGACAGAACAAGCTGTGTGCTCTTTAGTTTCTCTAACAGAAAATCAAGACTAGGCCTTTGAACACGACTCTGTTTTGGAAATTGTTATGCATAGAATATAGGCTCTGTGTAATAATGGTGTGCAAATCAGATACATAATTTAGGAGTATGACACCTCTGATCCATTGGGCTTTTCTGTGAAGTCAGAGAATGGGTAATTCAATGATTCTCATAGGAAGTGGTCTCCTTGGTTACCATGGCACCACAGTAAAAGGGTAAGACTATTTTGGTCTCTGTTTAAAGTTCAATTGTTACTATTAGTGGAACTCACCTTTTGTTTCTGTTAAAGTACTTCTTTTCTTCTTTAGTACAGTATTACTGTTCATGAAAACCTGAACTGGGTGTGCATAACTGAATCCTATCAAATTGGGTTTCCTGTGACGTTTACCATCTCGAAGTGTACTTGCAATTTTGCAGAATAGAACTGAAAAAGACAATATTTCCTTATCGTATTTTTGTAGGTATCGAAGTAAGGTACAGGTTAACTGGTAAACAATAGGAAAACCAATAGCTCTATTAAATATTCTCTTATAAGAAATTAAGGATTTTGGGTAATTGTTCTCAGGGATGATTATATAAGACGTCAGCTTTCAATTAAATAATTATAATATTGATTAAATATGCAAATAGCAGATTACATCTTGTCCAGCTGATAAGCCAACACTGAGTTCTGCCAATAAACAACGATTATTTCAGTATGTCTGGTGTAAACCATTAGGCTATTCTTTCACTTGATGCCTTCTTTATTGACCTTCTTTGATAATTCTGTTGATTTTTTTTTAAGCCTTAAAAGCCAGTACATTAGATCTAACTTAGTGGAAAACCAACGAGGTACCAAAAAGCGAGTCGCGTCGAGCTGGTACCATACAGTGGAAAAGCGCCTTTATTAGACAACAAGAGAACAAGGCTACTATATCCAAGTACTACCGCTTTGATCGACAATCTCCCGTGCGCTGTGGTGTCTTCCGACATTCCAAATTGGTACAAACTGTACAAAATATTTCTCTTGCTCTGGTTGGGAGTATTTTTGAACCCACGTAACACCCTTGGCTCTAGGACATGCAAGATGCCAGTCGGATCACGATGTCAGTTTTAAGCTAAACAGCGAAACTCAAACTCTTCACATCGAAAAAAAAATGCTTACGCACTCTAGGAAAACAGGTAACGCGAGGCACCTGTGCAAGATAACCCGTTCCTTTATACGCTTAATGTGAAAGTGGTTTTGCAGGAAAGTCAAATTTCATCCCTACAAGAGGTTCATACCTTCTGTTAGTACATTCCTACAAAACGATACTTACTTGTTACTTGTTTCTAATATTTAATGTTGTAAGGTAAGGAATTTATGCCTTTAGTACACACCCCCGAAGTGATGTCAGGCCGTGGGGCAGGACTCATCACGCATGCGTTAGGTACTTATTCTAAGCAAAGAATAGCCAAGATACAGCTTGTCACCCGCTACGTATTCTCGCAGATCTGGCAGACTTGAGGAGACCAGAGACCTAAGATTACTAACTCACAGTTGCCGGTAACGCCTCGCAGTTCACTGCAGCTTCGATCATCACTCTAAGAGATCCGGAAAATAAGTTAATTGGTAAATAATATAACGTTAGGGAAGAGCTGTAGGGAGACGCAAAAGGGGTTTGTTTTAGTTGAGATCCATGCCGACATCTCAAGGATGAGATTTCCAGAGAGAAAACGACACGCGACAGCTGATGGCGTTGAGCCGGAGACGCCACTCTCGTTTAGAAACCCATTTGTTCACGAGTTAAGGTTCTCCGTGGTGCAGAAAGTCAAGGTGAGTAAATTCGAAAGAGCTCGGTTGAGCGCACCTGGAGGGCTCTGTTTCTCTCTCTCTCTCTCTCTCTCTCTCGTCTCTCTTAGTATAGGCTACTTAACTGTTTGAACGGAGTGAGTTGCTTCCATTCCGCGGAGAACGACGATACCAAGTAATCATGAGTAACCGCAAAGTTTTTACAGTGTTAAATGCAAATACATAATGGGTATTTGGATTCTGCTCTGTTTACAACGCGTCTGTTTTTCAGCAACAACGTGTCAGTTGAGGTCCTCGTAAAAAGCACATTTCAAGAGCGGAACACTATGTTTAGAAACGTTTTGGTAATTGAAACTGTATTTGGCTTTCCATCTCATTCTGTTACATTGTTTCAGTCAACTTCTGGAAATACTGCGTGTGGGATAGTTAAGTAATACTGATAAACACGTGCTTCAGAATTGCTTTAGAAAACATTATATTAATTACCTGTCAGCATACCAAAGTTAGATGTCAGTCGGTGATATCTGTAATGTGATTGACTGGTAAAGAGGCGTTGCCCTTGATTTGCAAACTACTGTAGACTTTTAATGCCGGATGAATGCCGGATGGGAGAAATCGAGGCAAGCTTCTGCCTTAGCCATTTATTGTTTAGTCACCTGTCAGCAAAATTACATAATGTATGAGGGCTATGATATAATGGCCATTTATACTACACTAGTCTGCATTTGTTCGTGGATGTACAAAACAAGTGACAAAACAGAATGTTCATTTTAACTTGAGACATATGAGCGGAGAGTATGTCTCCATCTCTTTAGTGGGACATCTTTCGCGTTCTTAAAGTATAAGTCGTAGATTTTCAGTTCAGTGAAACAGTTTGCCATGATGGCTTTCCTTCTTCAAAAGTAATCACAGTTCCTTCCTCAGGATGCAGTTTCTCCTAGAAGTACAAGTTCGCCTGCCACGTGTGTATGTGTGTGTGCGTGAGTGAAAGAGTTATCGGAGCTATGATCATGGCTTGTATGAGGGGAGGTGTGGTCTCTCTCTCTCTCTCTCTCTCTCTCTTTCAGCCATTCAGTGTTATGACCCCCCCCCCCCCCTTTACATTGACTTTGTTTATAGGGAAGGTAATTGTCATCAGGCGCAAATTACATCACAGAGAATAATGAGCGAAAACAGTCTTGCGATATTTTTATTTTCTGTTTTTGCAAAAGGAACCAAATGGATAATGGAAACAAGAGTTAAAACTCCAAGTGGAACACAATACATATTGTGTGACTGAATAGCGACAGCTAACATCTCAAACTTAATTAGTACACAGAGAGAGGTTTAAACTTGTTCATTATTGTGCCAATTTCTTCTTTCCTGTCCTAGAGAAATCAAGTGTATGGATGAAGGCAGATGGGCAAGCCTAAATAAATTGATGGCCAATTTTATTTTGGTCGTGACTGCTTCTTGTGATAGTGCTTGGTGTAGTGTGGTGACATGTTTCTCTTATTCTACTCTTTCCACATCTGTCTGCTCGCCCATTCATTTAACTTGGGTCCTTATAAAACAGCAGTTACAGGCAACTGGGCACTTTTTCCTGGCACCTTTTAACAGACTTGTGTAAGCACATTCCTCTTCTGACGTGTTCTCCAAAAGCTGTCCATCCGAAAGTGAATTATAATTAGTGTTGTATTCACAGAACTCATCAGACTTTCTCATGTGTTTTTTTTTTTTTTGTTTATTTTTTTTGCATTCCTTAACTGACTCTTATCAGATTGAGATGATTCCCATGTTACTCCTAGTGGTTATGTTGTTCTTCATCTGTAAAGAATTTGCTTATAGATTCAAACATCATTGCCTTCGTCTCATCCACCCTTTTGGATTTCCTGTTGTGCTATGTTGGAGGAAGCAGGATTTGAAACCGATAGTTGCAAGTCAAGCAGGAAATAAACCAAAGACAATGAGCTGATAATGGTATCCATTCTTATTCTCGACTTCCAGGCTGGAGACCACATTTGTGTTTTTCGCTGAAGAAAGCGGATTTATGCTTTTCTAGCCCCTTTTTGTGCAAGGAAAATCTGCATTCTGGATTTGTATTGTTAACAAATCCACAAAAACATTGTCCATTGGATCTCAGATCCACACCCCCTCCCGCTAATAGCCTCGGAGGATTTCCTAACTAGCCCTGACAAACAGCCTGTCTCCCATTTCCATTGGTCATAAAGAGGAACCTTATGGTTAGGATGTGTTTTATTGATCCCTGGCTTTCAAGACTGTGGTTTCCACTTCTTGTGCTGAATTCTGTTGCTTTCGACGCGGTCCCGGGTTTACTCGCTGTGTTAACACTTGTTGGATGATTTACTCGAGTAAAAGGCTGACTATTAGAAACTTAGCTTGCTTTATTTGTTTGTTTGTTTGTTTGTTTGTTTGTTTATGTCTTCTCTTACATCAGTGTGATTTACTGAGAGGTCTAAATATGCGAGAGATATTGACTTCTTTTTCGCTCTCCAGCGGCTGGCGGCATAAGATGGATGAAGGTGTGGAAAGTGGTCTTGAACCCTTGGGAAATTCCTCTTATATCCTGACTTGTCAGAGGTTCCATCAGGGAAGGCTCAGGGTACATTTAGCTAACTAACAGTTAGCTGCATAATAACATTTTAATTGATATGGTTGCCAATAATTACATTATATTGCCCCATTGTACAGTGATCTCATGATGGTGTTGGTTTATGGACTTCCACAGATCCTCCATACTGATGTGTATGTCTAGAGAGATCGATGACTTTAGGCTGTATTTTGTTGTGGAGCTTTGCAGCACGGAGGGGCTTCAGCCAATTGGCATTAATGTAGTTAGAGCTCCTGAGACAATGTTGTCAGAGCTTCTGTGTTAGAAATGGTACCAGTCGGCATTCTTCTGCTCAACTTGTCAGAATTAGCAGAGACAAATGTTAGACGTTCTTTGGTCAAGGAAAGAATCAAACATGATTTGGACCCAGGACATTATGCATTAATTATTCAGGGTGTTGCATGATGAAATTTCACAATTTCACAAACTCGTGAAGTATGAAAATCTAATCTCGAACCCTTTGCTTCCAAGGAATCTTTCAATCTGTCGAGGCTGATTTTCACCTTTTAACTTGTTTATATCCAAAGCATTGGCTGAATCAGGCTTGGCCAGTTATTTTGTTTTGTTAACCTCTGAGAATCACTGACCTTTTCTAAATGGGCCTCCTTTAAAATGAGGCAGAAACAGTCTTCAAGCCAGAATGAATCTCATATCACGTCCGTGATAAATAGGCTTAACGACATTCTGTTCTCTGATTAGAGATGAGCATGCTTGATGGGGATGATGATGATGATTCAAGATACATTTTGTGCTGTAAAGACCAGGAGTCTGCATTCATTGCATTGATTTGCATTCGTTAGACTGAACTGAGAAAATGTGCTTTGTTTTGTATTCACAGACCAGCACTGATCGTATACATTCACTGAAACATGTTCCCTCCTCCACATTTTGCCCATTAGTACCGCAGAATAATAATTATATAGCTTTTTATCTGTGGACACAGTGTCCATTTTCATTTCATTCACACTGCAGACTAGATTTGTAGAAATTGCTGTTTTCATGTGAGACAGAATGAGAATATGAGATTTAGAGGCACACTTAAGTTCTTTTTTTTTCTTTTTTTTTCATTTGATGAAGTTGAGCTATTTGCTTTTTCTTCAGTTGCTCATTAGAGTAAAGGTAAAAACATGCGAAGATTCATTGTAATTTTTTTTTCCCCACGCAGGACACAAACCCCTCTGGAGCTTTCAGAGAGAGCCCTGCATCAGCATGTTATAATGGATCCCAGTCAGATTTCTTTTTTTTTGTGTGTGTGTGTGTGTGTGTGTGTTTCTCCTTACAGGGACCTGCGTGTGTATGAGTTCTGTTCTCTGAGTAATGCACTCAGCTTGCCTGTGGAACGGTTCAGTCTGCCTGCTCTCACACGTTTTTGCTAAAAGCTTTGAACCATGTGAGGCAGGGTGGAGCAGAGTTGCACTCTCGTGCTGGATTTGAATCAGGTGATTTAAAAAAAAAAAAACAGCTAGAGAAAGAGATTTTGAGAGGATTCCTCCTGTGTGTACTTCAGCCTGGGGGGCAGATGGGCCATAGGCTGGGGAGGGGGATCTGTGGTGCCTCACAGACTGGTAGAGAGGGTGTGATTCTTAAAACCCTTCCCAAAGTGTGGCTCTGGCCTCAGTTTCAGCCAGCTCTTTGGATAGCATCAGTGTTGCCCAAATTTGCAAGAATGGAGATGAATGTTACTTTAGAAGACTTGCAAAATGGTTATTAGTATATGGCTACGCTTACTATCTAATATTGTGTCGCTCTCCGTCTTTTCTGTCAAATTATCGATCTTTTTTTTTTTTTTTTTTTTCTCCCGGGCTCTACTCTCATTGTTATCTCCTCCCTACCCCTGTCCCTCACAGGGGAGCAATAGCCCCTGCTCTCAGATCAATTTAATCATCCTGTTGGAGGAGGGCGCAGGTGTTAACAGCTGCTCCAGATAAATAAATAAACAGTAAACAGCTTGCTTGGCCCCTCCCTCCCCCCCTCCCCCCCCCCAGGCAGCGCTTTGACTAATGGACTCATCATACAAGCATAAAAAAAAACCCAATCCAGCATTAACAGCCACTCTTCCAGAGATGCCCCCTTTTATGGGTGTCAGAGGCTCCGCTCACGCCGAGATGCATTTGTTTTCATTATTGGGCAGTGTACATCAGTGACTGCTCGTAAAGTGACTTCCCGTTTTACCGAGGGGGGGCTGAAGTACAGCATCATCTACTGACAAATTTCGATTATGTGTTTGAAGTTTGAGGTGTGCGCGTTTTGGTGGGGTCGCCCAATCAACCGACTGATCCCGTTGGGCAATCCAGAAATTAAGTTCATCACAGTATCATCTGATTGGTTAGTTTGTTACCACACGAATATGTTCTCAGGAACACCAGCATCTGGTGGATTCTGGGAAACTTAAGCAAGGACTCTGTTCATATGTGGGTCACAGGACATATTTCTGAGAATTTGGAAACACATGCTCCAGCCCTGTTAAAAATTCAGCAGTTGCTATCAGTGTGTGTGTGTGTGTGAGAGAGAGAGAGAGTGAGAGAGAATGTGAATGCTCTTGAGTTCTTTTGTTTCCTGTGATGAGGTTTCAGTGACGTGTAGATGACTTGCTGACTGATGCTTTTGACATGGTACTCCTGTCTTATTTTTAAATTTCATCACACCCTCTCTGCTCGAACAAATCACTCATACATTTTTCACAGCCGGCAGACTAACTCAAACTCTCTATTAATAATGCAGTATTTCCCCCATAAGATGGATGTGTTTATGGATGTTGCGAAGTACAAACATGAGTGAAATTTAGATTTTTATGTTTTTAGTTTGCAGATGTAATTCATTTTTTGTGAAAATAAATGGGAATACTCAGGGAAAAGCAGATAGCAAAAGGAGAATGAGTAGAAACGCTTTATTTTGATAAGACGCAAAATTATGGAGAATAATGTATCTCTGTGTAATCTTTATGTCTTGCTTTTCTGACCAGTAAACCAGTCATATGTCCGTCACCTTGTCCACAGTGTCAAACGGGCATAGGTCAACAGTTAAATTCGGATTCTCTCTGATCTCAAGGGAGAAGCCAATGCAAAGCCTGACCTTTCATGTCACAGGTTTTATTGCATCACACTCTACAATTAAATGATGAGTTTCGATTCAGCCAGGGAATTTAAAAAAAAAAAAAAAAAACCTTCATTGCTTCAGCTCAAGCTGGGGCCTCACTTTCTGGTGAAATTCTGGTGAATGTATTGGATACAGCAGATGGGACTGTGGAACTTGCCTTGGCAATGAATTTGAACTGAGCCCTTGTCTTTGGAGAATGCAGGTATATTATATTTGTGTGACTGCTTTGGAATCTGTTTTAAAGTTCCCCTCAGGTTCCCCTCTGCATAGTTTTGAACACAACATGCTCTTTATGATCAGAGAGCGGTTGCGTATGACACAGCTGTTAGTCACTTGACCTCCTGTAAGAGAAAACAGGAATGACAGACCGAGTCCTTGACATGTGGTTCACCCTCTGGCCGTTCATTAACACAGCAGGGTGCGTGAGGTAATGTCGTTTAGAGCCGAAGACCTTCATCTTACCGTTCAACTGCTCTCATTTATTTATTAGAAAGTCTCTTCCTCTGTATCTGCCTCTGTCTCTGCCTCTCTCTCTCTCTCTCTCTCTCTCTCTCTCTTCCCCATTCCCTGTTTCTCTCTGTCTTTCTCTCTGTCTGTCTCGGTCACTTTCTCTCTCTTCCCTTTTGTCTGTTTCCCTCACTCACACTCTCTATCTTTCTTACTCTCTCTCTCTGACACTCATGCTCTGTCTATGTCTGTCTTTCTCTCAGTCGCCCTCTATTTTTCCCACCTTATTTTTGTCTACTGCTTTTCTCTGTGCCTCCCTGTAATGCTCTTCACTTAGCATGTCTATAGGGGAATGCATGTGATCACGCTGCGCTTAGAGTGACCGGGTCAGCGTGTACTGACAGGAATGACTCTACGTAGAGATGAAATTCTGGAACAGGAACAGATTATTGAATTCATTTTGAACGTTCGCTTGATGAACTGAGAAAAACTGATCGATGAAAAACTGATTTAAGTTCCGCTAATGCTTCTCTGTGCTGAAGAGCTGGTGGGTAAACTCTATTAAAGCAGATGATTTCATGAAGTTTTTGGTTGGTGACTTATTGGGTGTGTTTTATTCCTGTAGGCACAATATGAGCCATATTTGTCAGCATTATGCAAATAGTTAAAACGGCATGGAAAACAAGACCCACGCACTTCTCTGTTCTCTGTTCATCTTAAACAGTGGTTAACGTTTAGCCGTTAAAAGCTTGGTTTACAGAGAGAGCTCTGAGGACCTTTGAGGAGATGTCACCTACCAAAGGGGGTGTGTGTGTGTTTGTGTGTGTGTGTGAGAGAAGCTCGACTGCATTCATCCATTCTATCATTCAGCTGTGGCCAGATGTAATCTAAATGCTAATGCTGTTAGCCACATCTGCTAGGTACAAGTCTGGGCCTGCTTCTCACCCACAGCACAGGACAGGATACAGAAGTAAAAAACAGCCTGAGAACATATTTTATCCAGTCCATCCTTCTCTCTCTCTCTCTCTCTCTCTCCCTCTCTCCCTATCTACCCCCCCCCCCCCCTCCTTTAACAAATCACATCCACGGTGGATAGAGTGTTCTTAACTCTCATTACTACACCAGTTAGTTGTTGTGGCGTGTGACGTCAGATGGAGGAAAAGAGAGCTGTCTGTCTGTATATCTACATTAATAACAGTTGCTCACTTTTACTCTCTCTGACCTCTGCTTTTCCAAGACTGTAATGTGTCCTTTAAATTCCACAGGAAATGACTCAAAAAGAACACTATAATTAAGGCTGTGTAAGAAGGACAGCGTTACAATCTCTCTCTCTCTCTCTCTCTCTCTCACACACACACATTCTCTTTTTCCATTTTTCTGCCCCCCCCCCCCCCCCCCCCCCCCCCCCCCCTCTCTCTCTCTAGATTGCAGCGATGACGCTAACACTCTTCCCAGTGCGTCTGTTCTTTGCTGCCTTTATGATGTTGCTAGCCTGGCCGTTCGCCTTCCTGGCCACTGTGGGCCGATCTGATGACACAGTAGAGCCTCTTAACTGGTGGAGGTGGTGAGTGTCAAACACACACACTCTCTCACACACACACACACACACACACACACACACACACACACACACACACACACACACAGTGTTTTAGTGGGCTCGCACAAACGTTCAAAAAATGTTACGCCTGTCATAACAGTGAGGTCATCTCCGCTACCACGTAAACACATATTAACACAAGCACTGGCAGATAAATGCACCCCACAAAGATCTACATTCTTTTGTACACTGTAAGTCACTTACAATGGTATTTTTTAAGAAAAAAAATGCGTACCTTTTATATACAGACATTATTTCACATACCAACATTATTTACACCCAAAAATGACCAGTATTTGGTGCATTGCAAAAACATTTGCCGGTCACTGATCATATGCCTGGATTCTGGTTATTTTTGCATTGAGTGAAAGACTTGGCTCAATCAGGCCCCTAGTGTATTTGAGTGAAAATATTCACATGTTTGTTTTCTACATCAGTAGATATTTATTCTAAATATATGTAGTGGAAGCGTAAGCTGTTTGGGAGTGATCTATAAAAAGGAGCTGTGTCATTTTGAGGTGCAGCTCACACACACACCCACACGGAGTAACATCATACAGTTTGTGTGAATCACCTCCACAACCCCCTTTTGTTCTGTCTTTTACATGCTTCTTCTCTTCCTCCGTCACCTGACTCCCTCCAGCTCTGCTTTTTACAACCTCAACTCTGTGTATGTGTGTGTATGTGTGTGCATGTGCGTGTGTGTGTGTATATGTGTGTGTGTGTGTGTGTGTATGTGCATGTGTATGTACGCGTGCATGTGTGCGTGTGTATATATGTGTGTGTGTGTGTGTGTGTGTGTGTGTGTGTGTGTGTGTGCACCTGATCAGCGAACTGATCTGTACATTTTGACACTCGCACTCTTTCTTTGAAATCCATGCATTCCACCCGGTCAATGAAATATTATGTTGTATGTCACTTTAAATGTATGTGTCAAAGCAAGATGTTGCAAATACTTGTAAATGTAGGTGTGCATGTTTATTTTGTGTCTATATTATATTTTATATATATTTATATCACCCTCAAACTAGACTGCTGCAGCTCTGTTCTGTTCTAAAGCTGATATGACCGTTCTCTTGATGTGTCCATGAGTATACCTACTAGTGTGTACGATTATGTGTACACATGCAAACAGATGTTAAGCCTGCTACTTTCAGATATTATCCGGATGGTAGTTATATTTCAGCAAACGACATTAAATACAAAATAACACCAAACACACCATATGGTACTCGAAGTCATATTGAGTGAATCTAAAGCTAATTTAATCTGATGTGCAGTAGCCAGTGAGCACTCCAGTACCTGTAATGTATATATTTTCTGTATACTCAGGTCAAATACATACTGTGTTATGAGTTTCTTCATCCTTTCCTCCTCGCAGGTTGGTGGACTTGGTACTGAAAGCCATCATGAGAGCCATGTGGTTTTCTGGAGGCTTCCACTGGATCCGGGTGAAGGGGCAGCCGGCACTGCCCAGTGAGGCACCCATCCTCACCTTGGCACCCCACTCCTCCTACTTTGATGCCATCCCAGTTACCATGACAATGGCCTCCATCGTTATGAAAGCAGAGAGCAAGGACATCCCAGTCTGGGGCAGTGAGTCTAATGCTTTATTTATTCATTTGTTTGTCTCTTTCTTTATTTTTTACAGTCTCTTCATATGAGCTGCATGTGTTTTATGCTGATAAAGACCCAAAACCTGCCAGGACTTTGTGCGATGATTAATCCAACAACATGGGGAGTTAGGCCTGCCTGTTGAGGCTTGCCATCACTTATCTCATGTCTCCCAAATAGAATGTGTGTGTGTGTGTGTGTGTGTGTGTGTGTGTGTTGGAGATATACTCAGAGGACGGTTGTAGTTGTCATGTAGTTAATTGCTGGTTTGTGCTTACAGATTACATAGATCTCCACAGAGCTTGATGAACCTAACGTGTCAGTCATACTGAGATGGCGTGCTGTGCACACAGCATGCATAATTGTTCTATAGATAAAGACATAGTGTAGATGAACACACTGATTTGGTTTGGAAAACTGAACTTGCCTTAACGCTGAAGTGCAAACAAATACGCTATGAACATGTGCATCCTAAACCATGATGGTTCTTGTTGTTTCTCTGTCTTGCTTAACCTATGCCTCTAGCAAAGGGGGTAATCTTGCTTTCCTAGAGTTGTGAGCACATGTTGAGTTCATGAGTTCATCAGTATATATTTCTTTATTTTGTCTGATATTTGTGTTTCATGTAAAAGTAAAATGAGTTGAAATACACCACATCATTCACTAACAGACTCTAAAGTATGTATTTCCTCAGATTGGGCCCTCTTTTTCTTTTTTTTCTTTTTTTTTTTAGGCCTCCACCCCTCTCGGTTTTGCTGTCTCCTCACATCTTTCTCCCTCTCCTTCTCCCAGCACCTCCCTTCTGTTGTTGGATCATGCACCAGACTTTTTTTAATCATGGTTTGAGTCGGTTTATTCTTGCCAGGTTGTTGTTTGGAGGGAAAGAAACCATGGGAAAAAAAATTCACAGACTTTGCTGCTGAAAGGAAAAGAAGAATAAATGTAGTGTCTTGGAGACTAAAAAGAGATTTGAAATGTCAAATGGGAGTCAGGTGTTGGCACACAAACCTGTTGTCTTTGCTCTGATTTTTTTTTTTTTAAACATGCCATTTATGGGAATATGTGTGATTTTAGTCTTTACGCATGAGGTTTTCAGAATTTATGCGCTGTATCTTCCGGGAGGAGAGAAGAAATCTAAGGGCAGTAGAATTTGAGTGTTACCATTGATTCTCTCTCTCTCTCACTCTTTCATCCCTTAGCTCTAATTAAGTTTATTCGTCCGGTGTTTGTGTCCCGTTCGGATCAGGACTCTCGCAGGAAGACTGTGGAGGAGATTAAACGGAGAGCTCAGTCTGCAGGAGAATGGCCTCAGGTAGTCTTTAACTCACACAGAATGGCCTCAGGTAGTCTTTAACTCACACGGAATGGCCTCAGGTAGTCTTTAACTCACACGCAATGGCCTCAGGTAGTCTTTGACTCACACGGAATGGCCTCGGGTAGTCTTTAACTCACACGCAATGGCCTCGGGTAGTCTCTAACTCACACGGAATGGCCTCGGGTAGTCTCCAACTCACACGGAATGGCCTCGGGTAGTATCCAACTCACACGGAATGGCCTCGGGTAGTCTCTAACTCACACGGAATGGCCTCGGGTAGTCTCTAACTCACACGGAATGGCCTCGGGTAGTCTCTAACTCACACGGAATGGCCTCGGGTAGTCTCTAACTCACACGGAATGGCCTCGGGTAGTCTCTAACTCACACGGAATGGCCTCGGGTAGTCTCTAACTCACACGGAATGGCCTCGGGTAGTCTCTAACTCACACGGAATGGCCTCGGGTAGTCTCTAACTCACACGGAATGGCCTCGGGTGGTCTCTAACTCGCATGGAATGGCCTCGGGTAGTCTCTAACTCACACGGAATGGCCTCGGGTAGTCTTTAACTCACACAGCCGACCACAGTCAATACTGCAGAACACCACCGCATGCTTCTCATCATTCACTTAATGAAATCTGCCCAACCTTACATAATCAGTACCTTGTATCTCTCAGTCTGGAATTCACACATGCGTATTTCAGTGATTTCAGGTTCGTTTGAAAATTGTGTGCAAAATTTAGCATTTAATCAACTTATTTGAAGGCTTATCATGTTTACATGGCTCTGATGGGTCTGAGTGTGTCACTGTGTTAAACATTCTCATTAATATGAGACAAAAGTGACTTTACTTTGCTTGCCTGTCATGTTTCCTCAGTGTCAGTCAGAGACTGCAGTACTAATGCCCTGACTGCTGTGTTGCTTTCAGATAATGATATTCCCAGAGGGGACATGCACCAATAGATCCTGTCTTATCGCATTTAAGCCTGGTATGTATCCAGTCCCACTCTCACTCATTCAATTTCTCTCTGTCTCTCTCGCTCGCTCTCTCTCTCGCTCTCGCTGTCATTCAGTTTCTCTCTCTGTCACTTTTGCTCTCACTGTCGTTCAGTTTCTTTCTCTCTCTCTCTCTCTCGCTCTTTAAGACTGAAAATCTTCAATTAAACTAAAGCTTGAGCTGTAATATTTACCTGTTGAGGTTGGTTGATTTTTACAGTTTTTTTGTGTGTGAATGTATGCGCGCATACGCTGTTCTTTTTGTACTGCCTCTAATCTGTGGATCGCTATGGGTCACGGAACAGAGAGATTCTGTGGTTGTGATTGGCTCTCAGTGTAACTTCCCCTTCCTGTTTCTAAAGTCCTGTTTGAAATGGTATTCTCAGTTAATCCACACCCCTCCATCACTTATTATGTTGGCTCCATTCGTCTAATCCCTGTCCCTCCCCACCCCTGTCTGTCGTTTATTTTGACCCGTCTGCTGGTCTTGTTCTCTTTTCAGCGCACTTTGGTTCTGGTGCTTTCACTGGGCCAGAAAACACAGCCCATGACCTAATAGGGATCTCACATGACAAGAGTTTTGTTTGCCCAGCTTACAGACATTGAAGACCTGTTTTTATGTACTTGTTTTTGTCAGACTGAAAGTAGTACTTAACAGCATAAAAATAATGTGTTTTCTGTTTGACTCTGTGTGTGTGTGTATATCTCAGTGTCTTTTATATTCAGTTTTCATGTTCATTTCATGTTCTTGCTAACTGGCTAATCCGTTTTTTCTTCTTTAACTCTTAACTATTTACCGATTTAACAAGTACAATAAGAGGTTCAAAAGTGGTTTCATGTGTAGTTATGACTTTCAGTCCTGCAGCCAGTGGTTACACTTGGATGATCCCCTCTCATCCATGTGATTGGTTACCTTCCCCTTTTTGTTTTACATATAGACAATACAAACTCCTGATTGGTCAAGCCAAGGCTCCTGTGTGTTACACCCTGCATATCCCAAGGTTAGAATCTGGAGCGAGAATGCAAATGAAGAGATGAATGCATAATTGAATGGTTATGGAGACCTTCATGTTGTTTTTCAGATGCACAGGATAGCAGATAGTCTGAGTCTAAGATAAATTTGCTCGTATAAAAAGTTCACTGAGTAGCATGGAGGTCAGGGGAGTGTGAGTGGGGCAGCAGAGGGGGCTTGGAATCGTGGCCATTAGCAGGAGGTAATTTACCCCTGAATTAAAGCTTTGTCCTTTTGTTGAAGGTCAGCGTGTAAATGGCTTTATACATATCAGACGGGGTGATGAAGGCATGTTGGCAGACATCCATTTGGGCTGGATAATATAACAGAAACATCCAATTAAAAACTGGCTCAAATTTGAAGAAACAGTGGGACAGTGGGTACTGAAAAAAATGTCTCTGAAGCGATATGAGATATCTAACAGAGTGGGGGGAAAAAAATTGCAGATAGTTTATGCTCTAGGTTCTGCAGTTGCCAGACTGCAAACTTATTTAGCATGGCAAGGGGAGTCAAAAATCATTACAGTTTATGCTAAAAAGAAAAAAAAAGAAAAGAAAAGAAAAACACACTGGAGCAGAGGAATAGAGGTATCAAGTCTTAACCCACAGACAAGAATAGATGGATACTTAATAGGCTAGCTGGGGAAAAAAAAAAAGAGAGAAAACAATAGCTTCAGGAAAGAAAACACAATTGAATGTATGTCTGTGATCTGGACACAATAAAATTATGTTGCTGTGAGCCTCATAAAACTGGTGTTTATGGAAAAGCTGCAATTCAGAAACCACTTGTAGCAACGGCCACTGAGCTAAAATATGCAACTCGATGTCATGAACGCAAAACCTTAACCCTGAAGCAGTGAGGAAAATGTGATACAGTTTGAGGAATCTTCTTCTTTTTCCTACATGAGGGCAGATTCGTGTTTGGAGAGAGCAAATGCCTCTGACTGACAAACAATACGTCAAACCTGCTTTCAAACATGATGGGGAACACGCTGTTCCCAAATTCCTGTACAGTAATGCCCCCAAGTTAACTTTGCCAAAAAAGATTCAAAAGTGGCTTCATGGACAGTAGAATGAAGTTCAATTTCTACCTCAGCATCCCCCAATCCTGAGACCTAGATAGAACAGGAGCTCTATGGGAATTTCTGAAGCATAATAGATTTCAGTCACACTCATCCTTCAAAGAACTGAGTCTTTTCCCTCTTAAAGTATGATCTAGTATCTCACCAGGCCCAGTTTAGAGCCTGTATAATGCCATTTTGAGGAAGATCTCTGAAGCCTGAGGTAGGCTTAACTTTTCAGAAGTTAATAGGTGGTCCTATGTTATTTTGGTGGGTCTGTTATTTATTTATTTTATCACCCCCTGTAGGCTGGAGATTGTGGCAGACACATGATTGAATCCATGTGTGCATTGTCTTGTTAAAGGAGAAAGTTCCACATCTCTTTTTCCACTAGAGTGATGCTGTTCCTCTGCCTTTATTTGCTTTGGCATGCATGCATGTGTGTTCTCAGGCATAACCTTCATCTACACCCACATATGTGGAAACCTGTTTGTGTGTATACTCAAATAGGCACCCACCCACATGTGCACATATAGAAAAGTACACACCCTTAGACACTTAATACACGTGCATACACACACACACACACACACACACACACACACACACACACTCAAATACATACATACACATGAACACATACACACAGGCGCCCACACACACACACACACACGCACACACATAGAGAGAGTCATATTACTGTGGAGTGGAATAGCGCAGACTGGCTAATGTTTCTGGGCCACTCCCATGGTCACCATACAGGTAAATGAGGTCAGAAGATGGCAGACTCTTTCAGCCAGTCAGACAATGCAACCAGTACGGTAACTGTATGCACCTGTTCAGCACTGGGAACCTATTCAGCACACTAGGCAAAGCAGACACTGAGAGTTAAATACAGAGGTGCATTATAACTCTCAGGTAAACATCAAACTGAAGCAGGCTTGTCGCCTTTTCAACCATAGACTCTGGGGTTGATCTTGACCTCCCTCTCCCTCTCTCTCTCTCTCTCTCTCTCTCTCTCTCTCTCTCTCTCTCCTACCACCTTGACAGGTGCATTCATTCCTGCGGTTCCAGTTCAGCCTGTGGTTATTCGCTATCCTAATGAACTGGTGAGAACTACATGCCCCATCTCCCTCCAACACGATCATAATGGTACAAGCTATAATAAACAGTGTCGGAGCCAATAAACTCATGTCCCTTTTCACTGTACCATCAGCCTGGTGATCATATTCTCTTTAGTGCTGATATATTCACTCATACTGCAAAGGATGATTGTGTGTTCTCCCTACTGGGTGGGAACTGTACCTCATTCACCATCCTTTTGGACTCATTTAGGTTCACACATACTAGCACAAAAAGTTCACCATTGATCTCTCTCTGTCTCTCCCTCTCCATCATTATCTCTGTGTTTCTATTCTCTCGCTGGCACGCGCGCACACACCCATCTAGTCATTAATAATGGAATCCCGATGATCAGATTTCATTTTGAGTCCTTAGAAAACTTGGCATTTGAAGATGTTCCTTTTCGTTCTGTAACACGTTGATACATGCGAGACATTTGAAAATTCCACAATGCTGTAAATACGATTTTTATTATTATGGCATCAGCAATGATATCTGTGAGAAAAAGGCGAGGAGACCACAAAGCCCAAGAGAAATGCTTCCAGGGTGATACTGTTTTCACTTCCTCTTTACATGTGCTAGCTGTGTCTCCTCTCTTCCAGGACACCATCTCTTGGACCTGGCAGGGACCTGGAGCGTACGTTCATTGTCTGTCTATGATCAGTTTTTATGATCAGATAAAAGAGTTTATTCGATCAGGTCTCAATGTCGTAGCACAAAGACTCTTTTCTTGTGTCACTTTTTTAAAAAAATGAAATGATGCGTGTTTCTCTTTCAGTTTTAAAATACTGTGGCTAACATTGTGTCAGCTGAACAACACTATAGAGATAGAGGTGAGAACTTTTTGTATGACGTCTTTTGGTCACCTGAGAATCCGTTGCCGTTTTATTTCTGTCTATCAGAACACTAACATATTCATCACACCACACCGTGCCCCTGTACCATGATGCACTTAACACAACTGTTCCACATTCAGATATACCAACAACACATGTTGTCACCATTCACTCAAGAGAATTTGTCATTTAAAGAAAACTGTCAGCCAAAACAAGGTCTACCATTAAAGTGTGTTCAATCCCCAAAGTGGATTATGTAGGATTATATCACTGATCCACTCACTAATACCACCGAATAAAACTGCACTGACTCCTGTGAGATATGTAGGGAGTAAAATGGTCTTTGTGTCTGGTCAGTATCTCCCTACATACACTCCCTCAGAGGAGGAGAAGAGAGACCCGGCTCTGTTCGCCAGCAATGTCCGATGCCTGATGGCCAGGTGAGTGAGAGCAGTCTCCTGTCGTCTTTTCTGGAGATCCCAGATCCAACCCATTCGTCACAAATATAGCATATGTCTGTGTCTCTCTCTCTTCAGCATGTGCGTCATTCTTAACTTTCAGTGAACTCACTTTGACAGACACTTTGTAAATCTCATATAGATCTCTCTCTTTCTCCCCCTCTCTCTCTTTCCCTCTTTTTCTCTCTCTCTCTCTCTCACTCTCACTCCTCCAGAGCCCTGAATTTGCCCATCATAGACTACTCCTTTGAAGACTGCCAGCTTGCCATGGCCAAAGGCCCTTTGCGACCTCCTGGCAACACTTGTTTGCTGGAGTTTTCCAGGCTGGTGCGCAAACTGGGGTGAGTATGACTTGGGTGTCAAGGCTGAGCGGACTGGTTTCAGTCGCTGGTTTCGCAGACACTTATAAGGGAGCGGATTAGAAGTCCGCGGCTCTCCCGGTGGCCGGAGGGACAGATTTTCGTGGGTAAAACTGACATGCACGGTCAGTGGAGCTTTTCAGAAGAGTCTGGATTGAGAGGCCTTCCTGGTTGGGGTGGGGCTGAATGGTGAATACAGGGTCTGTGAAAAATTCTAGGCCAAGAGAGGACAGTTTGGCGTAGACAGGCTCATAGTTTGTGTTGGCAGTTGAATGAGTGAGTCAGCCGCAGCGCACCGAAGCTCTCCGTTGTATCGTTGGTTCATAGCTCCTCTGTAGCAGAGTTAGGCTATCCAAACAATCACAATATTCAGTACTTTAGCATAAGCCTTTGCTATCATTTGTGCTGAGTCATGGAAAATCAGAGACTGTCCTGTGAGGCAGTGTCCAGACCTCTTTATTAACTACAGTTATCTCATAAAGATGGAGGAAGAAGGACATGTATCTAGTCTGGTCTGCCCAAAGATTTATTTCAGATGGCAGAGCTCCCAGGGTCCCATATCTGCTTGTGTTACTGGGATCTTTGCTTGGAGCGCCCTCTGGTGACAAAGCATAGGAAATACAACCAAAGCAAGGCTCTGTAATTTCGAAGTCATGGATATTGTTTTCTCCAAATAATCAGTTACATTATATTTCTTTTTTAATATGTTTTGTACTTACTTTAACATATTTAAGTGCTTAAATATTAAAACTAAGTAACTTATGATTTGTTTTGTCCACAGTTTCAGTTGAATTGACTGAGGTATTTAAGAGTTCAACCTTTAAAGCTCCTTTACCATTACAGTTAAATAGGAACAGTTTCCAGTGCATTGCAATTAAATAGGAACAGTTTCCAGTGCATTGCAGATAAATAGGAACAGTTTCCAGTGCATTGCAGTTAAATAGGAACAGTTTCCAGTGCAGTGTAATGTTGCGTTGGACCTTGGCTATCGGCCGAAACACAAGATGCACTCGAAGCACAGTCTGATCTCCTTTCTTCTTTACTTGACTTAACTGTGTACTGACTGCATAGCATGTGATAGAAGATACACTAGAACACCACACAGTAATGTAGAAGACACAAATGGGCGCATGTGGTTGTAGAAACATATGGCATTTAAACAGAAAAAAAGAGCGTGAAAGGAACAATCACACATATGGCATCAGTACACAGGATTATTGCTCCATTATGCAACATGTCAACAAAACAGTTTGCCAGCAGTGGAGTAGAGTTGGCACATGTTCTTTCTTTCCCTGTTTCTCCTTTCTTCCTTGACAAAGACTCACTCGCACTCCTTTGATCTCCACCGAGTGCAACTGAAGTGTAGTTCACTCATGAGCTCTGTCTGACATTTAAAGATTTTACTCTTAAACATTATTAGGACAGGACTGTGGCTGGTATGTTTTTTGGGGTTTTTTTTTTGAGAAATGAATAGGACTGATTTTGACATGAGATTGTATGAACTGATGGAGTTTGAGTTGACTTATCTTTGCTGTGTGCTTCAGTCTGAATGATCTGCTCACTGTTGGAGTGTGAGTTAACTTGTCTTTTCTGTATGCTTCAGTCTGAGTGAACTGTTCATTGTTGGAGAGTTGACTTGTCTTTGCCGTTTGCTGCAGTGTGAATGAACAGTTCACTGTTGGGAGTGTGAGTTTACTTGTCTTTTCTATATGCTGTAGTGTGAATGAACTGTTCACTGTTGGGAGTGTGAGTTGACTTGTCTTTTCTGTATGCTGCAGTGTGAATGAACTGTTCGCTGTTGGGAGTGTGAGTTGACTTGTTTTTTCTGTACGCTGCAGTCTGAATGAACAGTTCACTGTTGGAGTGTGAGTTGACTTGTCTTTTCTGTATGCTGTAGTGTGAATGAACTGTTCACTGTTGGGAGTGAGAGTTGACTTGTCTTTTCTATATGCTGCAGTGTGGATGAACAGTTCACTGTTGGGAGTGAGAGTTGACTTTTCTTTGCTGTATGCTGCAGTGTGGATGAACAGTTCACTGTTGGGAGTGAGAGTTGACTTTTCTTTGCTGTATGCTGCAGTCTGAATGAACAGTTCACTGTTGGGAGTGTGAGTTGACTTGTCTTTGCTGTATGGTGCAGTCTGAATGAACAGTTCACTGTTGGGAGTGAGAGTTGACTTGTCTTTGCTGTATGCTGCAGTCTGAATGAACAGTTCACTGTTGGGAGTGAGAGTTGACTTTTCTTTGCTGTATGCTGCAGTGTGAAGACAGCTGTGACAGAGCAGGGTCTGCAGGAAGAGGCCAGCAGGGCACGGAAGCTGTGTAGAAACAGACTGGATCTCAAAAGCTTCGCTCAGTACCTAAACCTCCCTGTGTCTGAACCAGTGAATGACATCTTTGCCCTCTTTGACGAGGTTTGTACCACTTCCTACTTTTTGAAATAGCCTAATAACCGTTCTCGGGCTTTCTTAAGCCTGGACACTTTAAAATCCATGGGTGATAATCAAATGGATAAGGATGTTTTTCATTTAGTGGGACAAGTATAAAGTGACTTTTCAGACGTTGACCATGTGGCATTACTTAATGTGTCATTGCTGTAGATGACTCACAATTTTATCTGTTTTTTTTCCAGCTTTCAGATGGTCAAATTGATGTAAGAGAGTACATTATAGCTCTCTCTGTGGTCTGTAGGCCCCTCAAAACTCTGGAGACAATTAAACTGGCTTTCAGAGTGAGTTCAGACCCAACTAACTTTTTCACACATGTGCTTCCTCACATGTAAACACTAACTCACAGCACCTCTCTCTCTCTCTCACTCACTCACTCACTCACTCACACTATTCAACACAGTTGAATCAACATGCTTTATTACCTTTATGCTGTTATGTAGTTTTATTTGTTTCATGTCAACATTTTAAAGACAAAATAGGACCCCAGCATTAAAGAACTGACCACTAAAGATGTTTGTTTTGGGACGGGATTTTTTTTTGTAAACTCGTTTGGTTTTTGTTCAGATGTTTGAAGCAGAGGAAGATGGAGCAGTTGTGGAGGATGAACTGTCAGTCATACTGAGAACAGCTTTAGGAGTGGGAGAAGTCATCACAAATGGTGTCTTCAGAGCTATCGATACAACAGACAAAGGAAAGATCACGTTCGGTAAAACTGAGCTCTTTAAATAATCTAACAATGTTTGGTCTGTCTACCCGTTCAGAATTACTATTTTTTTTTCAGTCCCTATCAGTGAAATTCATACACAAAGTATTCTTTTCTAAATCCATTTTACAGCATCAGCAGTGACAGCGATCGATGTTGTTTAATTGTTGATTTGTTTATTACTGCTTAACCTGGGGTGGGTATGGCTGAGTCCTGTAATGTGTTTCCCTGGCAGAGGAGTTCAGGTGGTTTGTGGAGCAGTGTCCGGATTTCATGGAGCAGTACCACTGTCTGAACGGACTGGACTCACAGAGATCTCTGGCCGCCACAGAGTCTGGGCCTGTCACCAACGGCTTCTGCCCTGACTTCAGCCCCCAGGTCCAACATGCAGGCGGCTCCACACACAGCAAGAAAGACAACTAACTGAGATTTCTTTTTTACTCTCACTGTGTGTGTGTGTGTGTGTGTGTGTTTGTGGTTGAGAAAAGAATGGGGGGGGGGTAGAGAGGGAATGAGGGAGGGAACAAGCCCGAGTGGAAAACGAGGAAAAAAGAAAGGAAAAAAAAAGTTTGAGAGTTGACTTTACAATCTGCTGGACTTTACAAGTTGTCATTTTTACCCATGACTACCTATTTTATTTATGGACATTTTTCAAGCCTTTTTGGGCTTTTTTTTTTTTTTTTTTTTTTACTTTTAGACTCTCTTTTCTCACAGCCTTATTTTTAAGAGAGGAATTCAAGCTGTGAACGAATTTTAATGCTTTATGTTTCATGACTGATTTTTGAGCAATCAGCTATTTATTTTAAGAATTTTTTTTAATATATAAAGTGTAACTATGTTAATATTTTGAGTGTTTACTTTTAATACAGCAGAAAACTTCAGTCATATTTAACATCGAGGTCTGTTAGTGATTTAATAAAGAAATCTCAGTTTATGGACCCTCTTCTGTTGACTACCACACACCATCAACTGACACCAGCAGTTCCACTATTAAAATATAACTAGCGACTCTCTTCTGGAATGTCCTCTGAACACTCATTAAACTCCTGAAGTACCACATTGTCCTAAAGGCTTTAGTCCAGCCATACTTAAAATAGCCTGCCACAATCCTACATTTACATGTATACATTTACACATTAACATTTATACAACTCCACATTTACATTTACACTTATACATTAACACCGTTACATTTACACATTTATACATTTATTCATTTAGCAGATGTTTTTATCCTAAGCAACTTCCAAGGCAGGCAGAATACAAACCAAGCATGTAGCAATTAAGGAGCTGTCTGTGACCGAAATACCACAGGTAAGTTCAACATTAGACCAGATACATGTGCAATGAGAGAGTGAAGTACAGGCAGGTTCTACAGGGGCTATAGCCCCGTAATCTAAGATATTGTACAATCCTGTGGTTCATAAACTGAGAAGATTGGTTAAAATGGCTGTCAAGCTTTTAAAACTAAATTGTGTATCTTTTAGAGCTCAAAACTGACAGTAAGTGAAACAGAAAAGCCTTGATTTGAAGCATGAATTGTCATGTCTCACCTCATACAGACACTGTGCAGAGATGCTGTTTGAAAGACAGAAGTTGTAGTGTTATCACCACCAGAGGGGGCTATACACTTTTACATGAAAACCTGTTTATTTGCAGGCTAAGTGCCTGTTGAGTTGAGTGCTAACCATTAAGCCTTTTTATTTACCTGGTAAAAAGTGTGATGTTTGGAAAATGATTTAAGTGTTAAACTGATTTATTAGTACCATCTGCCTAGGTAAGATCAACTAATTCATAAATAAATTGCACAGATGACAAAACTTTAGGTCTCTGTCTCCTTTGCGTATTTCTCAGGATTCCAGATGTGATATGAATATTAATAAAGCACTTACTCTTCACCCCTTATGTATCCATAGCTTGTGTCAGTGAAATAGTATTTGCATTTGTCAATCACCTTGCTTCCCACATGTAGTAAAGAATATATATTAAAGTTTTTTGAGGTAGTTTTTGGTAAAATTTTCAGCAATCAAAGACATTCACATGAACCCCATTACCCCATCTCTCTCTCTCTCTCTCTCTCTCTCAGTAATTTGATTGTAAACATATGATGTCATTTTTACATAATACATAGCACAACATGTAATTACCACAAGGTGGCATCACAGTCTTTAGGAAGAAATCATCACCCAGCAAACTGACAGGAAATGCATTACATCAGCCCCTGAAGTAAAAATAGACTGATGATTGCTTCCTGGGCTCTGGTAAGTAGAGCATTTTGCCACCTGTGTCCAGCCTGGTAGTAGAGAATGACATCATCCTAAACTATTCGAGGAAATCTGGCTTGATTAGGACTAAATTGATGGAGTTGCTATGTAACCCAGTGCATTAAATGAATCGGTGTGAAAGGCCAACAACAGGTAATATGTTCTTTGTACTTTCATTCCACTTAAACTGGAATTTAACCGTTGACTGCTGAATAAAGAGATTTCTGATCACATTTTGTTCACCTTATGGGAATTCAGAGGAAAGAGAGCTCTCTCTCTCTCTCTCTCTCTCTCTCTCTCTCTCTCTCTCTCTCTCTCGCTGTGATGTCCCTATCTGTACCTTGTAGTTCAACTGGAGAATGGTTGTAATGGAGTAGTCTGTGTGTAGCATTGTGTAACTTACCATCTACTGTTTCATGATATTTGTCAAAATTCACGTATATAATTTATACAGCTCTGCATGATTCTCGTGTATTTATGTTGTTTATCTACACTGCATTTCCCACTTTCAAAAACATCCAATCTAAGATATACTAAAATTCTAAAATATTGAATTCTAGGGGGAAAGAAATGTAGGCCTATATGTCTATTAGATTTATACTGGCTCCTCACAGAACTGTTACGTTAGGCTTAGAGTCAGTGAACATGGTGTTTGTGTCTTACTGCCGAGGCAGTTATAATGTTACGAATATTGTACAAGGGGAAATGAGAGACATGAGGTGCATTGTGATATACAGGGTTTGACTGACAGTGTCAGGAGTTCTCTGTAGTTAAACCAGGCAAAAGGAAAAAAAAAACGATATCTATACGTAACCCTATCGCTCCAACCCCTCCGAGAAATTTCCGTCCTTAGCATGAGTATTAATATGATAATCATGCAGAATATGGATGATGATATTTGCCGTTTATACTTTCATCCTGTCTCACTGTCCCTCTCCATGTATAATCACCAGGCCGCTGTGTTTGATGAGCAGAGGCGAATTTCATTAAAACTCATGATATGGACATGTCTCAGTCACCAGTGCCCGAGGCTTTTTCCAGGGAGCGGTGCATATATATGCCAATGTGCGCAGCTATTCATATATGCAAACATTTCTGTCAAATCTCCCAGTACCTGACAGCTGTATGAACCCAATAAACCGGGACAAAGATAAGAGCGGGCGGCAGTCGGCAGAACTAATATTATTTGTGCGATGGGAAGCGTTTATCTGTCATGAGCGGAGAATTGATGGTTTTGTGTCACTTTTGTTTAATAATGATGTAGCAATCGCAATATGCCCACTGGCTCGGGCTCTATTAAAGTTCAAAAGATTATCCAAATTAAAATCTCATTTGGATTATTGCTTTTCGCCAATATTTTGACTGGAGGTGGATCCCATTGGATATGATATTTCTCACTTTTCGATCCAATTAACATTTTCTTGTTCGACAAACTGTCGAGATGGCATATGCAAGCAGGACTATTTGACTATGAAATGCTATGATAGGTCTCTTAAAAGAATAAAGCTCGACTGAATAAAACTTTTAATTTGATAATGGATAACATTCGTCGATGTTTGAATGTGCTGCTTATCTGCCCTACACTGCACAGACTACGTAACAGGACAAGTCTGTGAGACCAACAAGTACAGCTAGCACCTGCAAAAATGAAGGAATCATTTGAAAGCGTTGTGAAAGCAGGGCCTTTCACACAAATGCGGCTCCTAAATTAATGAAAAAAAAAAAAATTCCGTTGTGCTTTGGGCCTTGTATGAAAATCATACTGTCCCCCATAATTGTGGCTTACCATACAGATATGATGAGATCCCAGCGACTCTGAAAGCGGCGTGACTCTTGGGGCATGTTTGACAGGTGATGCTGTAACCAAGATAGCTTAACTTGCTATAGTTTGACCAGGACCAGTTACTAAAATAATGCTGACCGGGACATTTGGGGGAAGCTTTTGATCCCTACTCCCTCACTGACCTTCCTCTGTGACCTGAAGTCTGTACGTTGGTTTGAGCTGCAAAACAACACAAGTTAGCAGCTCTGAATGAGTTCACTGCAAATATCAAAATAGGAGGTGGGCAGGCAGTTTCATAAAGAACAGTCTGCCACACTTCACACAGCAGAACGAACAACCTCTAGTACCCTTAAAAAGCATGTTTGCAAGTAAAAAGATAAAAAGAATACAGGCAACGGTCGACTTAACGGTTGTGGGAAAGGTCACATGACCAGATGGATCATTGTCATTTGGACGGGTGCATGTGCCGTGCATGTCAACAGAAACCGACCTAGTTGTTTCCCGAAGGATTCGAACAGCTCTGGGCTACCATAGAGGACAATAAATAAATGCATAAGCAGACAGAGTGATCTCCTTCATCCTGTTGTCACACATTTGTAGTCTTATGAGAGTGCTCTCTTCCAGGGTGACAGTGCTCCCTGTTCACATGACCTACACGCTCACTCAGTGGTCCAATGAACAGAGTGAGAAGAGGAGATATCAGTAACATTCAAGACTGTATTTGAGATGCCATGACCATCTCAGTCACCAGCCCTTTTCCCACTTAAATGGTATCAGACGGAGCATTGTCCATCACCAGTGAAACTAGTCAATGCATAGAATTTTTCATCAAAAAATAGTGTTGCATTCATTCCTAGTAGTTTCAGACGCCTGTAAACCCTAAACCAGAATCCACTGATGGTGTTGTAGCATGTTATGGCATACCAAGAACACATTACACCACTTTATGTCTGTGCTTTAATAATTTCTTACCAGCTAATTAAAAAAAAAAACCTACTTGTTTCAACAGCATGCATTATACTGAATTACTGGCGCTGGGCTGGGGACAAAAGACACATGTCTCATGCCTTTAGTGTATGAATGTAGTTGATTGCTTCAGTGGCTGATGGTTTAATCATTATTTAGGTGCTGCAGTAGTATGTATATAAGCTGTGTGAAAGCAAGACTATGACTGTGAGTGCCCTGGGATCAGGAACGGGTAAGACAGAACCAAGCATCGCCGGAAGGTAGAGCTCGGGGCCGATAATAACCAGTGGTTTGGTTGGTCGGTTGGTGTTTTGTCCATTTGTTTGTTCAGATGACCTCTGTTTGATCTGTCTGATTCATGTCTGTGTCTGTGTGTGTGCGCGCATGCGCGTGTGCATGCATTTTTACTGCAGACCATGTTTCTGAATGAAAAACATTTAAAGGTACAAACCAAGATGCTAAATGCTCTTGCAGACATTTCGTTTCTTGCACAAAGATACATACATGGTCAAACATGGTGAAATATTTACCCTAGCTTGTGTTGTATCTCCATGCAGTTGAGCAAAATATATATGTGTGTGTTTGCCCAACAAATATGCTGGAATCTTTGTAATTTCACTGTATTTGGCAAATACAACTATTTTTATGGTTATTAAAAGAGGTTCCCGTGCTCTGTTTTAATCTCTTTTAAACTTAAGGTGGCGTAGTCGGCCAAGGGAGCGTGTGATGTATCCTGCCTTCTGTCCCCCCATTATATGGCAAACAGAAAATATTGACGCTGCACGTTTAATAAAATGTATTTCTGTGCGTAATATGAATTGATGTGCTGTGATGACACCAGACATCAGCTGTCAGTTTCTCTCCCCAGGGACTCTGCTATATCTGACTGCACATTCTAGAGAGGAATACTAATACACCCATACATTAATGTATTCCTCACTCCGTTTGAGTCATCACTTCCACTGGGTGCCATATGCTGTCTTTCTGCAGATAGACGCGGTGATGAAAGATGTATTGTGTGTTCCGCGCCAATGTCATGGTGTCGGTCTGCCTTAATGTTTAGAATGACAATTTGACAACTAACTTGTCAAAACAATGTACCGTTCGGTCAGCCAAAATATCATTGGATAATAAGTAACGCAGGGATGTAGGGAAAATCTTGTATTAGAAACTGTTCCAGTGCTGACAAAAGAGAATTATCAGGAGTTGAGGCTTCAGAGGTCAGCTGAGGGGCTCATTGGAAGAAACCTTGCGTTTGAATTAAACGACTGTCAACCGTCATTTGAAAATCATTTGGAAAAGTCTTGCCATGTATGAACAAACTCATAAAATGATGCATTGGAAAGCTGATTTACTTTGTCTCATGTCAATGAGGAAGGAATTAATCTCTCATCCAACTAACAGTACTTCAAGGTTTATTTATATTAATTGTCCCAAACATCCATATGTTCCCAGTGGTTTGTTTGACTGCTTGTCAGTAATTCTGTAATCAGGAAAATGAAAATGGATTCCCTCATAATATGCATTACCATGTACACAGATTATAAAACGCCTGTGTGCTTGGGCAATGTGTGCCGAGTATTGGGAATGGGGCTCTTGTGTGCTGTTTTTCACTGCAGTCTCTCTGTCTCTGTGTATAATGAGTCATATGCAGAGAGGGGAGAGAGAGAGAGAGAGAGAGAGAATATGGTCACTGGACCATACCAGTCTCCAGTCATTTAGTCTGCTATGGTCTATGCACAGCAGAATGATTTTCACTAGGAGCTCCAGCGTGTCTGAATGGTAGACAGTCCACTCATTGATATGACCGGCTTTGTACAAGACCTGCTTTTTACATCTGTGACATTAGACTGGAACAATACACTTGTGTCAACATTCATTAACAATGGCCTTTATGTCATAATCGATATTTGATGGGATCGAGTTTGAGCCTGTGTCTGATACTGCTCTCATTATGAATCATAAACAAATGATCAAATGTATTATCAGAGTTCTCTGCATACCATTCATCACACATGTACACAGTCAAAAGGCTTCACTGTGGAGCAACCCCCCCCCCCCAAAGAAAAAAAATGAAAAGAAATGTTCATCTATATTTGCATTACAGGAGAGAAGGAGCCCTTGACGACAGCCCTGTGCGCAGGGTAATGCTGGGTAATTGATTGTTAACACCCCCGTACTGTGGGCTATGACTGGTGAACGAGACGGGATGACTCACAAAGCGTTCTCTCACCAGGGATGGAAGGAGGGAGGGAGGAAGAGAAGGGAGGGAGTGGAAAATGAATACATTGTATCTATGGATAGAGGGTAGGCAAGGGAGGATTGGATGGATGGCTGGATGGATGGATAGATAGAAGGGTGAGTCATCATTGTGTTTCCTGAGTCTATTTAAAGGTTGTGAAACAGTCTGCTGATAGGCAGAGCTGTAAGACAAGGCAGGCAGAGAAAACAGACACACCTCTAGTGATTCTGAATCACAGCTCACTTTTAGAAACCAAAGACCTATCACTAAAGCCATGTATGAGAATGTCTGAGTGAGCTGACAAAAAAAAAAAAAAAAAAAAAAAAAAAAAAAGAAACAAAAACGAGGACATTCAGAGAACACACAAAAAATAAGACCAAAACAAGCTACAGTTTGATTCTGCTGTGATAAATTTATTTTACGTATTAGCAGGAACCTTCGTTATCTCCAGCCTTTCTTCCCAATGATCAAATAAGAACAGTAAACAGTTAAGTAAAAAGATAGAACATTTTGAAAGTAAAAAATACATGTTGCACATTAGTTATATTATGCTTCAAAATAATTATGAACAAACGTGGTCATATCAGCGAAACTAGTAATGTGCTAATGAGGATCCTCTGAAGTGGGTGATTAAAATTGTACTGAAGTGCTCTTCATGTCACAGAGGATCCAAAGCAAAACAAATGTTTAACGAGAAGAGAAGCAATGCATTATTGGTTCTGCTTGACAAAATGGACTATACATTTACACTGAAGGGTATAACACTGTGAATGCATGTAGAGTGTACTTTGATTTGGACAGTGGGAGGGAGAGGCGTGTACAGTGTGACTGACACGGACACACATTCAACCGGTAAGAATTGCATCTTGATTTGTTCTTTTTTTTTCATTTAAAATATTCTTTGTTGATCTCCTGTTAGACAAGTAAGCTACGTTAACAGACATCAATACTGCACTTCAGTAAACAAGTAAGAACAAGACAGATGTGCTCATGAAGAAACTGTCCGACAACTGATGCTCGGTGAAGTAAACAAAAGTCAAGAGTCTAAACAGCAACATCAACAATAAGATCTGGACACACTTTTAACCTCGCTTAAATAAGTAAACAGCTTACTTTTGAATATCTGTTCAACGCTCTTATACACTGCAAGGGTTATGGATGTGGTTTATGACGATGGTTGGATGTTCTCCACTTTAGAGAGAGTGATGGGCACCTTGCTCTCAGATGAGACAGGGACCGGAGACTTGGTGACCGCTCCAGGTGAACTCTTCGCTCCTGCTGACCCCCCCTGTCCTCCTTTCTTATCTCTTTGGGAGGGTTTCACCTGGTTCTCCTCTTCTTTGTTGTGGGTCCTGCAGAAGGCAGACATGAGGAGGCCCCCTGCCATCAGAAGTCCTCCCAGGCTGAGCATGCCTGTCCCTGCCATCACGCTGAGATGCAGCCCCTGGTTAAAACGCATTGCCTGCCTGTCCACAAACAGCAGCTCCCCCTCCCCGAAGGCCTCGATACGGGTTGGGATGGCATAACCCACTGTCAGCAC